>NC_086338.1:31150103-31510883 GCF_032445375.1 Bacillus rossius redtenbacheri | reverse complement strand
TGTAGTTGATTTTTGTTTCAGCGGTTTTTTTTATTTTTCTATAAAATTCTCTTCAACAGTCAAGCCCTGAGTTTTTTTTTGTTAGCAAAAGAGGGTGCGTACCATGAATGAGGGGGCAATTAAAAATAAACTTAAAAATCTAGTCGGGATAATCTGTTATTAATATCATTAACAGCAAACACCAGTCGTCTTGTGTGCCATTTTGGTTCGTGATAGAACAAGTACACGAACCTGAGCATTGTGCCAGTAAAATCACAATTCTCATCCAAGTACAGCGGTTGAAGAGTTAAATTTACAAATTGGAATTTTTTCATGGTTATGTTATTTTATTTAAATTTACTAATTACATAAGTAGTGATTCCCTGTTAGTATCGCGGGCCGTTTCCCAAGATTTGGCGGGTGGAAAAAAAAAAATGCATCGTGGACCATGGGTTGGGCGCCCCTGACCTATACAATAATTTTTTTTTGTTAAAGTACTTACACAACGGTTTAGTAATTTTAAAGTTTTGTTGGATAATTTTGAAAAACTGATACAGGGAAAGAAAAAAACAACCAGAGGATAAAAAAAAAACGAACGTGACCTCGGAATGGACGGGTGTGAATCTTAGGTTCCCCGAGCAATAATGTATTGTGCATTTATGTTTTTCCTAACACTTGGCGTCATCGTCTGGAAGTCACATCTGTCCACGGTCGCGTACAATTTCAGCTAAAGTAGAACAATTTTTTTTTCAGATACTGCATTTTGCGTATTAAAAATTATATACATATTTGTAAAATTTTATTAGGGCTTTATGTCTCGTTGACAGTAAATTATAGGATTACACATGCCTACAGATTAAGAGCACAATGCTGTGTCGCTGGGAACGGAATCGGCCATATACATAAAAAGAATTCCTGTACTTTTAGAAGTGATTCCTTTGGAAACCAAGTTACCAAGAAATAGCTTGTAATACTACAAGGAAGATATTACAACTTTGTACAGCACGTACCTATGGTTATTTTTGTGTAGGTCGATATGAAAAAACGCTATTCGAGATAATACCGAGTATTTATCACGAAAATTGGCGCATAATTTTACATTTTAATTGATGTTTTATTCAAGCATACTTTTTTTTTCAAGTCATGGAAAATACAATCGCTCATTCAATGTTTTAACTTTATTTTGTTTTATTATGTTTATTTACGTGGGCAGTTAAAACTGGAAAGCTATTCAGGGAATGGTTTACAAATAACTTTTAACTGTCTATCGGAGAAACACAAATATCCGAACCCAGTATTACTGCGAACACTATTTTGTAGTGATACAGCTGTTTTTTTTAATGAAATTGTATAAATTTACAAATATCTGCAAGTTTGTATAAATATATATATTTAATTTACAGAAAAACAATATTTACTGTGTAGCACGTCAATTGGCATTTGCTTGGAGTGACGGGATAGCGGTGTCTGTGTTGTTAGCAGCCAAACATGTGTAATAATTAATTTTTTTTTTTAAATTCTAGTAACACGGGAAACAAGAGGCCTATGATTCAGAGCAGCTATGGCTCCATGGTAAGTAAACAGTCTGTTAGGACAGGCGGACAACAGAGTGATTTCAGTGCAAATAAGATGATTAGGTAGTTTACTTGGACGGGGCGATTCGAGCGACCCCAGCAACGCAGTAGAAAAACAAAAAGTTCTGGAAGATTTTGTGTAACCACTGAAGGTTCTGTGTCAGACTCTGTAAGCGAAAATTTCCAGAAGGAACAATCGGCCTGAGACGTAGCAGAAACAGATACATAGTGACTCACAAGCTGCAGAGGGGCTTCTTTGGTTCAGGGACGTCAGTTAGTATGTAGAGTCCATGAGAGACACAGGGGACCACCCTGTACCAGTGATCTGTACTACGAGTTGTAAGACTGTCTATGACAAGAGTTGTAATCGTGCTGTAGAGTAACTTGTATTCGAATGTAGCCAGTTGTATGCCTCATTCGTATTAAGTGAAATAAACAGCAAGAATATTTTTTGTGAGCAGTAGTTAGGTAATTGCCTTTCACTCTCATACCTACCCACTCAGAAGAAAAGGTATCCAGTCCGCTCGGGGATACGACATCGGGATTCAAACTCGGGTCCTCGGATTAAGAGTACTCGTGAATTGTTTTGGTAAAATTCCCAACATTTCATATCATTCTAACGTAGGTGACGACGAGGTGCAGTGGCAGCGCACTTCTCTTTCACGCCGAAGGTCACAGGGTCCGGGACGTGCCGATGTTGCTTCCCCACTGTTTCCTCATAATTTATTCAGGACAGTTCCGTGGTGGGTTCCTGTGGTGCATCTGCCGAGCGAGCTCACTTTTCTCGCAGGTTTTCTTGTCAACGTTCTGGACATTCTTACAACATTCTCGCGCGACTTGATGTAAGTTTTTATGTACCTGTTTTGGTAAAACTATTGTATTTGTTTGTCTTTTCGTTTTGTCGTGTTTTTGTCTCGTTTCAACTGTTGTGCTGAATTATTTTGGGTTCAATATTTTTGTGTTGTCATCATTTGTGTTTTTTTTTTCCGTTCTCTTAGTACATTTTTCTTTGTTTTTTCTTTGTTTGTTGACCATATTCCTGATTCGGAATATTTTGTGGTGTTCATATCCTTGTTGACAACAGCAATTGTTTGCTTAATTTTGTGTGTTTTTTGTCTTTTTTGGGTATTTTTATTTATTTATTTTATTTATTAGTTTTTATTCAACAGAAAAAGTTCTTAGCAATGGCGTATGTCCAAAAACTTACATCAAGTCATGCACTCCCATTGCACAAATCTTTTGAAGATAACATTCTCGCGCGGTAGGTACTTCCGGAGGGGGACGCACTACAACGCCGAAATACCACAACGCCGAACGTACAATAACGCCGAAAACCATAACGCCGAATGCCAAATTGACTACAACGCCGACAGCTAGAAAACTGCTGTGTACCACAACGCCGAAAAATGTCGTTGCAGGACTGCCACAAAGGTTAGGTAAGGTAAGGTTAGGCTAGGTTAGGCTAGGTTAGGCTAGTCTAGGTTAGGTTAGGTTGTGGTATTTCGGCGTTAAGATACATTTAAGAAACACACACAAATTCATTCAGTTGTTTTTAATTTTTCTCCTGTGGCCCCCCCCCCCTCCCCGCAGCAACATTTTTCGGTGTTACTGTATTTCGGCGTTGTGGTACACAGCAGTTGTCTAGCTGTCGGCGTTGCGGTCAATTTGGCATTCTGCGTTATGGTATTCGGCGTTATTGTACGTTCGGCGTTGTGGTATTTCGGCGTTGTGGTAACGACCCCTTCCGGAGTCACCGCAACACCGCTGCGCGTCAGTTGTAATGATGGAGAAGCATCTATCTGCGTCACAGTTCGCAACGCGCTTCGTATCAACACAATAATTAATTTATTGAATAGTCTCTCATGCTCAGTTTGCAGTACAGAATAAAGGGCACCCACATTAACAATATTATTTTTTGTACTATCGTTAACTATAATAAGTTTTAATATTTTGGATATTTGTTGATTTTTCTAAGACCACGAAATAGTGTATACTGTTAGTATTATTACAGTATTAGGCTACAAGAAAAATTCCGGAAAAATTCGCATAGATACAGGATAGATTCGCATACATTCAGGATAGACTCCAATATCATCTACACACTCGGGCAAATGCCAACTGTTCATTGGCTGCTGACTTGTGAGTCGTCTCGACTGGGTGGCCTGTGATTCGACACTTCTATGAGTGAGGGTCTCTAATTGGCCCTCATTACTCCAGATTAACAGTAAACCAATGGCAGAAGCAGCACTAAGGTATAATTATTTGAATTTTCGCATAACACGAAATGAAACCGCGATTTTTTCAGGTCTCTAAGTATTACTTATTCTTAAAAAAAAATTGTAATGCTGAACACAAAAAATAACTTTTAACTTTTGGAGGTGCTGTGACAACACACAGTATGTAGGCCCTACACCCGGGTTAGAATCCAAACCCAGTATTTTGTGGCTGGACAGTTTTCGCGTGAATGTGCACAATTTTGACAAACATGTGTGATTTGACATGTTCCGTTCACAAAGAACATACTCAGTGTACCGCCACGAGGCCGGCCACGCGCATTGGCCGGTCCGCCGACCGAGTTGCTTGGCCAAGGGCGAGGGGAAACCGCAGCGCTGGTGGTTACGCAAGGGGCTGGCGCGCGTAGCTTCTGCGACCGGACCGTCGGCCGTCTGGGTGTTTGTTCTGAAGTTTGGTCAAGGGGGGGGGGGGGGGGGTGAGTCGGACTGAAGGAACTAATCCATTACAGTCAGTTCTCCCGTCGGCGCGCTGCGGTTCGTTGGAGCCTGGCTCTTCTCCTTCTCTCTCTCTCTCTCTCTCTCTCTCTCTCTCTCTCTCTCTCTCTCTCCCCCCCCCCCCCCCACTCTCGCACTGACCATTCGCTCGTCCATCACGTGTGTGTCGCGGCCTCCGCCAGCTGCCTGCGCTTTTTCGAAACTCTGCACAACCCCTCCCCCCCCCCCTCCCTCCTTCCTCACTCTCTTGTGCGCTCGTTGGCGTGGCGAGCGCGCATTACCCTCCCGACATGATGTCGAGTCGGTAACCCTGCTCGTTCGAACTCGGGTCTGCACTGAGAATAACTAACGCGTGGTCATGGCAACCGAATTTTGATTCACCACAATGTGTGTGTGTGTGTGTGTGTGTGTAGGTATTCGATGAGTTTCTAGTTACTTTAAGACGCGTGGGAGTGTTTCAGAAGTTTTTTTTTTTTTTTTTTAAAAATAGGGATTTTAATGTTTCTGGTACTTGTGTTTGGTAACCGCTGCCTTGCAGACCCATTTTCAAGACTGTCCTTTTTTTTGCCCTTTCCTCTCGGCTCGTTTTCTGTCGGTGAGTGCGCACCCGAGCGTCAGCAGCGTGAAACTAAAAAAACTGTCCCGTTTGTGCCGCGGAGGTGACGTGTTAGGGAGTGGGCATGTGCGGTCTTTGCAATGTTAGTAATTGAAATCGAGCCGTGAATGAAGTTCGAACACTTAATTCCTGGTTGAAGTATTGTTAAAATCTTGGTTTAACAATATTCACGTCATGGTTTCATTTATTTCTATTATTCCTAGAGAGTTACTCCCAAGCTTTTAAATATCTGTAATTATCCTTTATACAGCCGCTGGTGTTTTTGCTAACCAAGTGCTAGGGACCGTAATAATACGTGCGTTATTTTCAGTTATATGCTAAAATTTAAATATACCATATTGCTGCGTCTGCTATTGGCTTGCCGTCTATACGGAGAGCTCTCGGCCAATGAGAAACCTTCGACCAGGGGAGTGTCTAATCACGTACCAACCGGCGGAGACGTATCATAAGCCAATAGCCAATGAAAAGGTGGCATTTTCCCGAGTACGTACGTGACTGTGGAGTCTATCCTGGAAGTCAATGAAAGCGCGAATTTTTCCAGTCCTTGCCAATTGCTAACCAGATACATAATTACAATGGAACAGATATCCACTCCCACAGAATAATACCGCCATGGTTTGTACAACCAAGTCTGTGGTGACCTAAGACCAGATTACTGCTTCCACAAAAATTATTGCCAAAACTCTCTCTCTCTCCCCCATCTAATTATAAAATAGTCTCGTTCCTTTCGGATATAAATTAATTTAATTACACATTATTATCACAGGGAAATAAATTATGCGCGGTATGTGTTTCTGTGATATGCATGCCGCCTTCTCTTTTCAGTGATTCCATGCTAATCTTAAATTTTTTATTAATGCGAAATTGTAAAACATGTCGAACCTTGCTAAAATCTTATTTGTTTTATTGCAATTTTTTAAATGTAATATTCCAATCCTTCAGTTGTGATGTACATGAATCGCAACCAGAAAATAATTGTGGGTGCTACTATCTATTAATAATGTCTTTAAATGTATTTTTAATGAGTATTGTTTAGGGTCGAAATATTTGTTTTTCATTACTTGAGGTCGAAGTGAAATAGAGTTTCTCTGACGTGACGAGGTATTTTCAAGTCACTGTAGACCGAATTTGTTTTTTGAAGACGAGTCGTCTAGTCGCTTAACGTCCGTCGGTTTGTGTACGTTATCTTGAGATGACGAGAGCTTCCGATAACAAACAGAACTATATCCAGGCGTTGCTTGCACACACCTGTTGATTTTAAGTTTGTGTCGTCTCCGAGAGACTAAGTTGTCTTCTCCTGGTCATCCTCGCTTTGTTTTGGTACTGAAACTGTGGCAGTCAAACTATTTGAAAACAAACAAGTCCGTATGTGTTGAGGGCCAGCTTTCACTTTAGTTTCCCATTGTGTACGTTGAAGCTACGCTATCGGCCGAGAGAAGAAAGTATGCGTGCCATTCAGATCCAACATCAGCAGTCTTTAGAATCAATAGGCCGCGTATTTCCAGACTTAAGGTCGAGTTTATAAACTTCGCCAGGAGCCAAAACGCAACTGTAATGCAAAAAAAAAAAAACAGCGGCCGTTTACAAAAACTACCAATGTTGCATTACGACATTATCAATACAGCTTGAAATAAAAATAAACTGTAGAAACAAATGTATTACTCGTGCTTATTTGGATAATTATTAATGTTTATTATGCAAAATTGTGAAATTTCAATACTTTGATTAAAATAATTTCTTTCACTGTGCATAATTTAACACATGAAAACTTAATACATTTAATTAAAAGAAAATAGTAGCCTTCTATAAACTTAACTGCATCATCTTACACTTTAAATACAGGAGGCCCAAACGTAAGCCTAACCACAAGAAGTTAAAGGCTGCGTTGCGTTTTCTGCCTATTGCGTAATTTTGGTTTTTTACGTTTACGCTTTTTGAATTAAAGGCGTGATTTTTTTTTTAACCTGGACTAAGTTTTAAGACACGTTAGTCAGGATAACGATATCTGAGCTTCAGTACCATGCATGTTCATCTGATACAAACTCATAAATCATGCACATCGCGAAACTTTTGTTTACCATAATTTTTTTTAGAGACGTATGCAGTGTGTTCGTGTTAAAATGTATTCTCAACATTTTTGCAGTGACGTTGAAGAACAAATCAACTTAACACTGTTTTCCTATACTAATACAGAATTGTAATTGATACACGTTTCTTACTTGTATAGTCGTTTTTAAACAGCTAAAAGAAAATACCGAGATATTGTTTTTTTTTTTTTTCCACATTGTATGCCATTGGAACATACATTAACCTTCTCTCGTACTGTTGAAATAAGATCTATTTATGTCCAATAGCCTCCGCATTTACCCGCAGAACTGTGACAAGGTTGACAGGTATGCGGCACTGTCTCTTAATAGGCGGTCAGTAGTAAAAAAAAAAAAAATAACGTGGTCACATTTTACGTGACAACTTGCTCATTTCCTTTGGTTACAATTCTGATTTATACCGAGAGGGAAAAAAATGTTTGTGTCAACCGAACGTATATTTAATTGATAACAATTGAATTTATTCTCCTAAACAAATATAATTTTTTGTCACAGCGAAGAGTTTGTTGGGATATGGGCCAATGCAAAAAAAAACATTAACTGTTAAAAAATGTTTTGTTTGACAGTTAAAGCAAGAAATCTATTAGTCACCAAGTTGGTGCAATTTCTATTTTCGAAAAATTAGTTGCAAACCTAGTTACAAATAAAAGAGAATAATTTCGGGTTTCGCCTCGCCTTTTATTTATAATTATAGGTTTTTTATTTTCTTTTGACGTGACAACGTCTAATAAATAATTTGAACGCCGGCTGCACGCACGAAAGAGTCCCGTTACGCTCATTGTACGCTTGCGCCGCATCTATCTCTCTTCCACTCGATTGGAACATCCATCGATTTGACTTTTTCGAGGCACATTAAACTTGAAACACTCCCATTCGATTCCTACTTTTCCTATCATCGTCCTATCCTTAACAGAATAACACAGATTGGAAGAAGTTAAATAGCAAACATGTATAAAAGTTATACCTAGTTAAAAAAAATAATCTCTTCGTTGAAGAAATAAAAATATTTGAATTATTGAGTGCAAATAAAAGTAAATTTATCAATTAAATTGTAGATTTAATTTCACTCCTTCTTTTTATCCATACAAAATAGTAATAATTCAATAAAAATGATTCAATTTTATTCATAAAAGTATGCAATCATTTCAGCAATGTTTTGTTATGACGTTGTCACGTTAAACTATCGTCCGTAAACCGACTTTACAGACAATTTTTTTTTTTAAAGAATTCATTCGCCAAATTCTGTGTCCAAGTGCATTTGCAACACGAAGAACACGTGAATTTACTCGTTGCCGAGGAAAAAAGATGTTTCACATCTCGGGCGAGTACTGAAATATGTACTCGACTCGCATTTTGAATTTTTTTTTTTTTTTTTTAATATTATTCTGTGTAGCTGCGCAGTGTTGTGTCGCGCTCGGCAGCTGGGCTATGTGTCCTCCGGGGGGCCGTATGTCGCCGACACGGTCTGGCGTGTTCTCCTGGCACGAGTCCCCCGAGTGACGGCCACTTTTCTTGGGCGTCGAGTTCTGAAACACAGCGAGCTGGCTTCGAACCGATGCCCGCCGCGTCTGGTTGGCAGCAGGCCTGCTCTGTTTTTACAATTTTTTTTTTTTAAATCCTAAAATTCACGAAGGACATTTCGTGGGTCGTTACCACAACGCCGAACGTACAATACCGCCGAATGCCAAATTGACCGCAACGCCGACAGCTAGAAAACTGCTGTGTACCACAACGCCGAAATACAGTAACGCCGAAAAATTTTGCTGCGGGTAGGAGGGGGGGGGGGGGGGGGGCCACAGGAGCAAAATGAAAAACAATTGAATGAATTTGTGTGTGTTTCTTAAATGTATCTTAACGCCGAAATACCACAACCTAACCTAACCTAACCTTTGTGGCAGTTCTGCAATGATATTTTTCGGCGTTAATGTATTTCGGCGTTGTGGTACACAGCAGTTTTCTAGCTGTCGGCGTTGTAGTCAATTTGGCATTCAGCGTTATTGTACGTTCGGCGTTGTGGTGCGTCCCCCATTTCGTTACCAACAATCTACGGATCTTAGTAAAATTTACCGATACGTTCGTAAATTGTGCGAGTACCTGGATTTTTAACTGGCGTCAAGCATTAAACTCAAAAAAATTAACTTGGCATTTAAACAGAACATTCCGAAAACTGTTAACTAATAGTCAAATCGGCGTATATTCCACCTAGATCCGTTTATTTGGATCTACGCAGAACACTTAGTTTTTTCCAGGCGCATTCCGCGTTGTAGAGTCCGTCAATTTTACAGTGTGCATGTCATTGTGTATTTACGTAATGTCTTGGTACGGAAAAACTCTTAATATAAAAATAATAATTCCGCTAAACACATGACTGTGTTAAAACTGATTCATTCCTGACCTTCAATAAATAAAGTTTTGAATTTTTCCTCCTGACGTGTGGTGTACTTCGTTAATAAGGCAGAATGATAAGTGCGACACTCCTTGGTGCTTCTAGCGTGGTAACGCCTCTAAGCGCAAGGCTGTGGACTGGCGCGCAATCTTCTCGTCGTCCGTAGGACGACTGTGGAACAAGTGATAACGATGATTGTTTATGGCTTTGTCATGGAACTTTTAAAAATCAGGTTTTTTGTCTCGTAATTAAAAATTAGTTTGAAAACACTCATTTTTAGTTATTTTTACTCTTCAAAATAATACAGTTTTAAAACGAATTCTGGAAACCTAAACGTAATCTTGAATGCTTTCAACAACGAATAATTCTTTGCCATGGAGATTTTCGACCAAAAATGAGATTTTTAATTGTAAACACCCTCCCTCCCCCCCACCCATCACCTAAAAGCCCTCTTAGGAGATGACGTTTTTAAAATAAAGAAACACGTGTTAATTTTTTTTTCTTTTGAAGATTATATTTACAAAATTGCATCATAACTTTAAAGAAAAGTGTTTTTTTTTCCATACAAACGTTACCACTCTTTTTCATCCTTTTGGGAATGGAATTTCTAAACATCCCTCCTAATGTGAGCTTCTAAGGTACTCAAGAAATATTTCCTCCAAATTCAAATCTGTAGGTCCTCCGGTTTACGCTGTTTTTTGTCTGTCAGTCAGTCACGTTACTGTTTTATAGGTATGGATAGTAAAATGAGAGGCTCATTTTCATACAAAACCTATATTTATGGGTCGGTCCCACACGCACTTTGTTGTTTATTTTTCTCCCTTTATTTGCTTTGTCATTGATATTATTTCAGAGCTTTTCCTGTACATTTTTCACGATAGCGTTCTTGCTCGATGTTCTCATCTAAGATTTTCTCCATTGATATTTTCTTAAGACTGTCTGATAGCGTTATAAAGTCATGCAATTGTTCATAATTATGATCATTTACGGTTCCTTTTACAGCGCGATAACGATTTTTAGTAAATTATCAGTTGAAAAAGTTAGACCCAGCTACAAACGTTTGAGATTTTGGAATACATTTACAGGAAAAAGATATAATGAATAGTATATCGACTGGAAAGATAATAAAATAACCAATCTGGAGTGTAAGAAGAGACCTTTAATCTCCGTCTCACACGCCATTTTGATTTTTTCTTCATTTTCTCGTTATTACTGTTATTTATGGGCCATTTCTGCAATTTCAACAACGATACCTCCTGTATTGTTTTGTAACATATATTTCAATAGATATTCACTAGGTGTAATATAATGGGCGTAACAAGTGGTGCAAGTAATAATGATTGCGAAAACTTGCGCGACCTTTTACACCGATTTTATTACACTTAATGATATCTGTTGTAAATATTTGTGAGAGAACAAGAAAAATTCACGGGAAGTATAGCGTTATAATTTCAGTTTCAGCCCTTAAACAATAGTAATTACGAGTAAATAAAAAAAAATTCAAGATGGCGTGTGAGACAATTTTTTCTTTCATTTCTCGTAATTAATATTAGCTAGGGGCTATTTTATGTTGTAAATTGAACTCTTATACCTCTCTTGCAATTAATTGTTCTGTCACAGATATTTTCCAAGTGTGATGTATTTGCTGCAAATAAACATGAGCTAGTCTTTCAGTAGTCGCAAGTGATGTGTAAACATCTGACCTTGGTAACATGCAAATATATGTATAATACGTAGGGGCGTGCAGATTTCGCGAAAAGATTTCTGGTCTGGAAATCCAGACCAGATGAAAGTTAAAATAGGCCTACTGTAGCACCGTCTCTGTTTCGTGATTAGATGAGTTTCTCCCAGGTTCATATCGATTATAAATACACCAATCAGAGTGATTCAGTGCAGAAGTAAACGCGTCCTGAGTGGCTCGTTCAAATAAGTCAACGACTTCTCTCGCAGACGGCCGACCATTCACAAGGAAGAAACCACAGGTGCGGATATACCTTGTTGCAGTCTAATAAGTTTTCAGATCTTTTCGCGAAAAATGCGTGCCCCTAATAATACGTAACTCGGACACGAAATATAACATATAAATCTTGTAAATAATGCCGAGCGTGATAAATATACGCAAATTGTGTTTTCAAATAAATTTCTGACGCGAATCACACGCAGTTCCGCATCCGCTGCTAGAATTCGCTGCCGGAGCAACTACGTCGACTATCTGATTTTTTTTTCAGAGTGAAATTTTAAACTATGTAATGAAACACCTCCTATAAAAGTGAAAAGGACTGAAAAATTTGAAAACTTTGGACCTGATTTTGTACAAGGATTTTGATTAAAATACTGCCCATCTGTTTAAATTTATTAAACAATTTAAACTATAAAGTTTCCGTTCACTTAAAAATGATAAAGGATTAAAGGATAATTGTATTATTATAAAGTATAATTTTTTACTATCCACGCGTATTTATTAAAATGTATTTCCTAATAAACATAATTTATTTTATTTTAAGTAAATATAAAATATATAGGTTTTCCTAGTATGAAACAATCAATCCAATAAACATGTAACATTATAGCAATAATATAAACAAATAAAAAATGTATTATTATATATTGCTTAAAGTAAAGTTTGTACAATACAGTAATCTGTTATTTAAAAAAATTGTAAAAAAAATTGTTTTTCTAGATCCAAGTTTTGCCACGTCAAAATCATTGGCGCTATCAGGACAATTGTGGTTAGGGAAGGAGACTGCGTAATATCAAAAGTGTAATGCCAGTTTTCTTACGTTTTTTTTAAAACGTGGGAATACTTTTCACTTTGACAATTTTAGTTTAATCAAATATACTGCAGGAAAGTTTCACTATAAATATAGTTTCATTTGGCACACCAGTGCGTTTTGTTTGTACCCCAATGTTTACGAAAGTGACTGCATGCTGATTTATAGGTGGGACCGCCATTTCCGTTCGTCGGCTCCCGTTCCATCTTCACGAAATGAGTCCATTATTCATACGAAATGTCGTATTCCGAGAGCTGAGATGTTTACACACGTAAAAAGAAAACTAGGAACACTTGTGCGACTTTCTCACATCCTCTATACAACACTGAGGGGGGTAAATGTGTGTTGAATCGCGTGGTGAAATCGGCGCCAGATGGCGCCCTCGAGAGAAGAGAAGAGCCAGGGCCAAGATGTGGCTTGGCTGGGAAAGGGTCGTGGGGCGAGGTTTGTTCACCCCTGGCGCAGCCCCAAAGAACCTAACCCCCTCCCCTCCTTTCACACCAATGTGCGCACACACAGGCACTTTCGCGGTGGTCGTAAGGAAGGGCGTAGCGACCGGGAACGGGCTCCGATATTTCCGTTCTGCGGGAGACGGCGAATACGCGCATCCCCCCTCCCCCGCCCCCTGTATATCTCCTTGCTCCGCGGAATAACGGTCTGTTTGCCAGCGCGCCGGAATTATTCACGCGGCGCCCAATTCGACCCCCGCTGTTTTACTGCCCGCGGATTTGCGGCGGGCACGAAGTCTCCCCCTCGCAGAGGGATGTGATGTGTCGTGACGGGACGGAAGTGCGCGCGGCGCTACCCTCCGGCGCCATTGCTCCGGGACTACTTCCTGCGCGCCGCGGTGACAAACAGGAAGGAAAGAATACCCTCCCTCCCCTTCTTCCCCCCCCCTCTGCCCTGTGAACAGTCTTTTTATTTCCCACCGCAGGTAGATGAAGCTGAAGATACAAGGTGTCAGAACTTTTAGTACTTCCTTTCCGGAACCCTTCGCTGTTGCTGTAAAAAAAAAAAAAAAGTCCGTGTGCGTCTAAGGCGGTGGTCCAGGGCCGGAACTAAGGGGGGGGGGCATGGGGGGCATGTGCCCCGGGCGGCAAATATCAGGGGGCGGCAAAATATGAAAAGTGGTTCACTAAAACAAGTTGAAACTAGTCATTAAAAATAGTTTGAAAGTGTACATATCGCAACCAATAAGTTAGCCAAGAAATTAAGAAATTATATTTAACTTGATTATGCATAATTTGTAAATATATTCGTACTTAAAATGCGTTACTTCACTCTAAGAAACAAGTATTACCATAATTCGTGGTCTGGAGTGAGTAAAACCACTGCGATGAGAGCTGGCATCTCAAGGACCCGTTGCGCGGGTGATCACTTGGCTGAGCAAGATGTAGCCCTTTCTCTGATAAATACCCTCATTTTTCCAGCCCCTACTCAGTCGCTCCTGTGTTTTCGTACCACGTGCGTCTCTGCCTGAGGACGGGAGCAGATAGCAGTTCCCGAAACGTCGCTTGTTTCTGTTTTGGAAAAACTATTGTGTTTGTTTCGTCTTTTCGTTTTGTCGTGTTATTGTCTCGTTTCAACTGTTGTGCTGAATTTTTTTGGGTTCAATATTTTTGTGCTGTCGTCATTTGTGGGGTTTTTATCGTTCTATTCTGTTTTGGAAAACTATTGTGTTTGTTTCGTCTTTTCATTTTGTCGTGTTTTTGTCTCGTTTCAACCATTGTGCTGAATTTTTTTTGGATTCAATATTTTTGTGTCATGATTTGTGTTTTTTTTTTCGTTCTCTTAGTACATTTTTCTTTGTTTTTCTTTGTTTGTTGACCATATTCCTGTTACGGAATATTTTGTGGTGTTTATATTCTGTTGACAACAGCAATTTTTTGCTTAATTTGTGCTTTTTGTCTTTTGGTTATTTTTACTTTTTTTAGTTTTCTTCTACAGAAAAAGTGATTAGCAATGGCGTATGTCCAAAAAACTTACATCAAGTAATGTTAAAAGTCATTGACAGATTAATTATGGAACTGAGTAACAGGTTTAAGGCTTTGGAGAACATTAACGATAAGTTTGGATTTTTTATTGGTTTTCAAATTCATAAAATGGAAGTAGAAGATTTAAAAGTCAAAGCAGCAGAATAAGGAAACACAGTGCCGATTTTAACAAAGAAGAATTTGTATTTGAAATTTGAAGTTTTAAGCACCATGCATTAACAGTAGACTATGAATTAAAAGATGCTACAGCATCAACAATATTGAGCCTTATCTACAAAAATAAACTGGAGGAGGCATACCCTAACATTACTACTGCTCTGAGAATGTTTCTCACCCTTCCAGTTACAATTGCGTCAGTTGAAAGAAGTTTTAGTAAACTTAAACTTATTAAAAGCTATTTGAGAAGCACGATGGGCCAGCAGAGATTAACAAATCTAAGTATTATATCTATTGAACACAAACGAGCTGCTATGATCAGTTTTGATGATATTATTAACACTTTTGCAGCTAATCATGCTCGAAAAATTAAATTTTGAACTGAATTTCTTTGTATGCTTATCAATAAAATATTATACTTAATTCAGAATCACATGTTCCTTATGTAATTTTAGTACTTAATAAACTTATTGGTAAGACATTAATTTTCACTGTTGTGCAAACAATAAAAAATAGTTTGATAACAGTCTACTTCATTATAATAAAAAAAATGTAATTGTATTAGTTTTCCAATTAGTGTACTTGATAAATAAAAGTTCTCAATTATGTATAAGTGTATGGTATCATTTCAACCACCGCTTCTAACGAAAAAGGGTATTTTATAATGTTGGTAAGAAGGGGGCGGCAAATTAAGCTTTGCCCCCCTTAACGAATCTCCTAGTTCCGGCCCTGCGGTGGTCTCCTAAATTATTTTGCTTTATTATTCAGTGCTTCTGCACATGATTTTAAATAAATTAATATTATAACCATATTTAAATGTTTTATAAACTTCATTTCCCCTAATGAAGAAGTCCTTTTTTAATAGTTTCTTTTATGAGCTTAAAGATAAATTTTAGGTCACACCTAGCATACACTGGAAACATGAAATCGTGTGTTATATAATTTTGGATTAAGGGATCGTATGTTCCCTTCATCATATGACTATTAATTTTTAGTATCTCATTCATTAAATTAGTAAAAAAAAAAAATAAGTTTTCTCGAAAACACGGAAACCTGAGTTTTTCAGGGTTTTGGAAAAATGTTTTTATTAATGCGTATCCACAGAAACACTTTTTAATCCGGCCATTACATGCGTACGTGACGTAGAACCTTGCTTGCGCTGTGCGTCGTTATAAGCATAGTTGAAGCTGGTTGTGGCGTACATTTAGTTTTTTTTTTGTTTTGTTTTCCGCAAACAAGGGGCGCGTTTTCTCTAACGTACACAGGAAAAAAACATATTCTGTACTTTTACAAAAGATTACTTTGTAAAAACAGTTGCCAAGGAGTAGTTATTACAAGAACGATATTTTAACTACAATACCGAGCCTTTCTTACGAAAATTTGCACATAATTTTATATTTTATTTGATGTTTCATACAAGCATATTATTTTTTAATAATGGAAAGCTGTACAGGGAACGGTTTACAAATAACTTTTAACTGTTGGAAGTACTGGGGCAACACACAGTATAAATTGCCGGGCAAAAATCAGTTACATGTTTTCATGTAAAGGTACAAATTTACATATATCGTATTTTTACACCAATATTCCCGTTCCATTTACAAAAAAAAATACAGTGTATTCTTTTTTGTTAATCAGATCGATGTCTGTAATGATATTGTTTGGCAAAAATTTTCTGTGACGAAAAAAAAAAGGGTTAGGAACACCGCGTAATTTTGCATTGCAGGGCTCCCGCAGACAGAGGAAAAATTTTAAAACAGGGAAACTCAGCGAATTGAAAAGGTGTCTTCAGAGAAATTGACAGAATGTTAGTACACGATTCTTGGTAAGTTTAACAGTGTGGCTTCAGAAGAATTCCCTTGTTTAAGATTGACGTGACAACGTTTAATAAATCGATGAACGCCGGCTGCACGCACAAAAAAGGATGACTCATTGTCCCGTTACGCACATTGTCCCGTTACGCTCATTGTACACTTGCGCCACATCTCTCTCTCTTCCACTCGATTGGAACAATCATGGATTTGACTTTTTCGAGGCACATTAAATTTGAAACACGCCCATTCGTTTCCTACTTTTCCTATCATCGTCCTATCCTTAACAGAAGAACACAGATTGGAAGAAGTTATAGCAAACATGTATAAAAGTTATAGTTAAAATAATCTGTTCGTTAAAGTAATAAACATATTTGAATTAATGAGTGCAAATAAAAGTAAATTTATCAATTAAATTGTAGGTTTTCATTTCACTCCTTTGTATCCATACAAAAATAGTGATAATTCAATAAAAATGATTCAATTTTATTCATAAAAGTATGCAATCATTTCATCAATGGTTTGTTATGACGTTGTCACGTTAAACTATCGTCCGTAAACCGACTTTACAGACAACCAATTTTTTTTAATGTAACTTTTTCTTTTTACCGCGTAGCGGTGGACGTATCAGGCCCTGCCTGTTCCCGGCCGGGCCCGGTAGGCCGCTATCTGTCGGCAGCGGCAAGTATTTCCATTATCCCGGTCTGTTGACTCGTGCTGTATCACGCGGCCGGCATAATCATTTTATTCATGAGCGCGGGATACGAAGTTAGCGAGTGTTTGCGGTGCCCAGCGAACAGGGTTAGGGGGGGGGGGGGGGAGGCTGCTGGAAGAGAAAAGACGGTGTTGTGTACATCATGTATACTCGCGCGTCGTAACCAGCGCCTGCACGTCGCGAGGTATATTCCATTTTTATTGGTATGGATTGTAAGTACATATATAAATATTTACTATATATTAATATGATTAATTCATTTTATTAAATTTTACTTAATATTAATTATATTATTTAACACTTTAAATAATATATTGTATACATTTTACATTATATATTCTTATAATATATTATAATTTATTACTTAATATACATTATATATAATATTAATATATTTCTGAATATTTATTAATTTACCCACGTACAGTTAGACCAAAAACCTTTTTTTTTTTTTTTTTTTTCAATATTTGCATGTCTTTCATATACCTAAATTTAACAATATCTTCCATAATAATTGATAGGACCATGTATTTTTTTCGCGATACGATTTCCCAGACCAGCTGGGTGTTTATACATTGTAACATTTTGTGTGTTTTCGTGGTTTTCCGGGTTTATTTCAGTTCCATGTGTGCATTGTTGAAAATTTTCACCTTCTATTTATAGGGATCGGAAAAATTCGCGATTTCGATGACCTGTAGGATAGACTCCATGATCCTCTATGCACGCGGGAAAATTACATTTGCTCATTGGCTACTGACTCGTGTCGCCTGTTAACTGGGACGTTAATCATTCGATACTTCTTTTGTTGAAAGTTTTTCATTGGCCGAGTGTCATTTAGAAAAACTGTTACCCAATCACTGATGCAGTAAAAAGGCAAACGTTTTTGATTATAGGCTATCACGAAATGAATCCGCGAATTTTTCAGGTCTCTATCTATTTACGAAGAACACTGTTCACCGATTATCCAGGGATCTTAGTAAATTGACGGCTATCTTTGTAAATTTACGGACACTGAGATCACTCTCTTCGAACGTGGATCCAAAAGAATATCCTTCATATATTAACAAAACATTCAAAAAAACTGGTTACTAACCCTCTTCCTTTGTCCACGTGTTAGTTTATCTTTGCTTAGAACGAAACACACAACTCAGAAATCAAAATACGGGGTAGTTTCTAAGAAGACTCAGGTATTCGAAATTATGAAGATTTCTTCGTTTATTTGAGGTTAATTCTTCGTTTAAAAGTCTGTAAATGACCAATCACTAGAGACCGGAAAAATTCGCGATATCAATGACCTGTATGATATACTCCATGATCCTCTATGCACCCGGGAAAATTACATTTGCTCATTGGCTACTGACTCGCTGTTATCTGGGATGCTCGTGATTGGATACTTCTTTTGTTGAAGGGTTTTCATTGGTCCAGAGTACTTCAGATAAACTGTGGCCCAATCACTGATGCAGTAAAAAGGCAAACGTTTTTGGATTCTAGCCTATCACGAAATGAATCCGCGAATTTTTCGGGTCTCTACCAATCACAGCCATGCAGCGCGGAAGCAAACGCGCCCTGAATGGCCCGGCCAATTAGGGCAATGGCCTCTCTTGCAGACGGCTGGCAATCACAGGGGGATAGTCGCTAGAGCTGGTATACATTATTTCAGTCTAATAAGCACTCATATCATTGCGTGAAAAATTACATGCAACTAATAATTAATCTTACAACTAGAGACAGGGAAAAATCGCGTATTCATTTTGTGACAGGCTTAAAATTAAAATGCTTGTACATTTGGGCTGAGTCTGTTATTGGCTGACAGTTTATCTGAAGTGACTTTGGGCCAGTGAGAGACCATCAACCACAGAAGCATCGAAGCATAAGGCTACCCAGTCGAGAACCCTCACAAGTCAGTAGCCAATGATCACGTGGCATTTACTCGAGTAAGCAGAGGATAATAGAGGCTATCCTGTAGGTAAATGAACCCGGGAATTTTTCCAGTTCCTATTTGTATGTATCATGGAAAAATAAAGTAATTTTACTATCGAGGTTAACATATATTTAATTTACACTGCACTTCTGGAACAATGCTCTCAATGTAATTTTTTTTTGGACATAGTTTTTGGAACGCGCGAGACTTCAAAAAGTATGGCCGTTTGTCGTGAACGCGCGCGGCAGTATCATTATCAGCGCTGCGTCGATGTGAACGCGGTCGATAAAAAAAAATTTGAATTGACTGAAGCACGAGAGATTAACGTAATATTTACCTTCGGAACTGTCAATATCAGATGTTGTAAACATTGCGTGTTGCTCCGGAGGCACGGAAAACTAACAACTTTATGTCAACATGTTGCAAAATGTAGTTTTGTTTGGGCGACTTACTGTATTTTAATTAAACTGTAAACCAGCTAAACTTAGCTACAGTCGTGCAGATTTCAGAATAGTTCTGATATTGTACCTTACATGAGAAGAATAGTGTATGATTATTGCCAAATCTCCGTGTTTCAAACAAAAAGCGCAACTAAAATTCTCATACATATGAAAAATAAATAATTTTTGAAAATATAAATTTGAAAACCTGCTTAATATTTTAATATAACTGTATTACTTGTGTCGACTTAGTAATTTTATACCTCCCGTTTATGTTTATTTAAACTTCATTACATGATACTTACCTTATTTTATCTTCTTTAGTGAACATATTATAAAATATGGTGAAACCCACGCCTAATTAATTTTAATTTAGATTTTGCAATATTTTACGTTTCCACTGTAGTTTAATTCTGCTATATGCAAAATTCACCATAGAGCAAACTATTTATTTTGATCAGTTGTTGACCCATTCGTTTGAATCGATGTATGTAAGAATGCATGAAAGACTATAATCTACAGCAGGCTATACAAGCAAAAAATTTTAATCGAATTTAAATGATATTTTGCGTGAATTATGATTTAATTGCTTTAATAGCTTATAACATGTAATTTTTTTCATATTGTTGGTTAAATGTCCTATGTTTAGTTTAATTCAGTGTGTAAATTTTTTTTTATGTTAATCGAGGACATAACGGTTTCTTTTTCTCATGCAGGACAGAACAACTTCGACTCTTATTTAGAACTTTGCGCTGTACTTTGTCTTTGTCTTTGTCTTGCCCGTCTAGTTCCCACCGTTAGTTCGGGAAACAGTCGTTAAGTCGCGTTTATTTCTGTACCTCGTTGTATTCAACTTAAAGGAAAAATATATAATGGGAAACATAACTTTTAATTTTGGTGGACTTTTAAACAAGCACGTAGCTCTTTGATAGAAAAGTAGTGAGTTGCCTGAGAAGTTCTCAGTCGACGAGTTACTTTAGTTTCCTAAGTATCCGACTTTTTACTTATTCGCTCATACAACAAAGAAAATTAAAAAAAAAACTTTTTAAAAAATGAATTAATAAAAAAAGAATTCCATGGAAACAAATATATTGAAGAATAAAACAAATGATACATTTGATGATAACCTGTTTACGACTAATGATACGTTAATGTGCCAGTTTTTTTCTCGAAGAAAATTTTATATCATACATACAGTTTTGAATTAACCGTTCGCATATAATCTTCGCCAAACAAAAACGCTTTATTTTTATTCTGTCGTTCATAAATCATTAAAAAGTTATGTTTTCCCAAAACTGAGTTTTTCATATAATGACGAAGGCTACATACGAATGGCTAACTGAAAACTGTACCTACACCTTAACTACATTTCAGTACTTGCTAGGACTGGCATAAAAATTTGTCTCCTAGTTCATAAAAATCATTAAATAAGGACTTGTTTAGTAGATAAAGCCTTTTCATAAACAGTGAAGTATGATTCTATTATTAATTTTTTTAATCGTGTTCCAAAAAACATGATATAATAAAAATAAAATAATTGAATATACAACTCTCTAAACAAGGAACGATGGCCGATCCCTGTTCCAATCCCACTTGTATGGCGGGAGGCGTCTCTTATTACCTCGTGGCCACCACGACGTCAAAAACAAAATAAAATGAAATAATATATGTGAAAAAACTGCGGAGAATTGTTTTTGGAAGTTTGATTCCAAAATATTTAATATCAGCTCTAATTACAGCACAGTATTTTTTTTTGTGAGTGGAACACATATTTACATGTAAAATTATAGATATTTGTCAATTTTTACATTTAAATGAAAACAACTGAATCACTACAAAATAGTGTTGGCGTTAATACCGGGTTTGCATTACTACCCGGGCATTTATACTTTCTCTCGTCCCAGTACCTCCAGTAGTTAGTTATTTGTAAACCGTTCCCTGAATAACTTACCAGTATTAACTGCGCACATTAATAAGCGTAATGAAATTAAATAAAGTCAAATTATTGAGTATTCATTGTATTTTCCATGTTTTGAAAAAAAATTATGCTTGAATGAAACATTAATTAAAATATAAAATTTTGCACTAATCTTCGTAAGACATACTCAGTATTATTTCAAACAACGTATTTCACATATGCAAAAATACCTATAATACCCATGTGTTGTACAAAGTTGCAATATCTATCTCTTGACAACTGGTTTCCATAGGAATCTTTTGTAAAAGTACAGAATGTTTTTTAAAATTCGATGTAGTGGCTAGTCAGGTGTTAGGGTAAGCTCTTCGTTTATACAAACGCGTAAAAAATTGGGACATTGTCCCCTTTTCATTTTGCCGTACATTTTCTCATCTTTACTACGTCTGTCTCTCTCTCTCTCTCTCTCTCTCTCTCTCTCTCTCTCTCTCTCTCTCTCTCTCTCTCAATTTTCTATGGCGCGCATCTCGAAGCGACACGTTGCCATTTTCTCTCGCCACTCCAGTTGCTGCAAGACAGTTGGAGGACTTCATGCATAATGCACGCTCCCAATCAATTCACATCATGTCGAGTGATTGGATTACTTCCCCCCCACCTTTTCCGCCCAAGGTTTCCCGCGTCTCGCTTCTGGTCTTTTTGGTGGAATAAAGTGGAGGGGCGTACTTTCGTTCGGCATTCTTCGGGCGCACCGCGCGTGCATATAATTGGCCAAGCGCTCGGTTGGAAATTACTGCAAATCGACGGACTTTTCAACGGAGAGTGGCTTTTCGAACGAACCAGATGTTCCTCTTGGTTCCAGATCACCAGATCTACGCCGAAAATACGCCCGATTCTGACTTGCTATATATATATATATATATATATATATATATATATATATATATTCCTACACAAAGTTTGTGATAATTTGTAGTAATAATTAAGTTTTTAATATATCAGTTTGTTTTTGCAATTATTATTAAACATCAAGTTTATGTTTAATATATTGAATGATACATATTTGCTTATTTTTATCTTTACTTTTTAGTGTTTGTTTTGTTTATTTATTTTGTTTTTAGGTGATTTCGTATTCTTGGTAATTGTTTGCATTTTAGTTGTCTACGTTTTGTTTTATGATTTTTTTTATAAATTGTTAATGCTGTGTGGTAAAGGTGGTAGACAATGAGACTTGCCTTCAATTTGCCTCATAAAATCAGTCTATAAAATTATGAAATAAACAGTGTAAAAAGGGCACGGTTAAGGAGTTTGAGTGAGTTGTTTTGTAACTGGCAATTTTGTTTTGGATTTTTTTTTTTTTTTTTTGCTATACCAAGGTGCAGAGACGCAAAGCTGTAAGGTTCATATGGGAAAAGGGAGGGGGGAATAACAATTATCTCCCGTTTCGCAGTTACGGTTTTGCTTCATCTACCAGCCTCCTCAACCTGAGATCCACGCCAGGGCTAAGGCGATTCTGGTGATTTAGTGTTCGAAGTGAGTTCAGTATAAGTGAATTTACGAAGTGGTTCAATTCGGTAATTTGAAACCTATCACTGTTGAAAATTATCACCTAAAATTTATGAACGCTGGTTTACACATTAATAATTTTACCTCCAAAATTACGGAGCTACATGGATAATGTAACATTATCCGTTTAGCTTCGTAAGTTTGGAGGTGCATATTTCGTTTAACACGAACTTGCAATATTCATCTTTAGTCGTTAGTATCGCTAAAACCCTTTAAAAAAAAGATGGTTACGTGAACAGCAAAAAAAAAAAAAAAAAAGTTTTACCCCCGATTGTTTCCACGAATATACAGTTACATATATGTCACTACGATTGACGCGCCTTATAATTGAGGTACACTCTTTGTTTTAAAGTCCGCGAATTTCACTGTAATATACAACTGTATGGGAGTGTTCGTAAATTTTCGAAAATAAATTTTCAAGCATTGTCGTACCTCTTCACACACAGTTATTGCTTCATTTGAAATGCTTTCTCTGTTATTTGTAATACGTCAGTTGTTCAGTTACAATTTCAGAGGTGTATGCCAGCTTTGGAAAGTACTTGTGACCATGAGTAGTGTTAAATTTTTTGAACTTTCTAGTTCGTGATGAACCTGCATTCGACGTTATTCGGTAGAATTCGGAATCATTGGTTGTGGCTATCGATACTTAGTTCTTACAGCCGTGTTTTTTCTTCTTCTGAGTGTACATCAGTATTGTGTTGGATAGAGTGAGTGCGTTTGCAAGCTTCTCAAGTGACACATCCTGGGGGTTACAAAATATCTTGGCACTGTGACCAATTTCATGACCATTTAAGAATTTTTTTTTGCAAGACCGCTCCTGATTTGGACTACCAAATGCAGGCCTAAGCGCGTGTCATTGTTTTCATTACCGGATATTCGGTATTTGAGTTGGTAAAACTGAATCTAGTGAATCCTTGCGCAAAAAAATAATAATGAAATTAGCCAGTGGTGATGGCGCATATACTTGCTGTACCTTTCCTACAGCCCAACATCAATAATATTGGGCGCTCTTATGTTCCTTACTATTAGATATTTTTGAGAAAATTGAAGAAACAATGTCTTTATACTACTTTTCTCACGCTTTATTCTAAAGGAATATTAGTTAGTTCAAGTGAATGAAAAGTTAAAATATTTTCTTTTGTTTCCGCTATAAATTCTTATCACTAGATTTATCGTAGTCGTAAAATTATTCTTTTCTGTCATCAAATAAGTAATAAAAAAGCGATTGTTCACGTAGTTCTAGGACCTGAAACCTTTAAGTCAGGTTGCTTTAATTAAGTGAGCTACGTTGTCGGTCTTAATTTTTTTTTTTCCATGGCATCAAGGGGCGATGGAAATTTCCTCGCAGAGTTTTTTTTATCATGTTGACTTTGTGCTCCTCGCTTCATTCAATACGCGATTTTCGCCCGCCATGTTCATAAAATTCTTGTTTGGCGTGCTCCTAACAAGCGCTGGCGATGTGTACTTAAGAGATACGGCTTCTTGATGTTACTAAAATATTTGCTTCGTGATCTTTTAGACAGCGGTTTAAGTTTGTTAGTTATTTTTTTTATCTCTGCATGCATTCCCCAACGAATATTTCTACTGTTTTTTTTTAACATATTTGGAAGTAACATATAGGTTTTTAAAGTAGTTTTAGCTATTGTTCTAGACTTGAATTTGTTTGTTCACCCAACTGTTTTTGTTGTTTGTTCACGTACTGATCCAAACTAAAATTAATCTGAAAACATCAAAAAACGCGAGCATTGGAATAAATACACAGATTTTTGTATCCTGAATCCTTATTGGTAGAGACCTGCAAAATTCGCGGATTCATTTCGTGATATGCTACAATTCAAATAATTATACCTTAGCGCTGCTTCTACCACTGGTCCACTGTTAATCTGGAGTAATGAGGGCCAATTAGTGACCCTCGCTCAAAGAAGTGTCGAATCACAGACACTCAGTCGAGACGACTCACAAGTCAGCAGCCAATGAACAGGTGGCATTTGCCCGAGTGTGTAGAGTGTGGTAGAGTCTATCCTGGATGTCACTGAACCCGCTAATTTTTCCTGTCTCTACTTATTGGTGAACTCCGTTGTTGTGTTTGCCGATAATTAAAAATATGTGTGCGCGGAGTCCTCTCGCGACAGAAGTGATACTTCTTGCTTAAATAAAGATTAATAATTAGAATTTTTTTTAGTGAACAAGAGATCACACCCACGTCATTACTGTTCTGAATTATTATCTCTTGTTCTATTAAAACACATTAGTAATTTATCTATAAGTAGAGACCGGAAAAATTCGCGGGTTCAATGACCTTCAGGATAGACTCCAATATCCACTACATACTCGGGCAAATGCCAACTGTTCATTGGCTGCTGACTTGTGAGTCGTCTCGACTGGTTGTGGCCTGTGATTCGACACTTCTATGAGTGAGGGTCTCTAATTGGCCCTCAGTCCTCCAGGTTAATAGTAAACCCAGAAGCAGCTCTAAGGTATAATTATTTGAATTTTTGTATAACACGAAATGAATCCATGAATTTTTCAGGTCTCTAAATATAAGTAATAAGCAAGAATTTTCGCTTCTGTCGCGCGCTGTCTTCATCACACATCCCCCCCCCCTCCCCCCCCGCCGTGGCAGTGTCCAGGATTAAGGGCTGTGTTTCTTGCTTTCTTTACACGCTGATCGCCGCGGAAGGGGACAGAAAGCCACTGCGGCACCGCCTTGTCGGGACAAGCTCCGACGTGTGTTGGTTTTCCCCCACCATCGCGTTGCTTGGGATGACAACGCTCAGAAATGAGCAGCCAGGTTCACCATTAATCCCGCAATTAACACTGGTGGTTTAAATGAACGACTCACTTGGCACCGACATTTTCAGGACCAAATTGCTTCTGTGTTTTTTTTTTTTTTTTTTTTTTTCAAGCAGTTAACTTAAGCAAGGAGTTTTGACAATAAATTTTAACCTCCGCGATTTTAATTACAACCTCAAATAATATTCAAATGGAGATGGTTAAAATGTAACTGTATTTTTATTTTGAATGTTACGATAAATTTGAACTTCAAGGGAAACCACACATCTTATATTTTGCTGGAAATATTTTATACGTGATTTTTGTAATCAATTAATTTAATATCTCTAGTTATGTGTAGAAATCAAATTATTGTACAATCAAAGTATATTCGAGAAAAGCAAACATATATTAATTGATTTAGACAAAGTTTGCAATAATATACGAAAACTACATTTAAAATTAATGTTTAGGTTAAAAATTATTTACAAGATACATTTTTTTTTCAATTTTTTAGTATCATTTAACTATTTTTTTTTTACTGTGCGTGACTTATAAAGCCAATGTTGATAAAACTTTTAAATACGTCTTGATGCTAATTTATGAGCGTAGTGTCTGTCTCTAGATAACGCTTCGGCGACCTTTGACAGCTGTGACGGGATGGGCAGATAATAGATCGAAATGTTGTAGAAATTACTTTTTGGTTTAATAACTTTCGGTCAAATGCCTGTTGCCAATATTCTGGTTTCCGGTCAAATGACTGCGCTGTAAAAATAAATTGTTTGTTAATGTAACTGAAGAATCGCGTAAAATTACAGGTATTTGTAAATTTTAAGATTTACATGTCAGCAACTGTATCACTACAAAAAAGAATTGTTCGCACTGGCCCGTGCTTTTATGCTTGAAGTTATTTGAAAACCGTTCCCTGAATAGCTTTCCAGTATTAACTGCGTGCATAATAAGTATGATAAAATAAAATAAATAAAATTGTTAACTATGTAATTTTTTTCCATGGTTTAAAACATTATTCTTTGAATGAAATATCAATTTAAATATATTCATTATACACCAATTTTCGTAACAAATTCTCCGAATTATCTCGAAAAACGTATTTCACGTACGTATGCAAAAAAAAGTGTGTCGTACAAAGTTACAATATCTTTCTTGTAGTGTTTCAAACTATTTCTTTGCAACTGGTTTCCAAATGAATATTTTTTAGATGTACAGAATGTGTGTGTGTGCACTGAGCGACACGTGGTAGCGTTCATGTCGCCGACTCGGGCACCTTGGCCGGACCGGACGAGGCCAATTCCCCTCTCGCTCGTTCCCCCGATTGCTTCGTCATTTCATTTCCTGCAGCTGACAGCCAGCCAGCAGGGACAGTCCCCGTCCCAGATCACTTCCAGTCAAGGCGTCCCGCCCTGTGCCTGGATCCACCGCTGTTTCTGCAGTGCAGGGAGGCCCTCATGGGTTCACACCCACGCAACACATCACTGCGTACAACCGCGCTGTTCGCAATGGAGGCTCACACACAGGAGGATGCAGTTAATAATCATGACATTGCCCTTGGGATATTCATGAAATATATGGTCTCAAATACTGAAATGTAGTATTTTCGTACAAATTTTGATTGAAAGAAGAGTTTAGCACATTTACGAAAGTATTTAAATTAACATTAAAATTCCCTACAAAAAAATAAGAAGTAAAATTTGGGTTTGGAAGGGGCTGTCGCCCCCTGCGCCCTTCCTCTGGAGCCGCGTTTGGCTGTTCGAACCGCGAAATGGCGGCCAGTGTGTTCAGACCACGGCACTGTCTTATAGACAGGTCTGGCAACTTGCTGTCCTTCGCCCTGGCGTGTCTCGTCGTCTTAGTGAAGCTCGCGGCGGCCCGCGAACTAACGGCGCTAGTAGTAGTTGAACCCATCATCAACATTGTGATGTTAAATGGGAGTTTCGTGTTGTAATATAATTCCTGATTCCGTCTCAATTTTTGAAATTGTTTCAAAGACTAGTACTTTTTTTTATTCGTTTTTTTTTCCTGCTTGGTAAGTCCATAATCCGTACCGATGTGTTAAAATTTCTCGGCATTTGTCAGTTAAGCTGAATTTGTGAGAGAGAATGCCTCGCTGTTTGTAACGAAGGTTGCGGCTCAAAACCGTCATTTCTCTGCTAAACCTTAAAATTTTAAATCTCGTACGTAGTAATAAATGGGAATACGTATTTTTGGGGTCCGTGGCGGTATATCACCACCGCATCTGCTGCGCCGCGCCCGCCGTCTGGCCATCAGCAGGAGCTGCCATGTCTGTGCGAGTACACTGCCGGGGGTAGAGGCAGCCCGCACTCCAGACTCAGATCAGTTGCTGATGCGGACCGCACAGTCAGCGACCAGTGCGTCGCTGTCTTCATTGCTGCTAGCGAGCCGCCCGGTCCGCATGCCTGTCTGTACCTGTCTGTACCTGTCTGTGCCTGTCTGTGGCATCGATCCAGGGGCTCGCAAAGAGTCCCAGGCCGCGGGGTGCCGCCCCATCACCTCTTGTCTTGTGTCTGCGTGTAGGTTTTTGATTGGCCCTCCAGGAGTTCTGTTAGCCCGGATGCCAAGAGGATTGTCACCCCCTCTCGCGGGAATGTTTCCAGGCCTGCGAGGAGAGGAAGCCTTGTCACGAGCAGGCCGAGTTGCTCGCGGTATGATAGATGCCATATCTGTTCGCGCACTCGACGGCGCCAATAAATAGTTCTTTACAGCTGACTTTTAGTTTAATTTAACGTGGCCTACCTGGCCCTGCAAAGCAATCGGTAGCCTCGCGGCTACAGTGGTGACCCCGACGTGATCGGCCAAGGCTAGTACGCGTTCCGGAATAAGTGCCACGCGATATCCATGTTTCGCGTAATATGAAGCAACCTGTCGCACCGCACACCACCCGTGTCGCGTGATTGCAACCTCGGCCGCGTAAGTAGAGGGAGCGCGTGAGTTCTGCGACACTTCCAGCACCTACTTCGGGCTTCCGCGTCTCTTTGCCCACACACACGCAGGGGTTATGTAGATGTTCGGCGACACAGTCCAGGCAATTGCACATCGTCGCACCACGTCTTTTAGTGCGTCATTTTCACTCTAGAACACTTTGCAGTCTTGGCTGAAATTCCATCGTCAACTGTCTACAATGGGCGTGTTGCAGTCCGTATTCCACCCTTCTGGGCTCTGGACCAGGAAATTTTCCAATTTTTTTCTTTTGGCAGTGATACACCTGAAAATAATTTGACATGCCCGAACCGACTGAATATTTATGGAAGGAAATAACTGAACTCTGAAAGATAGGCAAATTTTCGAAACCGCGTGGTTGTTATAGATGGCAAACATATCTGAGTTATCGACTCTGAATTGTTGTATCATAACTACAATTTCGTTTCTATAGTGCTGTTAGCACTATGTGACTGAAACTATTTTTTTTTTTTACCTTTGCTGACATCGGGGATTATGGAAAAAGCAGTGATTCCGCTGTATTTAAAAATTATATATTTTATAAAACTAAACACATCAAAACCAATATCTTAACGTAGGTCCAACACATTTGCCCTATGTTATAGTTGAAGATGAAGCGTTTAGCTTAGCGGAAAATTTAATGCGACCCTATGCAGGCAAATGTTTACCACACACAAACAGATTATTAACTATAGGTTACCGAGAGCCCGATGTAGTATAAAGTGCACCTTCAGTATATTGTCAAACAAGCGGAATATTTTTCATAGGCCTATAAATGTAAACATATATTTAACGAAGACTTAATAAGTTGTTTTCTACAAACTTTCTGAGGACTAAATGTGGTATATACTCTTATATACTGCGTCAAAGGCTAATCTTAGGTAATACCTTGCATGCATGGAGATTGAGTGACGGGCGTGTTGCGTGGCAAGGTACACAACTATAATTTCATGTCAGTTGATTTTGTTGAGTAAATACCGACGTACCAAAAATACTCTTCTTTTCCCAACATATCTTCACAATTTCCAAATACGTCCACCAACTCCTGCCAAGCTAGGTTTTTGGCGGAAAAGCTTTTCTTGTTTGACCAGCATCGGAATTAAAGGCGGCGCAATTAATAATCCCAATTAAGATAAATACGGCAGAACAGCCGTACAGAATAGTCGAAATTAGAAGAATATTATTTTTAAAAGTTATATTTTTCTTTTTGATATTTTGCAATATCTTGTAATAAATTGTTTTAAATATATCAAAAATATATAAATTATGTTAAAAAATAGCCACATGCGTATTCCTTCATTTAGAAAAGAATAAAGAGAATGTAGACTTGCGGGAATAATCGAAGTTTTATTTCGACTACTTATCGCGGTATGTTGTCTTCAACTTCTGGGACTTCCTGTTTCAACATCGTTTTCTATTCCGCGTACTTTTTTTTTGTAATTTATACTTTTTTTTTGCAACCTGAATCCGATCTGAAACAGGACGTCCGGGTGGAAAGAATTGAATTTACCTCCTGGAATGAAAATTTATTCTGCACACGTGACTCGTGCTGTACGGAAAGAGAAAAATCCACAGAGGAAGTCTGTTCCTGTGAGTTATCGCTTCTCTGTTTTCCTTCCACAACAAAATGCTACCAGACACTTGTAATGACAAAGAAGAGGGAAAAATGGCTATCGCTTTGATTCTGAAATAGCATTAACAAAATAAACAAGAAAAAGAAGTAATTAAGAGACAATTTCACCGCGGTGTATTTTCCCACCATTTTAATAAAAAAATATTTGCGGTTTATGTTTTGCTGCTTTCTAAACTAAATATTTAGGTAAACTATTTTTAAATGATTATTGAATTTGTGCTTTGTTTAGAAAATAATCCGAAACCATGTTTATCATTGGAATTAGCACATAGCAAATTGAATTAATTTTATTATTATAGTTTTGTGTTGCAACCACACACATCAATGCTGCTGAAATTGTTCCTTTGCTTTAGATTCCTACAGTTAAAACATTTTACCTAAATCTAAGGATCTCGTAAATTTTAAGATATCATCTTAAATTGTCAAGTACAAACGATTATTACTTTGATCGTGAATTTACAAGGATTATATTGGGATGGTAACCGAACATTCAAAATATTTTAAAGTTTACAGAAAAAATACTTCTTGCTTCTAAATGCGTATTTCATCTTGTTTACATCGGAACACAGAAAATTTGAGTTCAAAATGTGACGTACACCATACATTATGTCAATAAAATCATGTCCTAGTAATAAAATTTAGTAGTATCAACTATAAGCGTTTTAGAGTGTTGGTTCAAGGTCACAAATAAAGAGTAACTCAAAACCGTTTCAAATAAACGCAAACGCGAATAATGCTTTGTTGTTTTGTCGCTTTCCCAATTAGTAGAGGATGAACCTGTAATTTTTTATTTTTTTTTTGGAAAAGGGATTGAGCCCCTCCCCATTGGAATCTCTTTGTACGAAAGTGGTTGAACGTCGAAAACCCTGACCGTTGGATTGGTCGTAATGGTTGAGAGACAGAGCTCCTTTTCGCTGGCCTCCGAGTTCATCTGACGTAATGCCATACGATTTTTCTTTCCTTTCGGAATTTATGAAAGATCTTGTCTACGTTCCGCGTCTACCTTATGATTTGCCAGAGTTGAGACACACAATTGAAGAGGTAATTGCTTCCATTACTCTGAACGTGTTAAACATGGTGTTGGAAGAATTGGAATGTATTTGGATGTGTGCCGTATAACTATTGAACATTTGTAAAAAAAAACTACGTTAGTTTACCTTCAATTTGATTTATGATTTGTTGTAAATAGTCTAAATTAAACTGTTGTAATATACTATTGTAAATGGAACCGTCTTTTATACACAACATTTAGATAGGGGCATGCATTCCGCTAAAAGATCTCGAGACTAGCTGAGAGTTGAAACACTGTAGTATCGCCTGTGTTTCGTGATTGGTCGAGTTTCTTCCAGGTTCATGTCCATGTTCAGCTCACAGATCACAATAATTCATTGCGGAATCACACGCGTCCTGAATGGTCCGGCCAAATACGGCACAGTATTCTCTTGTGGACGGCCGCCTATTAGAGGGAAGAAATCGCTGGCGCGGGTACACCTTATTGCAGTCTAATAGGCAGATTTTTTTCGTGAAAAATGCCTGTTCCTAATCATACATTATACGAAGACCGCTTATACTTGGAGGTGCAAACTTTGTTTCTAACAATGTATTCAAACACGCACATAATTTGCTTTTACGTATGTATGCACAGAACCTTATTTGCTTTAAACTTGCGTATGTGACACGTTAAATGAATGCGGATTCGTTTACCATAAAAGTAATGAGAATACTATTCCCTGATTTCTTTTTTACAGCTATGCTTTTTTTGGGTACTTGTTGTTTCCGTAGTATAATTTTGCATTCGAATTGAAAGGTCGTTGCCCGCTGCAGTGTACCAATTTCGTTATTTTACAAAATAATTCTTGGAGAACTATTTGCCAAAATATTTTCTTTTAAATCTACAGAAAGTGTTTATTTTGCAGCATGTTCCCATGGAACATATAAAAGCTTTGTTTTGTCTAAACAAACAATTATTTTAGTATCAGAAATTATCATAACATGTAGTTACAGCATTTTTTGTTTAATGTTTGATAGCGATTCATTAGAGGGTATAAAATATATAACTTGAAACAAAAAAAATTTGGAAACTATTTTTCAAAGAGTTCCCTATAAAAGACTGCTTATCCCAGGTATTGATTGCTCGTACAGAAAACAACCAGAACCGACATGAAAGAAAGGATGCAGTTAGAGGTGTACGTTTCGCTTGCATGGTTTACCATAGTATGTTGGACGGTGCCAGTACATTCATGGAATAAACCTCATAGGTGTATAAATAAGGTATGTCCGGGGACTGAATTCATGGGTGAGAATGGAGAGGATGGGGTCAGTGACCGGCCTTAGACATCACGGTAGCCATCTTGGATGACGTTAACGTAGTATTTTTCGGTACGGTGGCCACCTTGACCTTTGACCTCAGTAAAATTCTTGGTTTCCGCCATTTTGATATCGAGCGCCTTTCTCCATGTCGTCGTACTTTTCGTTACAGTTGAATATTGAGCCATTTTGAAAATATGACGTCTCGTCCGCCATATTGTTTCCGTCTGCTGGAGGTCGCCATCTTTGAATCTGACGTCACAGCCACTTTTTTCGATCCTGACGTCACAGCCGCTATATTGTTTTCGTCTGCTGGAGGCCACCATCGTGGATGACTTCACGGCCGTTAACTGTTTTTTTTTTTATCTGCTGGAGATCGACATCTTGAGTGTTAGGATGGCGACCGTAAAGAAAAGTCCAACGGTGACTTAATCCAATATGGCCGCTGTGACGTCAGAGGTCGGTCATTGACCCCATCCTCTCCATACTCACTTATGAACCTAGTCCCCGGACATACATTTATGCACTACTACTGTCGTATGCTCAAAACAATATGGCAAAACAATCTTTCCCATTGCAAAAATCATTCGAAGAACGTATTCATTTGCATGGTAGCGATCACTATCTGTCTTAGCTGACGGGTGACGACGAACTTCATGCCTATCTGGGCACTCGTTCGTTGTGCATAGCTTCAGAAAAAAAAAACAAGCAGTTTATAACCGGTACGAAATATCAGATTTGTGTCTTTTTATAAATGGTATTTAATAATACGCTAAGGGCGGATGAGAAGTTTTGTTTCCGCATTTCGTTTCCAAACCATAATTTTTAGAAGATTGTTATTGGCTGATACTCGTGTTTTCAAAATAATATTTAGGCAAAAAAAACACCCTGTACAGATTTTTGAAAGCTCTCAAGGGACTTGCATTACATATTTATCTTCGTTCCTCCACCATAAACTCCACAGGGTAAAAAAGATTTAAGTTTAATGAGTATCGTTTATTCAATAAAAAAAACATGTTCACCGCTTTAATTTTTAGGAGGCGAACGTATCTTCTTAACGCCCGCGTTTTTTTTTTCCTGTCGTAAATCTGAGTGTGTAATGTAGGGACGCAGCTAGGCCTGCTAACCACATCGCTTTAGCCTCGCACATGCTCGCCTCTTCTTCATGAAGCAGAGTCAGAATCACCCGTTAACGACTCGCTGCTCCTAAACAAAGTGCTGGGGCGAAGAATAAAAAACACGTGAGCGGGGCTTTCAGTACTACTCGCCACAGATGTGCAACATCTAACCTCGGTAACGGGAAAATCCGTGTCTTCTCGTGTTGCAAATAACACTCAGGGTACGAAACTCTGATTTCTTTAAAATGGAGCCGAGCGTGATAAATAAATAATAAATAACTATATATATACATACATAGTTTTTTAACTACATTTCTTGACGCCATCATACGTAGTTTCCGCACTTGCCGTTAGAATTCGTTGTCGTAGCAGCTGAGTTGGCCATTGAAACATTTCATTACCAACCAGAAATTTTAAACTACGCAATGAAACAAATTCCAATGAACGTGAAAAAAAAACCCTGGGAGAAAATACTATACCCCGGATTTGGACCTTAAAAAAAAAAACAGTTATTATTCTGAAGTTTCCCTTTGACTTTGTGAACTTTGGTTTGCGCCATCCGCCACAGATGGCAGCACCGTATTCACACATTTCCGTTCCATACGAATTCCGTTCCGTTCACCAAGTGACTCCTACCAAATGCCGTACACCGAGAGCTGAGATGTAACTCAACAAAAAGAAAAGAAAAAATAAATATAGTTTAAAAAACTAAAGAAACATGCTTTTAAAGATTATCAAACTAAAAAGTTAAAAATAATTTTAAAATTTAATTTATGACAATAGTATATAAGCAATACTAGTATAAATGAGAAAAAAGCTTGAGGCGCTTTGTGCCATATTTTTTGTATATTAAGCGCCCCATGCTTTTTTCTCATTTATACTAGTATTGCTTATATACTATTGTCATAAATTAAATTTTAAAATTATTTTTAACTTTTTAGTTTGATAATCTTTAAAAGCATGTTTCTTTAGTTTTTTAAACTATATTTATTTTTAACTTTTTAGTTTGATATTCTTTAAAAGCATGTTTTTCAGTTTTTTAAACTATATTTATTTTTAACTTTTTAGTTTGATATTCTTTAAAAGCATGTTTTTTTTTAGTTTTTTAAACTATATTTATGTATAATTATCATAGGGAAATGAGTTACCGACACTACCTATTACCATCTGAGATAACTATTTGGAGTTGCAACGTCACAAAGAAATGGTAAAGTCTCTCCGAATCATTTACAGTTAGATGTATGGATATAATCTTAGAATTTACCGGAAAAAAAAATTTTTTTTCGGCGTGGCCTGGAGTAGAACCCACGATCGCTGAATGCGAAAGCTAACGTCATATAAGTCGCGCGCCTTAGACCGCTCGGCTAACGAGCGTAATAAAATTGGTGGGACATTTTACAATCATGAGACACTAACTCTTAGTCAAAAGAGTTACAGACGGACAGACAATCATTTACAGTTAGATGTATGGATATAATCTTAGAATTTACCGGAAAAAAAAAAAAATTTTTTTTCGGCGTGGTTAAGCAAGCTGAAAGGCTAGCACAGAGGAAGGAACAATTGAAACTGGTAAAAGTATGTGCTTTGCAAGAAAAGAAAACTTAGTCGAAAGAGTTACAGACGGACAGACAGAGTTACAGACGGACAGACAAACATACAGGTGAAGCTAATATAAAGCATGTAAAAAAAACGTGTGCGTGCCCGCAAAGCGCGTTTAAAGTGAATCTTCACATTTCAATAATTCACTTTAAAGTTAATAAAATTAATTCAATAATTTATTTGAACGATAAAACTGAACAGTGGCTCAGGACTGCACGGCTCAGGACTGCATGGCTCAGGACTGCACGTCTCAGGACTGCACGGCTCAGGACTGCACGGATCATGACTGCACGTCTCAGGACTGCACGGCTCATGAGTGCACGACTCAGGACTGCACGGCTCATGCGTGCATGATTCAGGACTACACGGCTCATGAGTGCACGGCTCAGGACTGCATGGCTCAAGACTACACGGCTCAGGACTGCACGGCTCAAGACTACACGGGTCAAGACTACACGGGTCAAGACTACACGGGTCAAGACTACACGGCTCAGGACTGCACGGCTCAGGACTGCACGGCTCAGGACTGCACGGCTCAAGACTACACTGGTCAAGACTACACGGCTCAGGACTGCACGGCTCAGGACTGCACGGCTCAGGACTGCACGGCTCAAGACTACACGGGTCAAGACTACACGGGTCAAGACTACACGGCTCAGGACTGCACGGCTCAGGAGTGCACGGATCATGAATGCACGTCTCAGGACTGCACGGCTCATGAGTGCATGATTCAGGACTGCACGGCTCATGTGTGCATGACTCAGGACTACACGGCTCATGAGTGCACGGCTCAGGACTGCACGGCTCAGGACTGCATGGCTCAAGACTACACGGGTAAAGACTACACTGCTCAGGACTGCACGGCTCAGGACTGCACGGCTCATGCGTGCATGACTCAGGACTACACGGCTCATGAGTGCACGGCTCAGGACTGCACGGCTCAGGACTGCACGGCTCAAGACTACACGGCTCAGGACTGCACGGCTCAGGACTGCACGGCTCAGGAGTGCACGGATCATGAATGCACGTCTCAGGACTGCACGGCTCATGAGTGCATGATTCAGGACTGCACGGCTCATGTGTGCATGACTCAGGACTACACGGCTCATGAGTGCACGGCTCAGGACTGCACGGCTCAGGACTGCATGGCTCAAGACTACACGGGTAAAGACTACACTGCTCAGGACTGCACGGCTCAGGACTGCACGGCTCATGCGTGCATGACTCAGGACTACACGGCTCATGAGTGCACGGCTCAGGACTGCACGGCTCAGGACTGCACGGCTCAAGACTACACGGGTCAAGACTACACGGCTCAGGACTGCACTGCTCAGGACTGCACGGCTCAAGACTACACGGGTCAAGACTACACGGGTCAAGACTACACGGCTCAGGACTGCACGGCTCAGGACTGCACGGCTCAAGACTACACGTGTCAAGACTACACGGCTCAGGACTGCACTGCTCAGGACTGCACGGCTCAAGACTACACGGGTCAAGACTACACGGCTCAGGACTGCACGGCTCAGGACTGCACGGCTCAGGACTGCACGGCTCAGGACTACACGGGTCAAGACTACACGGCTCAGGACTGCACTGCTCAGGACTGCACGGCTCAAGACTACACGGGTCAAGACTACACGGCTCAGGACTGCACGGCTCAGGACTGCACGGCTCAGGACTGCACGGCTCAATACTGCACGGCTCAAGACTACACGGCTCAAGACTACACGGGTCAAGACTACACGGCTCAGGACTGCACGGCTCAGGACTGCACGGCTCAGGACTGCACGGCTCAAGACTACACGGCTCAAGACTACACGGGTCAAGACTACACGGGTCAAGACTACACGGCTCAGGACTGCACGGCTCAGGACTGCACGGCTCAGGACTACACGGGTCAAGACTACACGGGTCAAGACTACACGGCTCAGGACTGCACGGCTCAGGACTGCACGGCTCAGGACTACACGGGTCAAGACTACACGGGTCAAGACTACACGGCTCAGGACTGCACGGCTCAGGACTACACGGGTCAAGACTACACGGGTCAAGACTACACGGCTCAGGACTGCACGGCTCAGGACTGCACGGCTCAGGACTGCACGGCTCAGGACTGCACGGCTCAGGACTGCACGGCTCAAGACTACACGGGTCAAGACTACACGGCTCAGGACTGCACGGCTCAGGACTGCACGGCTCAGGACTGCACGGCTCAAGACTACACGGCTCAAGACTACACGGGTCAAGACTACACGGGTCAAGACTACACGGCTCAGGACTGCACGGCTCAGGACTGCACGGCTCAGGACTACACGGGTCAAGACTACACGGGTCAAGACTACACGGCTCAGGACTGCACGGCTCAGGACTGCACGGCTCAGGACTGCACGGCTCAAGACTACACGGCTCAAGACTACACGGCTCAGGACTGCACGGCTCAGGACTGCACGGCTCAGGACTACACGGGTCAAGACTACACGGCTCAGGACTGCACTGCTCAGGACTGCACGGCTCAAGACTACACGGCTCAAGACTACACGGCTCAGGACTGCACGGCTCAGGACTACACGGGTCAAGACTACACGGGTCAAGACTACACGGCTCAGGACTGCACGGCTCAAGACTACACGGCTCAAGACTACACGGCTCAGGACTGCACGGCTCAGGACTACACGGGTCAAGACTACACGGCTCAGGACTGCACGGCTCAGGACTGCACGGCTCAGGACTGCACGGCTCAAGACTACACGGGTCAAGACTACACGGGTCAAGACTACACGGCTCAGGACTGCACGGCTCAAGACTACACGGCTCAAGACTACACAGCTCAGGACTGCACGGCTCAGGACTGCACGGCTCAAGACTACACGGGTCAAGACTACACGGGTCAAGACTACACGGCTCAGGACTGCACGGCTCAGGACTGCACGGCTCAGGACTGCACGGCTCAAGACTACACGGCTCAAGACTACACGGGTCAAGACTACACGGCTCAGGACTGCACTGCTCAGGACTGCACTGCTCAGGACTGCACGGCTCAAGACTACACGGGTCAAGACTACACGGGTCAAGACTACACGGCTCAGGACTGCACGGCTCAGGACTGCACGGCTCAAGACTACACGGGTCAAGACTACACGGGTAAAGACTACAATGCTCAGGACTGCACTGCTCAGGACTACACGGCTCTGCAGCCCTGCGGTAGGCGCAAGTTACTCGGGCTATCGTGTCTTGGGGCAATCGACGGGCAGGATGGCCGCGTTGGGACCTGCGCCTGTTCGGCGCCGGCTCTATCGGGTTCCCATCAGCGATAGATTGGAGGTGCACTGTCATTCTGCGCCATTACGAGCTCGCGGCCCACAGCAATAAAGGTAAATAAGTAAGTCCCTCTCACCCATTTCATTTGCCAAGCCTGCCTGCATTGGGAGAGCAGTCATCTGGCGGTTGCAATTTTTATTACTCCCGAGACTTTAGTTTACGAAATTTAAAAAAATTACTATTGATCATATCTTCTTTCTTGGCTTTGCATTGATGTGTATCCTAAAAATAGGATTCACATAACAAAGGAAATTTTTTTTTTTTTTTTTTTAACCGACGAGTTTTATTCGAATAATCTAACCTACCTCGGAGCTTTCGCTTTGCAAGATTTCATATTGTCATAACGTTTTTAAATTTAAATGCTGAAGATAATTTTTTTAGATAACGTTTAGAATTTAATTTTTTTAATCAAGTAATGTTATTTCTCACTTATTATTTCGTCTATCGTGAATACGTGTAGTAGGCTACAGAATTAATGTTTTTTTATGAATTATCAAATTTATTCTGAGTTTTTATCTAAAATGCCTTACTATTGTTTTTAATGTGTTTTATCCTATATTTCTGATGATCACGTCAGGTAGGTGCTTTAAATAATTAAGTCAAAGGAAAAAAAATAATAATTTATTCAAAATATAGTTACATAGTTAAAATTGTAAACAACGTATTTTGTTAATTTATAATTTTATCGTATTAGTTTTTACAGTGAGAACACCAGAATTTTTGCCAGCCCTGTAGAATGTGGAAGACGTATTTTGTTAATTTATAATTTTATCGTATTAGTTTTTACAGTGAGAACACCAGAATTTTTGCCAGCCCTGTAGAATGTGGAAGACGAGTAATGTAGACTCACAGAAGATGTATGGTAATCCTGTTAACCTTTTTGTGAACCGGCGCGAGAATGTTCTCGAGTTGTTCTCTTCGCGACGGGTTGTTCCCAGTTCGAGATGGTCGGGGACTTGACGTCGGCGAGGCAGCGAGGGAGTACGTAAATGCTGCCATGTTCTCTGCTTTATGGGCGGCGCTGGTTTTATTGCTCTCCGCCCGTTGCGACCACGCTCGAGGTATCGATCCTCGCTGCCTCAGCTGCGTTGCAGTTGAGATACATCGCGCTGGAAGCCGTCTTCCCAATCCGCGGTGTTGGTGTGTTACATATCAATCGCAAATTTTGTTCCAATGCTTTTTTATTTCAACGTTCTGCTGTATAAGCGTTGCTGTGGTTTTTTTTGTAGCAAAAACTGGCGATAAGATATACTTGAAAAGATATCCGAATATTTTCAACGCTAACGAAACATGGTATATCAGAAACGGATATACATTTTAGTTTTTTTTTTGTTTTTTTTTTGCAGTGTTTCTTCGCTATCTATTTCCAAGAATATTTAATGTTTATGCGTTCAACTTGAACAGTTCAAATAATAACAAACATACAGGGGGGGGGGGGGGGAAGTGAAAAGTTAACAGGCTTTCGCGGCATTTTTCCGACTTGACTTTTCAAGTGTCACCCTTACGAAACATCGAAGTTAATTTCTTCGCACTAAGTGCGGCTAAAACCTACCAGCCTAGCCAATTCAAGAAATTTTGTCCGACCTAGTCGTAAAACACACATGACATACTGACACAAATGCTACGTACGTAGATGCCCGGGTGATACAGAAATTAGCATGCTCACCTCTTCCCTCACAATTAACAAACGGAACGTTCCTGCCAGCAGGTAGACAGGTGGACACCACGTGGCTGGCTCATGGTCAAAGGGCTGGCTCGTGTGGGATGGTGTGAAAGGGTTTGCCGAGCAGGGGTGTTTAAAAGGGGCGAGGGGGTTGGACGAGGGTTTGAGGGAAGCTGGTCGTGGCGAGGGTGAATCCACCAATGATGGCTGCACTATGGCCGGCGCGACCTTTGAACTCAACAAGGGCGTAATGTATTTCCTCTCCGCCCTGCAGCCCGGGCGCGATGAATAATGGAGCGGGCAGATTAGAGAGAGAGAGAGCCCAGATTGAGTGGTCCTATTAACGGACCGTACAGGAGGGAGAGAGAGAGAGAAAGAGAGATGACAAAAAAAAATATATCGCCGCCTTCATGAAGATGCAGTTAGCTCGAGTTAGTGTTGTTCGTGGGTGATGCGGGACTCCGCTGATGTCGAGTCGCACGTGACTGCGTCTGTCCCCGGAGTTGAGAAGTCGTCGACTCGGGTCTGACTGAAGCCACTCTGCGCCGAGAGAAATGGGTGTTTGCCCAAACAGAATATTTGTTTGTACACAGCGAAGCAAACACACGGTGAGTATGATTTCCACCGACAGACTTCGAATTCAGGTTCGTCGCGTGAAAATAAGTTGAAAACACGTGCACGACACAGTGTCTGAAATGCTTCCGAAGACTTGTACGCGTCTTGGTTTTTGCAGCCGAACAAGTATTTTTGTTTAAAAGAATAAATAAACGTTTTATAGAAACAGACACATTTTAAACTTACTGTTTTGTGACTTCGAGGAGAGGCTAATTATTATTCTACTGCAAAAGTAACGAAATATGACGCCCTGTTATACCCCACCGTTTTCACGAAAAACGCCTGGAAGTTATGCAGCACTCACAACACGTGGTTTGAAACCGATGTCTACAACCAGGGGCACTATTCAGAAGACAATTTGGAACTAATAATAATTAAAAAAAGAAAATAAAATATGAGCTAGTCTTTCATAACTCGCCAGTGATGTGTGAACATCTAACGTCGGCCACGGGCAAATTCGTGTGTTGTGTTGGACATAAACATATAATACTCGAACATTATATTTAAAGTAGAAATCTTTACAATAAGGCCGTGCGTGATAAATACATATAAGCAGATTGTGCTATCAACTAAATTTCTGAACGCGAATCACACGTAGTTCCTCACCCGCTGCCATAATTCGCTGTCCGCAGCTACGTCGACTATCGAATCATTCGATTTGCAGAGCTCTTTTTTTTATGGTAATAAGTTTTTGCGTTGGGTAATATTTTGATAACGCTAAGACAAAATTTCTTTTTAACGTATTTTTATACTTTGGAGTGAAATTTGAAACGTTAATGCTGCACAATGGGTCATAAACAAATACTCTAAAACATCACTTGTTAAGCATATAAACTATTTTAATTAGTTTGTAAGAATATAAACTTGTTTCCGTACCTCGGGCATATTGAAATCTCGTTTACACGCAGACGTGCTCAGAGCCTTGAAAAATTATTGTTTGGTATTATTATATCTTGACTATTCCAAATAATATTAGACACATTTTCTGTTCATAGCCAACCACTATATTATAATACAGTAATTGAAGGCCATATACTAATTATGGATTTGATGTCGCGCGTAAAATGAACAATGAAAAAAAAAAATATTGAACGGCTTATTTGTCACTATGTCAAACACTTATAAATTCTATAGCACTTTTTAAATGTTTATGTTTAAATGTGTTCCGTTTTTGATATTTTATTAGTTCATTTTATATTTGTGTGTGTCACAATTATTTAATACTTTCAATAAAATCACATGTCTTTCTGAGTACCAGTCGTAAAAGAACATCAGTATTATTTTTAAGGTGAGCTGAATTTTCACCGTTCCGTTATGGGCATTGTCGTGAGCCTTTTGTTGGTCCCCGGGCGCGGAAGACTTTAATCGGTCTACTTGAGTCGTTAGTCTGTGATGAAGACGCCTTTCGGTGCTCTTGCCAATACATCGCCGGCCGTCCAAGTCTTGAAACACAGCAGGAAACAGGGCGTTTCTGCTAGCCGCCTCGTCGTGAAACGTTGTTCTCTCTCTCTCTCTCTCTCTCTCTCTCTCTCTGCCACTCTCTACCTCTTTTTCTCTATCTCTTTTTTTCCTCTCTCTCTCTCTCTCCTCCATTCTCACTCTACCTCGCTCTCTTTCTCTACTCTCCCACCCTCCCGCTTTTATTTCTCTATCTCTCTATCTCTCTCTGCCACTCTATCTTTTTCCTTTTTCGAACAACATTACTGGAAAGCTTTCAGCCCTCGGCATGATGTCGAGTTCTTACGGAACAGCAACCCTAAGACGCGCCAATGTTGAAACCTTTTTATATATCTTGCAATAAAAAAATTAATTTATATGGCTTTAGAAACTGTACAGGTTTTCAGTATCGAAAATAATTAAAAGTGTTTGGTAAACAAGCACAAGTATTATTTTATGAGTGAATTTCATTTATTTTTACGACCTTTGTTTAATTCACCCATTACTAAACTACTTTTACAGAGCTAATTAGGTGTCTTTTTTTAAGTGAAGGTTATCTATTTCTTAGTATTTGTATAAGATCACTGGGAACATTTATTTAGTCGTAATTTATTTTGTATTTATTTGAATCAGGTTTGTTTCAGGGCAGATAGCTCATTATTTAGTAATTTACTTTCATATTTTTTTATGCCTCTGAACAAAACGGGATCGATTTTTTCTAGCACCGGAAGGATTGGCTACTATTGAGTCGTGCCCAATTCTAGAATATGCTAATACATGTGGCTAGGGTCGTGTGTTCGATCCCTACACCCTGGTCTGACTCTAATTTTTTTTATTTATGTATTTATTTGTTCAAATTTTCAGTTCAGGCTTGTACGCCTTCTCTTACACTGAGCCATGATACATAAATAATAAATAACTGATAGTAAGTTATATTTAAGAATCAAACATGAAATTACATACAAATTACAGATTACAGCAATTACTGATTAATCATCTACCGATTTAACATCCTAGTTTAGTGCTAACATAAACCATATAAAATATTGTATAAAACATAAAAATATAATTGAATACTAACTTGAAATATACTTAAATGGTTTTAAGTAGAAAATGTTTTTTAAAATAAATGTAAAATTATATTTATGATACTGTCATTCTGTCACAGACTCACACACACATTTATTCAGTACTCACGAGCATAGAGTCGGTACCCTAATGGATCGTAACCCACTGTAATGTCCGCCTTAAACGTCCGTGCATGATCGAGACGTGAATCCCTACGACAATGGTGCGAGCTGTAAGCAAGAAGGCTGTAACTCGGTTGAGCCGCCACTTTGAGGTGGCCACCTTGCTTGGTCCTCAAACAGCCTGCAGAGCTCCATGTGTTAACGCTCCGTTTACAAAAAGCCAGAGAATTTTTTTTTTTTTTGAAATGTACTAGGAATAGCACTTAAGAGCAATTGCGTGTTTCTATACTAGTTTCGGTCCATGGTTTCGTCTATAACGTGCAATTTTTTTGGACAGCGAAATGTTCTAATACCTGTTTTCACGGAAAATGTTTAGGTATGAAAATTCAACACATGGTATTTTATGACTTGATGTGAGCTTTTGGACATACGCCATTGCTAAAGCGTATGTCCAAAAGCTTACATCAAGTCATGCACTCCCATTGCACAAATCTTTCAAAGATAATATGGTATTTTATCTTTAATATTCCATCACAGAATGGTAGGATCTCCTCTGTAGGTCCCACAAAGGCGCGTTACCGCCACGAAGATTGCACGGTGCCTGGCGCGTAGAGGCGAGAAGGCGCGCGATGCCAGAGCCAGTGTCGCCCTTAGCGCCCACGCGCTCTTAGAGATCTCGCGCGCCCGACCAGACGGCACTCTTAATGCATTCTTTTATGAGTTGATTACGAGAGACATGAGTCCATTGCCAGGTTCTCGACATTCCGGGGATAATAAGGAAAATTCCAGGGAAGTTAGAATTGCTTATGGGAAAGTTCGGGAATTTACTTGAAATTCTGGAAAACTCATGGAAATTCCCCAGTGATACTAATTTGAGAGGAAACCGTCATGCTTCACGCTGTTCTCACCCGGACTGTGATCACATTTTTATATTTTTCAGAATTTGTATTGCAAAGTTGTATAGACTATAAAATGGCGTCTGCAAGGATCTAGTCGAAAAATAAGAAATTATAGAGAGAACTAAGTCAGCGGTGGTGATGGTGGCGTATAGATTTCCTTTATTTATTTCAGAAAATTGCAAAATTATGTAAATTTTTTAAAACAAGTAGTCAGGGAAATATTAAGTTTGGTCATGTTAAGTTGGGGAAATTGTATTAATGATTTTTCTTGACGTCCTGAGTTCGGTAGTTCAGTAATGGGCCTTAGAGGGCCGATTAGGGGGGATATCCCCCCCCATTTCCCCCCCATTTTCCCCATGAACCCTTTATAACTACATAAAAAAACACCTGGATTGATAGTAAAACATAATCTACTGCATGGTTTTTATAATGAATTTCAAGACGTCAGATATGTTATTATTTTTAAAAATGTTGGACTTACCACTTCTCTGGTCAACTACCTCCCACTCAAAAGAAAATATCGAAGCTGAATCTGCTGGTCACTGTAGTTATTTTTCTGGTTGAACTGAGGAGACTTTAGGGAGGGGAAAAAAAAATCCGGGACTTTTGTAAACACCGTGGAATTGTATCAGAAGCATATTTCCGGGCTCGCCGGTTTCTGCGTGTTCGTCCGGACCTGAACTGGAGGGCATGTCTTGATCTCGGCCATCTATTGTCGGCGCGGGTTATGAACCCTTTGGAAGGGTTGAAGGAGAGGATAGACGCCGGGATTGGATGGCCCCGGGGCGAAGGAAAAGTCTTCGGCCCCGCCGTGTTTGTATTCCACGGGAAAGGCCCTGCGCGAATGGGCGGGCCGGATACTATCTCCCCCCTCCCCCCTCCCCCCTCCACCCCCCCCCCCCCCCCCGCTTTTCGCATATAAATATTCTTCCGCTGTGTGTTTCCCCACCCCTCTGCCCCACCACGCCGCGAAGCCCTTTCCAGAAACCGGCTGCCCGCCCTCGGAAGACCAGCGACTTGGTAATGGAGTATCGATTATTGGTCCGTGCGGACTCGCCTGCGCCTCCGGCATGGTTGTTAGCCGTGCCAGTATTACGGTGCTTATGGCACTGTAATGGTACTTGTGACATAATAATGCACGTGCGACTTTAAGTATGGTGCTTGTAACGTTTATATGGTACCTGCGCCGTTGATGTGGTTCTTGTGGCACTACGTTGGTACTTCTGGCATTATAATGGTTCATGTGGCATAATAATGGCACGTCCGACTTTATTATGGTGCTTGTAACATTTGTACGGTACCTGCACCATTAATGTGGTACTTGTGACACTACAATGGTACTTTTGGCATTATAATGGTACTTGAGGCATAATTATGGCACATGTGACTTTTTTATTATATTTACAATAATGGAATGTTTAAATATGTTTAAATCTGCTTTAAAAAAAACCATATTTCGTGATAGGTTTTGGTTTCCATAGAGGTTCTTTAGTGATTTTTTTATTTTACAGGCAAATGTTATTTTCATATTTTTTTTTGTTTCAAGCTTTTAATTTATAAAAATGGTTGATTTTTTTAAACTATTCTTTGGTCAACAAGCTTGTTTCTGTTTAAGAAAACTGTTGTGTTTGTTTCGTCTTTTCGTTTTGTCGTGTTTTGTCTCGTTTTGACTGTTGTGCTGAATTTTTTTGGGTTCAATATTTTTGTTCTGTCATCATTTGTGGGTTTTTTTTCTCGTTCTCTTCTGTTTTTTTTGGAAAACTATTCTGTTTGTTTTCGTCTTTTCGTTTTGCTGTGTTTTTGTCTCGTTTCAACTGTTGTGCTGAATTTTTTGGGTTCGGTATTTTTGTGCTGTCATCATTTGTGGTTTTTTTTTTCGTTCTGTTAGTCCATTTTTCTTTGTTTTTCCTTTGTTTGTTGACCATATTCCTGTTGTGGAGTATTGTGTGGTGTTTATATCCTGACAACAGCAATTTTTTGCTTAATTTGTGTTTTAGTCGTTTGTGTTTTTTGTAGTTTTCTTCTACAGACATAGGTACATGTGCTTAGCAATGGCGTATGCCCAAAAGCCTACATCAAGTCATGCACTCCCATTGCACAAATCTTTCAAAGATAATTCCATTTTATGGTTTTACTTATTTTTAAATTTTGACTAAAATGTATGTGTTGGCAAATAAATTAATGTGGAAAAATGTAAAACGTTTGTTTAGGTGTACCTATGTATTTTGCTATGTATTTTAGTTGGTTTCTTTTTTAAATAGGTCTTTTTTTGCAATACACGTTGCTCTTTTTCTTAATATTATCGTTTTTTATTCAGTTTTCTCTGTTTTAAAGTAATTCTTTTCCATTGTTTTTCAGGTGAGTTTCCGATCAAAAAAAATAGATGTGAATTTCTTCCTTCGGCTGGTGAGTCATTTATGTTTTTAATTATATGTTATGCCAACCCAGCTCATATACTTTATAAGTCCGATTACCCATTTTATTCACAATATTTCAGTGTTCTCTATTTATTTGGACATAACTATTTTTTACATTAGCACTGTCATAGTGTCTAGTAAAGTACACAGAGTTCCTGTGCTATTGATTTATTATACAAATCTCGCATTTTCTGGGCATACAACTTATGTATGACATTTGAAGCGATTGCTATATTTTTTAACAGTGATAGCACGTGCTGGTGATTAAAGCTAAACTGTAACATGCAAAAGTCCCACTTCACTAAATGTTTTTTAAGACTAATTGTGATAAAGTTGCTTGGATTCTGAGTTGTAGCCGCGTCGAAGACAATGGTATCACCGGCGTTTCGGTCGACGTTGCAGTCATCATCAGGGAGCAGTTAGCTACAAAGGTTATAGCAAACTGTATTTTTAGAAGAGTGGAAATGTCTAAAAAGCGTGATTTCAGAGTAATATTATTTAGGCGTGGAGCAACCGGTACAGATTATATAAAGCTCTTAAAGGGATTTGCGTTACACCTTTACCTTAATTTCTATGCCATATAATGTTACGTTCACCAACTGCATGTTTTTCCGCATTGCAATTGTTTGTAGGTCTTTAATCATTTCCTGGCGCGTTATTTATTCCCGTGTTGCTTCGCGATAACGTGTTTTTCTGCTCCTCGACTCGCCCGCTTATCTTTTTTTTTACTAATTTATTTCCAACATCGCCGCTTTTTTTCGGTCTTAAATCCTTTAGAGTAATTTTCGCTGGCTTTAAATCCTCGCGGTGTCCCGACTATATGGTAAATGTAAGTCGAGTTGCAACGTGCCGTGAATGCATGTTAATTAAAAAAACAAGCAAGTTAATTTTATTTATAGCCTTTTTCATACAATAAGTAGGACGACCTTTAAGAATTTTTAAGGTATTCTACCTTACTGACGTATCGGCGTATTGAGAAATCAATACTGGTAATTAAATTGCTTATGCATCCGGGTTCAGGAAAACGAAATTGCCTGTCAAATACTCCAGAAACCTCAGCAAATCGATAAAAAAAAAAAATGGTTAATCCAAATTTGTGGAACTTCGTTGGATCACCGTTTTAATGTTTTTTTTTTTTTTTTTTTTTGTAGTTTGTGAAATAATGTTTGTTTATTTTATGAGGGCAGTAAATTGTTTTTATGAAAATTAACTACAAAATCTCATAACGTCTCTTTTTCACACGAACGAGGAATCATGTTACCTAGAGATCAAAACGTAAATATTTAAATTATAGTAGATGAAGAAATACAGTAGTTTACTGTCGTGTTGAAGGTTTTCCTATGTATTCGTGTATTACGTATGTATGGTTTGTGCATACATGCTGTATTTCAGGAACGAGCAATTTTGTACTTCAGCTTCCGAAGACCCGCTTCGTGTTCCCTCGGAAATGTCCCCCCTCGACTCTCGAAGCTAAAATGTGTACGGAGATCAGATGCGTTTGTAGACGTAACAGATCACGTTACCCGCGATTCAATTCTATTTTCCCCTAAATATTTACGTAACTTTACTAAAGTTTGCCAATCTCGCCTCCTTACCAACGTGACAGCCGCTCTGAATTTAAGCGATCGTGAAAACTTTTTTTTTACGATACCACTAGAGCATTTTGCTATATCTTGCTACGCTTATCGACCTGGCTGTAAATAACAGCAGTATTTTTTTCTTGACGTAGCAGCTGTGCGCTGCTAGTGCTCAGAAAGTGTTCCGAAAGAAGTCAGCCTCCACACACCAGACCTGATGTGAGCAGTTCCTACTGTTCTAGTCCGAACGCGCATTTTGTAAGACTCCGGTTCGAACCCCGATCCGGCCCTCTTTATTAATCCCCTTCTTCCCCCACCCCGGCCCAAACACCTTCCCATTACCTTAAAATATCACTTCAAGTGAAATATTCATCTCGGGTGAACTTAAAAAATATATATTTCTTTGGGAAATTGGAATTATGTTATCAAATATCCAGCAAAATTTACTTTTAGTTCGAAAATTCAGTTTTTAAATTTAAAAAATTAACTATTTACAAATAAAAAACCTTTTCATACCAATACTAAATAATGATCTATTTAGGGATAAACTATTTTAATGGGGAGAGACTAGAACCTTTTGAAGCCATGTAAGGTTCAATAGTTTTTAGGCCGTGATAATTTTCGATTTATTGATTTTGGCGTTGTTAAAATGCAATATATACTACAGCAAAATACCTGAAGCTAACAGTGACTACATGCTTTAAAGTCATTGGCGTATAGTTTTTAATTATTTTTCGAAATGACTGCAATTCTAGAAATTTTATCGATAGACGCTATTTTGTGGTATTTGGGAAGACAAAAAATCTCTTTGTGTGTGACGTTTGCCTCAACGAATGTCAATTTTTTTTCAAAACATTAATAATACTTATGGCATAGGAACCGTTGAAACCAATACTGTACTGTGCCTTAGGTCTCCCACTGAGGATAACGAAGAAGAAATTTTCATCATGAGATCAAAATGTGAGGATTTTATTTTGAGATCTGTGGTGTCCAGACGCAAGGGAACGCCGAACGCTTCGCTTCTTTCCTTCGTCGAGAGAAATGTGTTCCCGACGCCCCGCGGGTCTTTTTCGTATTATTTTTTTTTTTCAACTCCCGCGCATTACCTTATTTCTCCGCCTCCCCTCCTCCTCCTCCTCTTTGCCACACTCTCTGTAGGCGCACGCGGGCTGCGTTAATGCTTTTAGCGGGGAGCTAGTCGCGTCTTTGACTCGCCCTACCATCCACCCAACACCCCAACAACCCAACACCCCAGCAGCCCAACAACCCAACAACCCAACAACCCTCCGGCGAGCTGGCGTTAGGAATGACGCTAGAGAAGAGCTTTCAGCTCGCGTCCTGCCGTCCTGCGAGAGCGTGCTTCTCTCTCTCTCTCTCTCTCTCTCTCTCTCTCTCTCTCTCCCGTCTCTTTTACATCCCATGCTGTGATTTTGACGTGAATACGTCCTCAAAATTGCTTCCATAGTGGGAGGCAATTCAAAAAAAACAAAAACAAATGATAACAAAATCGGGGGATACAGTGTGTTGTTGCAGCTACATATAAATCATCTGCATCCAAAATGTAATTACACCACTGGATAGCTAAAGGGTCAAATAATTCGTTACGCCAAGTGAGGACTGTGACGCATCGCGCGCCTTGGAGGGGGAAGTGCCGCCATTTTGAGGTCATTTTGCTGCGTTTCTAGATTTCCATTTAGTATAACTCTTGACTCGGAGAAGCTACGACGTTCGTTTGAGTTTCATTCGTCCGCTCTCGTCAAAATCAATACATTGCATATATAAAACATTAGTGTTAAGTAGTTACAGTGAATGTATATGGTGGTACGTACACGTATCCACGTACAACACACGATCGTGTCCATGAGACAGCCACACCACAAAATATTGTTCCCATTTATACTTGAGTTCGGACTTTTACCCGGGCATTAATGCTTTGTGTTGTCCCAGTAGCTCCAATAGTCAAAATTATTTCTAAACCGTTCCATGAATAGCTTTACAGCATTAACTGCGCCCATTAATAAGCATAATAAAATAAAGTTAAAAATTTAAATATTCGGTTATCTTTTCCATGGTTAAAAAAAAAAAAAACATTTTGCTTGAACGAAACATCAATTAAATACTAAAATTATGTAAAAAATAATAATTATAAATACTCAGTACTATCTCGAAAAACCTATTTCATATATGCAAAAATAACCATAGTTATGTCTTGTACAAAGTTACAATATTCAATTACCAAAATACACAAAACCAAAGGGAAACTGTATAGCATTAAATGTTTCATAAAGTTTACAAAGTAATTTAAATACATTAATTTAAATAAAATTCTTTGTTTAAAATCAGGTTCAAAGCCGGGGTTCTGCATTTTTTCAATTTTTTTTCGCTTTTATCGGAGTCGTTTCATTGTATGGTTTTAAATTTCAGTCAGCTAATTGAATGGTTGTATAGTCACGTAGCTGCTCCGGCAGCGAATTCTAGCGTCGAGTGCGTAAACTACGTGTGATTCGCGTCAAGAAATGTATTTGAAAACACAATTTTCGTATATATTTATGTAGCTCGATAATAGTGGAATTATTTTTTAATCGGTCCAGTCATTTAGAGTTAACGTTTTCAAACAAACAACTTCACAGTATCTCTTTATACGAGGTTTTTTTTTAAGTCCATGCGGGTTGTGTACCTACATGTGTTGGCAAGCCACAGCTGTCATTACGGAGACCTTCGACCGTGTTGACGTTTTTTTTGTGAGTGTTTAAAATGCCTCCGCCGATTGATAACTCCCCCGACTGTGAAATGCGCGCTGTGATTCGTTTTCGTAGATCTAAAGGCCTGTAAGCGGCTGAAATTCATCGTCAGATCAGTGAAGTGTACCTATGGAGAAAATCATAATGACGGATGGAATGGTACGGAAATGCGTTAGAGCTTCTAAAGATGTCCGCACGAGTGTTCGTGATGAGGAACGAAGTGGGCGACCTTGTGTCATTACTGAAACGTTGACGGAAAAAGTGAAAGAGAAAAGACGTTTACGATTTCGTCGTTATCTGACTGACGTTCTGCCGTGGTTGTCAGGCGGCAGACTTCTATGAGAATGTGATTCTAAAGCTGGTTTTACGACACGATAAGTGCCTTAATATTGGTGGAAATTATGTAGAAAAAGTATATTAAGGTTCAGGCTTTCATGTAAAAGTAAATTTGTTGAGAAAAACTACCTGTATTTATTTAAAAACGGAACTTATTAAAAAAAAACATGCCTCGTAATATTAGTTGAGATTGGCATCATCGTGTTATACTAACGGAAAAATATTATATTTAACTATGAAAATGTAATATACGTGCAAAAATACACTCTAATTTAGAAACATAACAATATAAATGGTAAATATAGGATTTGATTTAAGTCGCATAGTCACACACACACACACAAACGATAAGCCGACGAGACATCCAAAATTTAGAGGCCCCTGAAGTACTCGAAATCACTTACTACTGCATTCGAGGTGCTCATAAATGTGTCGGACACGCCTCGTTTCATGAGCACGACAACCAACAGCAGCGTGGCCGAAGAGTTCGTCTCAAAGGTTACATCGGAAGCGCTGATTTCGCGCCATGCCTGCTCTCTAAACATGACATCTTGAGAAATACTGAAAATCAGTGGAACTTCACAGTACATGAAACTGTTAAAAATTTCTTCTTAAAACATTTTAAGGAGGATAGACAGAAACAGCTTTTATGACATATATATTCGTTAAGACTTAGATCACGCGTTGACAGATCTTTAGAGACAGTGACATAGTGTTTATTTATATTATAATTACACTTGTACCATTCCAAAAAGAATATATTTCAAGACTTGGCTAATAAAGGAAACTATATCCCACAATACAATAAAAGATACATTCAAGAATCAGTATGAATACTAAAACACCCAGCAAACATAAATAGAGAGGATGGATACAAATGAATCAGAATATGTGACCCAGTCTTCAGAAATCCTCAAAACCTAGCTTTGCATCCAACAAAAGACAGATTGCCTCTGTTGGCCAAACAGCCCAGCCAACGTGGAGAGAAGAGGTCACTGATTGGCCAGCACTCCCAGCCAATCACAGAAGTCCATCTCCGATTGGCCAAACCAACAGGCCAACCAGAAGAAAGGAAGGCTCGGGATTGGCCTACAGCTGCAGCCAATCGGGAAACGTTCCTCTCCCAGGCGAGCGTATTAAAACGCAGGAGAACTTGCAATAACCTCAGTAGGTAATTTCTCCGTGATGATGGCGACTGCAACGTCAACCGAAACGTCGGTGATATCTTAGCCTTCGACGCGGCTAGAAACTAGAAGCCTAGCAACTCCAGACAATGGTCGCGAAAGCCTGCGATGTTTATTATATTGTAACATTTAATTCCTATCAAGTTCAGGTATATTTCATTAAATCATAAACAGTGCTTTGACGAAACCATATCTGGAAAATGTAAAGGTAGAAAATAACGAGTGTCAATGAACTTTTAAAATCAAGATGGCGTTTTTGTTCTATATCTCCTCGTTGATAGGTTTTCAGTCAGATTGCATGATTTTGTAGTGGTTGTATTTTCACACGTAGACTGTGTCGGGCGAACGATTGGAGCTGAAATCCCGCGATTCCTTTGCTGTCAAAAATGTCTGCGAACAATTTATTCGCGAGAGAAAAAAAAAAGTGACGCCCTGCCGGTGACGCTCGTTAGCGAGAGACGTGCAGTTTCACCAGTCACCTTCACCGCCGAGGTCTCTCTCTCTCTCTCTCTCTCTCTCTCTCTCTCTCTCTTGCCAGCTTCGTCCCCAGACGATGCCACTCGGTGACGCGCGAGTCGACTGCCACGAATGCGAAGCATCTACTCTATGCCTGGGGAGCGGCATCTGTAGTGACACGTGGGTGCGGCGAACGTCTTCAAATACTTGTGACATGATAGCACCAGGCCCCCCACAAGGCCGGTGCTACCGTTGATACGGCAACGGGGTCCCATGGGTCTAGGGGGGGCCCTACGAAGGAAAGATAAAAAAAAACTTAAAACAAAAAAAAAGTAGACAATTTTAAATAAATCATGGAAGACAGTTAAACAGTAAGGCCTAAATTTAGTTTCCGATGAAATATTACACACAGAGTAATATTATTCGGAATATGCTGTGCGTACGGAACGTGTCTATAAATCTACAACCGTGAGTTAACAAAACCACCACCAATTGACGTGACACCATGTTGACTGTGCAGAACACTTACACTCATTTATTTGCCATTATTCAAAATAAATTTACGTTGACAATCGAAACACTGACTTAAAACTAGTATTAATGTGTTTTAAAAATAATTGTGAAAAGGTTTTTAAAAATATAATTAAAACAACTTACATAAAAGAAAAAAAAAACATTTTTTTTATCTCTGTTAAAAAAAAGGGGGGGGGGGGGGTGGTATCATGACTTCTAGCAACGGGGCCCACAGAATGATGTGGGGGGGGGGGTCTGGATAGCACCGTACTGTAATATATATATTTTTTCTACGAAAGTTTGGACTTTGAGAATGATCTGTGATCTTATCTACTTGAAATATACCTTTTTTTGAATATTGTAACATCTTAGCTCTCGGTATATCGCATTTTGTAACAGTAATTTCGCAAATGGGACGGAAAGTCGCGTGGAACGGAAATGGGGAACCATATTTGGGGTTGGGAGACCAAAAAAAAAAGTAAATAAACACAAAATATTCAAAAATTACTATTTGTCATTAATTGCCCCTAAAGTGCCACATTAAGCTTAGTGGTATATTTGCACTTAAACACGATTTTGACAAACTAAATAAAAAATATTTCCTGAGTTAGTACACCCGGAACACCCGATTATAAACAATTACATTTAAGCCCTAGGTAATTATCATTTTTTAAGGTGAGAGGGGACAACCACTGTTGGTTTAAGGGGTTGAGAAACGCGCTATCATCTTTTTTTTTGGGGGGGGGGGGGGAGAGAGAGAGAGCCCCTGGTTTAAGTTAATCAATCAACAATAAGAGTTAACATAAATGTGTGCATACAGAAGTTGCCTAGCTATGCAACAGACCATCATTACATTTGTACTAAAATGGAGACACAAACCATTCAATGGAAGGCTTCAAGGATGCATGGAAGGTAGCGAGCGACTCACACTTTCACATTGGGCTGCATCCATTATTCTGTAAAGATCCTAGCAACTGTTCAGAAGGTCAACATAAATGGCTGACATATTTTAAAGTGCACTTTTCAAAGCTCCTTTTGACTAAAGGGTTATTTAAGAATGTATTCTGAACATACTGTCTATTGTACTATTTAGACAAATGTATATGGGTCCTAATTATTCATCACAGTATTCGAGTGTTAAATTTCGTGATATGAACTCTTTCAAAGAGTTGCCGAATGTGCTCAAAAAATTATTTTACTGTTTTTTTTGTCTGTTATTGTCAGTTATTTCAAAAGAGTTGTATTTAATGGGTAGATACGTGAAAAATTCTGCGATCTTCTCTTTGAACTTTCTCTGATTGTATTCTGTGCCGCGGCGAGTAATTAGTAATCGTTCAGTGCAATGCTTCCTTTATATGATAAACACAACTGTTTGATAATATGTTGTACTAGAGTTATTGGTATTTATTTATTTTTGTCTTTTTAATGAAGTGAATTTTCGTGTTATAAAGTAAAACCTAATGGTAATTTTTTGAATACCCGCATTTAGTATATCTGTAGTTCCTGAATATATTTATCTTTATTTTTTTTTTAAATTTAAAATGTCGATAGTTTGAAAGAATCAATGCGCTGTCATTTTGTTTACTTGCAATAGAATTTTGAGAAGAACGGATCTAAAGATTGGGAAATCATATACCCGTGTGATTTGTGTCTGTGACGTCAGGGTATGTGTTTATATTTAGAACTAACCCACTCAGGGCCTGTAAAGCTACTGATTTCTATAATTTCGTAGGCCCACTTATCGAGATATGTATACTCGAAGTGAAATGAATGTTTTACCGTTTTGGAAAAAACATGTTTCTTTAACAATATATGCAAATTGATAAAATATTGTGTTTGCCTTTGATAAAAATAGCTAGAAGACAACTTCCGACACACTACAATTACATATTCCCTTTGAAGCGAGTGTGTCCCTATAGACCGGAAGTTCTAAGAAAATCTTGAGTCTCTGTGCTTGCAAATCTCTTGGCATTTTCTTTCTTTTCCTTCATTTATAAAAGTTCACTTTTCTTGTATGCATAGTTACATCCTTCGGGGCCTTCGAGTTTTTTTATATAGAAATTTCTGGTATTTCTTCATTCGTGTCTCATTCTTTGGGGTCCTCCCACTCGGAAATCCTCGGGGATTCTAAGTTTAAGGATAAGAATTTAACCAAGCCTTATCTTCGCAAACTTCAATTTTCTCTTCCACCCCCTTTGTATTTTAGAGTCTTGAAATGTGAGCTTGTATAAGTATTTAAAGTACTTAGGATAAGACGGAACTAATACATCTATCTTCTGTATAACAAATAATATCAAAAAAGACTTTATAAATTACGCATAACATCTCACAAGATCACGAGATTTTATTTTTGAAAGAATTATGGATGTCTCAACAAATTTTATTTTTGTTAATCATACCAAAGGAGACTTTATAAATTAGGAATAATACGTGGCTTTGGGAATTTGATGTCGAATTCTTCCGTTCTTACTGGTAAAGCATTTATTGGAAAATTACAGATGGGTTGCAAATAATGGTTTACAAGCTAAGACATTACTGACATTATCCATAGTAAATTACTTAAATATTTACTGAGCCGATGTAAATAAAACCAACTGGCCGTGAAAGTGGTTTCTGTAGTCTGTGCCATGTAACTTGTCTCATATTTGACAGTTCTCAGAATTAGTACCAGGTTGCTGTCTCTCACTGTTGCCATGTCAACAGAGATTGTGAACAGTTTCATGTGTTGGTCAGTGTTCGTAAACAAACATCACGTGATGCTCTGCAAGTGACGTTAGAGAAATGGGTACCGCCTGTAATCCTTTTGAGAACGGTCAAAATTGAGACAGTTTACTCGACACAGATTACAGTCAACTTCAGTATTGACTGGCCGTTTGCTTGACCGGGAAAAAGTGCACATGCGTAGCGCTCTCGTTGTCAGTTTTGTTTTTATAATCCGTTATTTTCGTTTGAGACCTACATGTTTACAACATTTGTAGACCAGTGGCCGTTTTTACATACTTTTCTCAAGAAAAAAAATATTTATAAAAGTACATCAATTTATTAAACAAACAATTTTTTTCACTGTGGGAGGGTTATTTATTTAAATCATAGATTTTTTTATAAATAATCTATAAAAAAATGTTTGAATGTAGCCTACATTTAAGTAAATAAACTCGTTTGGCACCAAAATTCTTTTCTACTGCAACATTTATTTTGTTGAAATCGATGCTTTGCATTTATTCAGTCATATATGAACAAATATTTTCTCTCGGTGCATATATGTCACATCGTAAAAATCGTCATGGAACCTCTTCGAAATAATTAAATATGGCGTCGCTTTAGCGGAATGTAAGTATATCTCCAGGCCGTTTGTTGGAGGCCATTATCGTCAAAACTTCCTCCGGGAGGCCTAAGATTCATTGACCCCTGATCAGTCTCCGTAGTTAGCCAGAGTTCGCCTCTTGCTCGTGAAACTTCGCGGTCCGAATAAAAACATATTTTTGCAAACGTAATTTAGCAATTAGTTTATGCATTACATATGTAATTGAGCTTTGAAATTTACCTACAATACCTAGATGTGCGAAAAGTTACCCGTCTGAAAAAAAATTAAAAGCAAATTTTTTAATGACTTTCATTTATGACATAGAACAAACCTAAATGAACTTTAAATTTTAAGCTGGAGTCACAATGTCACGATGGACAGGACACTGCAAATAAGATTGTACGTCGTACATCGTTCCAGCACGACAGAGATACTAGCTTAGGATCACATTGCCACGATAACATAACACGACGAACTCTAAAATGGCTGTCGGAAAATCCTCCCCGTGCTAAATGCGTCCCATATGTGTCTTTTATATATTGTAGATAGCTGCAGCACATAACAATATAACATTCGGTCGTCTATTGCACGAAGTGAGATTAAGTCTAGTTTGAATACAACGACACGAACTACTGTTATATATTGATAAGGGCCAGAAAATAATTCCGCTTTTAGCTATGCTGAAAATTAAAGGCACAATGTGAGAGTGAATCCAAAAGTTAAACGTAATTTCAATTTTTCAGAATAAAGATTTTACCAAGGAGGTAATCATTTTTGAAGTTTGAAGTTTTGTGAGGTTACCGTTTTTCTTTCCGTCGTGCAGGACGACAAGACATCATTAGAAATAGAATGTACTTTTTGGCGGGCCGTCAGAGCACGTATTTGGTCGTGCTGACGTCACAGCGACCTTGACCGTCGTGGGTCTGGTCGTGTCGTGTCGTGTAGCGGCGTTGTGACTCCCGGCACGTGACGCGGACTGTTCGGGCACCCGACCCGGGGGATAGTGGAAAGTGTGTTTCCGCGGGGGAAGCCTTCTTTTCACAGACGAGAGAGCCAAACGCCCGATCGTGTATCTTCGAATTTTCTTTTTGTTCATTGTAAAAGGTTAGGTTAGCTACATTATAAATACTTTAAAAACATTGTGGACGGTTTATTTGGTTAGGATAGCTACATTAAAGATAACTGTGAAATCATGTAAATGGTTTCCTAGCCCTGGATAGCCACATATTAAAAAAGTTATTTGCTAAGCGACCATAAAATGATTTTACAGTATTTTTTATGTGGCTATACTTACCTAATATAACACAATGTTATAAATTTTTTATAATGTAGCTAACCTATCCTAATCGACCGCAAAATTTAATGCCACACCGGTTTATACAATGAGATAGAACGGGGGGGAAAAAAGCGAGCATGAACTTCGGGGAACTTCGGGGAACTTCGTGTGTGTCTCTCTCGTCTGCGAAATGAAGGCTTCCCTTTCCGCGGACGCTGTTCCCCAGCGCACGGAGATTGCAACTGGCTCCTGGGAGCGGGTGATCTCCGTGTCTGCACGGGACCATGCCGCCGGCAGGGGCAGGTTCCGACAGCCGCACCGAGAGCTGGAGGGCTCCGCGGGTTCGCGAAGTGCGGTCGTCAGCGCCTCCCGGGCCCCGGCGGATACGATCTTCCTCCGGCGCGGGAGTTTTTTCCCCGCTCGACCGCGGGTTGAAACTGCAGAGCGTTTTCATTCAGGGGGATGATAGAAGGAACCGCTGTCGCCTGAACGCGACTCTCGACGTCCGCGGAATAAAACTGCTTGGCGCAGCGCTCAACGCGGAACCTGGGTCAATGCGGCAATGAGACTCTGTTGCGGGCGAAGTTAAAATCGCGGGGCAGTTTCCCCCCCTTTTTTTTCCAGTGAAACTTTTTTTTTATACAGCCGGTAGAGTAATATCAGTATCACAGGCTAACGGAAGCGAGTGGGTGGCGGAGTTCACGTGTGCAACGTGTGCAACGAATATTGCTCGATGTTATGCGGGGTTTAAAAAAAAAAAGTTTTTTAATTGACACATATTCCACAGTCGATTACAGATGGCAGCATCAGCGCATGATTTCTTATACTTTACAATATTTTTGTGTTACGTTTACACACTTCTTCATACTTTTACATACTTTTAACATACTCCCGCAACTCGTAATTTGTAACTCGTGACTCTTGAGGTTGGATCCGGTTTCAGAATTAGAATTGCGATAGTTTGTTAGACGTTTCCAATAGGGTTATATATCATATTTTAGGTATCGTAAACCCATTGATTCAGTTTTAGGTTCCATTGAAGACATGGACAGACACTAGTAAATAAAGGCCTGTTTCCAACGCACGATTACGCGTGTTTCAAATAGATTACCCTAAAAATTTAATATCCCTCTTATCTGTGAAATTTCACTTCTAGCGCGCCTGGCGGTTATGCACCCGTGTGTATTGACTTCCGCGAACATCGGGAGATGTACTAAGCGTATTGGAGTGCCAAATGAAACATAAATGATAGTGGAAACTATCCTGGAATACGCCCGTAGTTTTAATAGTCTTAACAAGACATAATCGCAACTTAAAAAAAAATACATGTAATTTACTATCCAAGAAAATTGTGTTGGAACAAACATGGCGGCTCTTTCTTTTATGTATTTTTCAATCTAAAAGTCGCACATTAAAATATATATATTAAAATATATATAACTTTTAATGCGTGTATATAAGTACACGCACTTTTTTTTTTGCTTTGTCCTTTTATCGCACTTTTCATGCCCTTAGTCCAAAGCCCAAAGAAAGAAGTTTCAAGGTTCGCTCTTGTCCTAAGGTTTTGTGTATTTTGTGGATGGGAGAAGGGAGGGAGCCGAACATCTTGACTACGCAGCCGATGGGGAAGATTGAGATGACCGCGAAACAGTCTGCTCTTGGAGCGGCTTCTGCGCGGGGTAGGGGTAGGGTGTTTTTGGGAAGGACGGTCGTGGAAAAAAAAGGGGGGGGGGGGGCAGTATTGGTGTGTTTATTGCCGTCGTAAATTGGGCCTCTAGGATCCCGACGCCACTACGGGAACAGCCTTTTCCTGCAGCGTCATCAGGAGGGCTGTTACCTTTCTCCCGGTGATGCGACAGGCCGGTCTATTGGTTTTCACCTTTCTTTCTTTCATTCCTTCCTCGTCGTTTACAGCCCCGCCATTTGCTCCGACGTTCGTCGGGGGTCGCCTTTCCAACCATTTCCCCCCCCCCCCCCCTCCCCCCGCGTTCTACACCGCCAGACGTGGAGCACACTCTTAATTGCTTCTTCTTCGACGTAACTTCGTTTCCGTCTCCCCACGTCTCCCCCCTCTCGTGTAGGGCCGGCATCTGTGCTGTCCGCGCGCCGCTGGCTTGCTTCGCCGACAATGCCTAATGGGCGACTACTCTGTATGCTTCACCAGCCAGCTTGGATGTTTTATTTTGGACTCTACTGGTAACTTGAAAGTCAAAACTTGTAATCCCCTCCGAAAAAAATTCACAGTTCAAAACTGTCACGAGCTGGAGCAATCGTAACCTTGAAACAAACAAATTAGAAGCATCATAACTTAAGGAAAACTCAGAAACGTAACCAAGAAGCATCGTTACGTAAAAAAAACATCGTGATTTACAGAGTTATAACTCAGGAAGGTCATAACACTAGACACACGCAACTTAGATCTGCACACGCAACGCTAAAATCACTTTACTTAATAAACAAACATCGTTCTTTGTAACGTAAATTCATCGAATATGCGCGCGCATGCGTGAAACATACGAAAAATGCGAGTAACGAAATGCAGCCGTGTGTAACGTTTCGTTACTCGTATAGGCTATAGACGGCGCACCCGTTACTCAGTAACGAATACATACGGTTTGCTACAGCTCTAGTATTTGTTTCTGTTGACGCCGACCCCAGGAAATTCCATCGACCTTTCGAGGGCACCAGAAAGTTTGATTTACTGATTCTCCAGTCCATCCCTGAGTTTTCATAGAATCACAATAGTAAATGAGTAATTATTATTTTAATTTAGTCGTAAATTTAAAGTCCTGCAGCCAAGTTTAGCTAGTGACCATTTTGAATTCACTTTTGTGTTTTTTTTTGTCTTATCGCGCAACGACAGTCTTTGTCTAGCCAGAGCTAGGGAAATAACAGTTCAAATGGCATAATTGACGTTATTTAAGAAGGGCGGAACATAGATTATAACTACCATAACTTATAAAAATACAACTTACTCATAACGGCCATAGGCTAGAAACACGTGATTGGAAAACACGCAGTGCTGAAGCGCTTTACTTAAAAACGTATCAACAAAAAAATGCCTTAGGACTACCAGAACTTACAGAAAAACACAACTAAGAACTGATACAACTTAAAAATACGTAAATACAGAAACACGCAATACCGAACTAAGGAACTTAAAAAGCTTGAGTGGGGAAACATCAAATTTTTAAAAGGTCTGTAGTGAGAAATCTTTCCTTTTACCTTTCCCCAACATTTTAATTTTCGCTTTCAGTTCAAATCGCACTGTAGATATATGTGGTACTTTCAGTTCCACAAATAAATGGGGCTCGTCATAAAGACAACCGAGTTTTCGCAAGCCATATTTGAAAATTACTAAGCAATTTCAATTACTGAAAAACTCATAACTCTAAAACTAAATTTTTACTTTTCGCTTATATAATACTAGCTTCAGTACCCGACGTTTCCCGGGCTGAACACAAGGTGATATATTGTCCGAGAGTTAAAGCAAAATGCATAGCGCTATATGACAGCGTGGTGGACATGGATAAATGACACACAATTATTACTGTTTCTATGTCTATGACCTATGATTTTTCTGTTTACCCATGGCGATCGGTTGAACGGTTTAGCAGTTGCACTGCAGGGCCGTTTAGCGGCGAGTTATAAAAATGGATAGCATAAAAACTTTCTCCATGAAAAAACACTTCGATGTTCCAACTTTCATGGCGATCGGTCAAACTTTGTCGGAGTTTATCGACGTCATACATTCTGCATACCAACATCCTATTATAATTGCTGTCACGCAAGTGCTAACAATATTACAAACCATTTCGCGACATTTTACAGACATTATATGTAACTTAGTAAATATATGTTGAAAGTGTTTGTGACAGAACAACGTATCCGAGAGAGGTAAAGTGTTACATTTACCAAAAAAAATACTTCTTGACCAATAGCAATGGTGGGAAAATAAAAAAAAATCAACATGCTGCTTGAGACCCCACCTTGAGTGTGTTAGGCTTTGACAACAACCCTTAAACTTAACTCTGTGCGTAAACATAAATATTGTGTTATCCGTATTAAGTATGGCTGTAGCATCAAGCATAAATACACTTGTTAATCCTAGCAGTGTTTCGATTTGCTCGCTCGTATAAACTGTTTCTGAGTGCACTCAAACGCGACCACGCCACGGTCTAAAAGCCGCAACCGGCACTGGTTTGCTCCCCGCTTGATCCCTTTTTTGAGAAATAAGGCTCATATCCTCTTACAAGGGAAGCTCGTACCGTTGGAATCGAACATACCTGTTCACTTTCATCTCGAGCTATGATGCAACGATTACAAACCACAGGAGATAGGCCTACGTTTAGTTTTACTACGCATGTGAAGGAAATGGCTTAGTCCTTTTTTGTGTGCTGCCGGACTCAACATGTAGACCCAGTGAAACAGTTTAATAATTATAATATCAAGCAAGAGATAAAGTTTGTATGCACACACACACACACACACACCTACACACACCTACACACACACACCTACACACACACACACATTAGAACTCCCATTGACGTACATTGTGAACAATATGTATCAATACATGTCTTAGAACGGTAAATAAAATGCGCATTTTAACCATTTCACAAACAATTTGAAACTAATATAATTTACAGTACTATTAGATTTATTTAATCTATCTAACATCAAACTCTTATACATTTGAAATTGACCGTTATTGGACCTTTGTTTCTTTTTTTTAAAAAATAAAATTTAAAGGAATTGAAGTCCACAACAATCGTGCTGAAATGTGGGACAAGGACAGAGAGTAGAAAAGTTGGCAGTAGCCAATAGAGTGACGACGCAGACTTTCATTTTGTAATAAAAAAAATGCGGAACCTCCCCAGGTTCCAGACAGTAACGTGAATTTTGAGGTTCTGTGTGTTAAATATCAGTCAGTTATGTCACAGAACATGATTTTTGTTGTTACTGTCAAGAGTCAATTTCTCCTCCCCTTCCATCATCCATGAACACACTGCGCGCGTATCTGAATCATTCCAGTGCGCGCATAGAATTGCTGTGTGCTTGGTGATCAGTTTGATGATGGGCGTGTTATTGAAGCCCATATACGTTTTATTCTGCGTGTGTTGTATCGTCGGTGTGTTCACGTGAGCGACCCGGTGTGCGAGTCGGATCCGCATGTACGTCGGCGCGGCCTGTTGTATCTCGCGACACCTTGCCCGCACGGTTGCTTGATAAATACACGCAACTTATGCTTTGAACTACATTTCTGAAGGCGAATCACACGTAGTTTCCGCACCCGCGGCTAGAATTCGCTACCGGAGCAGCTACGTCGACTACCGGATTCATACCATTTGCAGACAAATAAAAGCGAAAAAAAAAAATAAATACTTGAAAAAAAACTTAATAAACCACGGTTTTGGATCTGATTTCTGACAATGAATTTTTATTATAATACTATCCATCGTGTTAAAAATTTCATTAAACAGTTACTGCTATAAACTTTCCCCTTAGTCTTTGTGAACTTTGGTTCGCGCTATTTCACGGTGGCTGTTAACACATTTCCGTCCCGCGATACTTCCGTTCCATTAACGGAATTACTCCCACCATAATGTCGTATACCGAAAGCTAAGATGTTTCATACAAAAAAAATTAAAAAAAAATTGTTAAGTGGCGGGGTCTAGTCCCCTTCAATAAGCCATTCCCCTCTCGAACCCGCTGGCTCTGGCGACCAGGAGAGCGGGGTTACTGGATCGCGCGTGGCTCCCGGTCCCATCGGGACACCGGCGCCTCTCCAGGAAATATTCCTATAATTAACTCCTGACGTCCTTCCCCGCCGGGATTGGCTCCTTCCTCGGGTCTGTGAGCCGCGTGTAATTTGGCTTCGCAGCGCCCTCCAATATGGGAATATGGGTTCCGCTTCGCTCTCCGAGCTGCATTTCCAGGGACCTTTTTTCCCCTTCTCTTCTCTAATTGAAGAGTCTTCTGTGTAATGGGCTCTTCTTCCTCGGTAACGTTTGAAAATCTTTCCCGGAAATAAATCACATAAATTCGCTCGCCACTGTCTCATTAACCCTGTAAAGCTGTATGGATTATGTTTTCACAGCTACTTGCTAACCTGTTCATCTTTAGCATTTCTGCCGAATCCGTGGCGCAAAAATAATACAGCGTCATATTTTGACGAGGCCGATAGTTTCAGCATGTTTCAGTGACGAAGTAGCGAGCCGTGGCTTTCGGGTTTTCTTGCCGCTGACGAGTCTCTGTGTACAGATTTACACCACAACTGCGTGTGGCTTTGTCACGATCAAGAGTCGCAAGTCAAGTGAGAGTGTACATTGAATCGAATCCACTGCAAGGAAGATTATTGAATGACCATATACAATTAACTCGCAATGTAGTTTTTTTTAATTAAAAATAATTTTTCTTTCAAATATTTTTCATCATTATATACAAATGTATATTAGAAATAATTTTAATATAAAAATATTAAAATAAATTTATATTTTAATCAATATTTTGTGTATATCAAATTAAAGTGTTGGTTATATTAATTATTTTTCAACGAGCGCTTTAGCGCCTTACAGTATCTAGTATATAATACTAGCCGTGTGCCCGATGGGAAAGTTTTTGGTCCTCATTTTTGATGAATTGCCAGAGACGCTGTTACAACTGACTTTTATTTAGAAACATAAGCCTTAACACTGATTTCCATATTTATAACTTCAGAAATGACAAACTTCCATACAAACTTTCAGCCCCTATTTTACCCCATTAGGGGATGAATTTTCAAAAATTCAATATCTCGTGCTTCTAGACCCACCAGTTTAAGCTTTGCGTTGTCTTGTCATCAATTCAGTGTTAGACTTTTATTAATAAGACTACCTGAAGAAGCCGGCGTTGCCCGGGCTAAATCCCTCTTGGTATTTATTTTTCGGAAAACGTCGTTCTGTGTAAAGAACACCACTGCATATTTTAAAGTCCCAAGGAATAAACTTGAAAAACTGGACATTTTGATTTTTTTTCATCGCCCCGCAAAAGGTTTGTACAACTCATTGTTGTTGTTGTTGTTTAATTTTCAACGCTCCCGTAACCATCCATGGGAGCTGATTTTTTTGGAAAATCATGTTCTCATGTTATGGCTGTGTTTTATAAGGAACATCACTGCCATATTTCAAGTCATTATCATATATACTTAAAAAAAAGGGAAAGTTTATCTTTAAATACTCCATAAACCCGCATTAGAGCCTGATTTGAAGAAACCCCAGTGTTCATTTAATGTGTATATAATATAAAGAAATCCCTGCAGAGTTTTTATTCTGTAGGAAATGTAGGCTACTTAATGGACGGGAATTTTTTTATCCTTAACGCACCTTCAGTCCACGGGTCTGAAAGTGAGTAAAGATTTAAAATGTAAAAGACGTCGCCTGAAGACGCAGAAGGCATCATCACTGCAAAATTTCCTTCTAATTTCAAATCTCTAGGGCCACCGTGTCAGGCTGTGCCTTGTCTGACAGTCAGTCAGTCACGGTATATTTTATAGGTACAGAAGATTATTTTAAAATCATACTTACCCCTTTTTAACCTTTTTAGGGGTTGATTGCGCAAAATGGTAAAATTTAGATTGGTAGTGAATAAACATGAAAACTTGCATCCATCTAAACTGACATATCAACCCTTAAATCAGTCAAAACGTAGTATTTTTTGTTTGATAATAACCTACTTCAAAGTTCTTCAGAATCCTAAATACCAAATTCCATGTTTCTATTGAATGCAATTCAATTCAATTCAATGCATTGCCATCTATTTTTTTTGCAGAATAAGTTTTCCAAATAATTTTTCTCCGTAAAGTATAGCAAAGTTGATTTTATTTTTAATGTTGTTATCTGTAATAGGGTTATTTATGATGGTTTGCAATGATTGTTAGTCCCAGTATCTAATAATTTGGTGCAGGGTGGGGATTTAAATTTTTTGAAAAAAACTACATTACTCGAAAACGACTTTTTTTTTTAATTTTGGAGTTTTGATTCAGAACCGAGATAAATCGGCCTATTAACTGTTCTCGTTTTAACTTTGAGTTCTAGGACACCCTGATATTATAACTTGCTTGCATTTTACAGCTTTAAAACAAAAAGTAAATATCTGGTGGGAGGAGCGAAATATAGTAAATGTCTGGTGGGACTTAAAAGTGAAGGATAGTAAATGTCTAGTGGGACTTAAGGGTGAGAGATAGTAAAAATCTGGTGGGACCTAAGGGTGAAAGATAGGAACCAAAAAAAGCCATATTTGGTTCGATGTTTTCTTTTTAGGCCATAACAATTTACCATGTTTAATTTTGTGATTTTAATTTCGGTTAAAGGTTTCGGTTGAAGCTTAGCTTAACTCTGTCACTGAAATGTGATCACACAGGCATGGTCGTTGTCTTCTGTAGTGCTGGCGCGAATGCCCGAGTCCCTCGGATGTTGCGGTTGAACTAAAAATAACGTAGTCGTCGCTGACGGAATGTTTTTTGTTGCGGGCTGGGCAGCCGCGGACGTCAATAAATCACACCACGCAGCAGTTCGATTCGATTTTCTTCCGACGTGAACGGCGTAAATTAATGTGAACGCGACCAGACGAATGCCCGCAGCTTCAAGTTCCCAGATAAATTAACGTCATAGCGTTTGTGAAAACTGCGGAAGTGCAATGACTTAAATGTTTGTATTATTTTTTTTATCAGATTATCATTGTGGATCTTACTAACGATTAGTTAACTTTATTACATGCACTACCTAGTTTTTTTATTCTCTATTGCACAACGACTTTTGATCAGTTCTTTAAAGGATGCATGCAGTGGGTACTTTTGATTTAATACAATTTTTTGGACATAAGCGTTAATCAGCTGATGTCAAAAAGATAGACCCAACGATAGACAATACAACTTATTTGCTGTCGTCGTTGGGTTTATCTGTTTGACATTATATGATTTAGGCTTGTTCTCTGTGGGTTTATGTTTTCATTTTTTATTTCTTAATTTTCATTTATGAATTTATCCCTTGATAAACAGTGTAAAACTGCAATGACGTATTTCCAATAAATTATATTAAATCAGACTTCAGATCAAAGCAATTGTAAAGTGCAGTAAAATTGTAATTTTTTACACAGGCCTAGCACTTTATAAAACATTTACTATACTAATTCTTGTATTGTTATTTTACTTCAATTAGTTTGAAAGAGAAACTATTTGTGCGCATGTAAAAACTGAATAAGCCATTTGGATACAGATCAATTAGAGCCGTGTGCAATGCTACCCAACCCACTGTACATTAATAGATATACCTGCGCTTTGCCGTAAACGAATTGCAATTCAATCCTGATATATTAGTGATGTACTAATTACGCTCAATCATGTTTCACTGCGTGTAAACACTGCCCACTGTTTCGGACGAGAGGTGCAAAAAACAATGTCTGCCACGGTCATAGTGATAGCTTTTATTTATTTAAACGGCCGGTGCATGGCGCGTTATTATCACAGAGTTATAACTCGCAAGTTTTCTCTGAGCTCACGTTTGCTCTTAGACGTTTGATTTTTTCGTTGAATCGTGTATTCAAAGACCCTAATTGTTAGGAGTTCTTAGTCGTGTCTTGCCAAGTAACTACGACAGCAGCACACTAGCGCAATTTCCGAATACGTTGTAGCGAACTTTATCTCCGAGGAAATTCACAGTGGCTTTTGGCTAATAAATAAGCGTCTTTAAGGGAATATGTTTCCTAAATTATTTTGTATCATTACTTTTGTACTTTTGCATGTGATTTATATTTAATCAATAACGTAACTTTGGCTGATACTTTTGAAATGTTTTTATCACTTAAGGCTTGGTATTACACGAAATGTTGATTATTTCGTTTCGTGCCATTATATTCCTGTAAAACTTATCACAGTAGCGCTCTTGCGTATTGTGTTTCATCTCAAGTATTCTCTATATACAACACAGAAAAAAATGTTTTCTGTACCTTTTACAAAATATTCCTTTGGAAACCAGTTGCGAAGAAATAGTTAAAAATGCTACAAGAAAGATATTTTAACTTTGTACAACACATGGTTGTGGTTACTTTTGCATGTATGAAATACGTTTTTCGACATAATACTGAGAGTTCTTACGAAAATTGGCGCATAGTTTTATATTTTAAATGACGTTCCATTGAAGCGTGGTATTTTTAAACCATGGGAAATATAATCGAATGTTCAACAGTTGGACTTTATTTTGTTGTAGCATGATTTGTACGCAGTTGATACTTGAAAGCTGTTCAGGGAACGGTTTGTATATGACTTAACTTTTGAAGTCACTGGGAAAACACAACGTATAAATGTCCTTGTAGGAATCCGAACCCATTATAACTACAAACACTATTTTGTAGTGACACAGTTGTTTTTTTTTTTGTAAATGTACAAAAATCTGTAATTGTACATTAATATTTCTGTTCCATAAACAAAAATAAATTTACAGTGCAAATATTGTCCTTTAACGGTAAATATTCACGTGAGTGTCCATAATTATAGATACATGCGCGATCTTTTACAGCTCGAAAAAGAATTAATTAAATATCGGGTAGGAAAATTAGTGACCCAACAACAAATTCAAGAGAGCTAATAGAATAAATTTCCAGTAATATCTCGTGAGTTATTAAAATTTAACGACAAGTAAATGACATAGCCAACTTGGCGTGTGAGACACAGTCTTGTACGATGTTATTGTTATTAAATTGTTTTATAAGCTTTAAAAAGAAATCCCGGCATTAATTGTGATCATGAAATCACATGCTGTACAGTTTTGAATTTCCCCGCTAGTATGTAGCATTTGTCATTAAACTGTTTGTTTTCGAGATATAATTAATAAATAAATAAAAATGTAAAATTTCGTTCGTCCAAATCTTAATTCTCAGAAAGTTCTTCACTGAATTATAATACGCGCGTGTTTTTATATTATATATATAATAATAAATGTACGCGTAGTTTATCCCTGCGGGACTCTATAACCTCGCAACCCAGATATAGTCATAGGCTGATAGAGAGCTATATGGATAGTTATGGGTAGAGTTATAGATATAGGAAGAGATTAAGATATGTATGGATATATAGAAAGTTAGTGTTATGGAGAGATATGGTTATATATATATAAATAGATGTAGATAGAGATATAGAGAGATAAAGAGATTTTTAAAAGGATACTAGCCGAACCCGCCCACTTCGCTGGACGTGAAATAAGGTAACTGCATTGAAGGCAAATAATTAAGTAATGACTGTTATACGCAAGACCCCATTAAAATTCGTATAGTAGTTTTGTAGAACACCGCGTACAAACAGACAGACAGAAAAAGAACTACTGTTTTACTATAGTAAGATAGATAGATAGATTATTCTTAAATGTTCGCATTCATGCAGTATATTAAAATCCGCATGCATAGCCCTATACCTATAACTACACGCAGCTGCTACCCACGACTTTTTCCACATGGAATTTTGTATTATCTTGCACCATTTAGAAATTTAAACATTATAACATAACAGTTGATACAGTTGTAGTAGTTTTCTTATGTTTACAAATGATAATTTTTCTCACCTCTATTTCAGTCTTTGCAATAAAAATATGTTACTACCTAAATTTTGGGTAAATATGTTTCTACTTTCAAATGTAATGTCGGGAAGACACTTCATAAAATTTCTTTGTAAACCACATTTACTGTTTTCCCGTCTTGAGCTGGAATGTAAAGATTGTCTGCATTACTGACCCGCGAGCAAGCCATATACATCTGGCCGTGTGACAAACAATAAGACCTTAAGTCGACACCAGCTGCCTTAAGGCTCTGACCCTGAGAATTATTTATTGTCATCGCGAAACAAACTGCTATTGCAAACTGTGTGCGCTTGAACCCGAACGGGAAGTTATTCGGGATGATCGGTATGCGTGGTATGAAAACAGTTTCACCTGAGCCACCTCCATTAAGAATCTCAGCTTTGATTATATTTCGTTGTAGAGCAGTTTACTTTAAGTCGGGTTCCATTGCACAATTTTGGGGAAGTAAGGTTCCTCAGAAGCATTATTGGAACACCGACTTTGAGAACAATTTCGTGAACAGGAAGACCACTTGCAGTGAGAGAACTCAGCTGGATAATTAGTGACGTCGTCCTGATTAAGGACGCTGTTAAACTATGTGTAAACCACTTCAGCCCCATTCAATTCGTTTAAAATTTTTTCATTGATTGCAGCAGCTTGGTCATTTCTTGGAGTGAATATGACACGTTCAAATAACCACGTATGTTCCTGATGTTGTATGTTTGACAGATCCCGGAATACCGAACGTATGAGTTTGTCTCCCGAAGATAAGACTCTGCCAAGTATTTCTGGAAGCGTCACCTGACCGTGTTGCTCAGGGAGGGCACCTGTGTTCTGTCCACAGCTTCAACTGCTTTTTTATTCGCCATCGTGCATTCATCCCAAACGATTAGAAAGCAATCTTGTAACACTTTTGTCATATCACAATTTCTTGTTATCGAACATGTTGGTGATTCATTAGTGTCTTTATGAGAGCAGATTTTCATGAAATAAATCATTCCACGATAAAAGCTGTTTATTTAATTTAATTAAGCGTACGGGTTCGCCCCAAGGAGAAAATTGACGCGGCGAGACCTCGTGGACATAGAGAAATGACACACACTCACTATTTATGTGTCTATGAAACATTCCAAAATTAACAACTACTTATAAACGAAAATTTAGTTAAATAAATAAACATTTTCCAGTGGACCAAATTGTGAATCTAAACCATCCTCGAATCCCCGTGAACTCACACAAAAAATTTCATCAAAATCGGTCCAGCCGTCTAGGAGGAGTTCAGTGACATACACACGCACACAAAATATATATATATAAAGATATACAGTTAGATAGTAGATAATGAGATAGAGAGATAGCGAGATGCTTTGTATATGTGTACCTACTTCAAACAAATTACAAAAAAATAAATTGAAAAAGGCATTGCAACGCATGCTGGGAATAAGGTAGGAAAAAATAAAATCTCAAGTTTCCTCAAATCCTCAAAATGTCAGAATTCTAGGACCACCAGTTTGAAGACGCTGTGTAACACGCCCTGTGGCATGGGCTGCGTGGAACATACTCCTTACCGGCTCCAGGAAATGTTCGAATTATTGTTACAGTTGAGTTATTCTAATCAGTAAATAACCTATGTTGATTGTAAATTTTGTTCCAACTAGTTCGCCATCATCAGTTGTGGAGGCGGCAACAAGCTGTATAAACATAAGTATAAAAAAATGCAAGTAACATATTGTTTTGGGATTTTTGTAAGTTATATGAACTAATTTGAAGCATTTTGGTGTTTTTAAATTGTTTATATTTTACTCTGATCCGTAATAAGTCGTCTTAAGGCTCAGCCGAAACAGTTATGTTGGATTTTGGGGTCTTTGTTTCCAAATTTCTTTGAAGGAGTTTTTCTTAAATGCGACTGCGTAGTCGTTTGCATTACCCATCTGTGGAAACATAAACGAACACACGTAAAAAAATCATAGTTTGAGTGACTGCCACGTAAGTAGTAAAAAAATGGGGTGTGGCTGTGTCCTGGACACGTCCGTGTGTTGTACGTGAATACGTGTACGCAACAAGTAATATTTTCTATATAAATTTTAAAATACGCTATTTTTTATTTTAACACCATATATATTCACTGTAACTATTTTACACTAATGTTTTATACAGGCAATCGATAGATTTTGACGAGAGCTGACGATTGAAACTCAAACGAACGTCGTAGCTTCTCCGAGTCACAAGTTATACAAAAATGGAAATCTCGAAACGCAGCAAAATTACCTCAAAATGCTGCGTTTCCCCATCCACCGCGTGCGATGCGTCACAGTCCTCACTTAGCGTAACGAATTATTTGATCCTTTAGCTATCCAGTGGTGTAATTAAATTTTGGATGGAGATTTTGTTAACATTCGTTTTTTCAATTGCCTCCCACTATGGAAGCAGTTTTAAAGACGTATTCACGTCAAAAGTAAATATTTGTCATGTATATTTGCCTGACATTTCTTTGGTAACTTTTTTTTTTCAATAGCAGATAATCGTTTGTTTCCTAGTAGTAAGGTTCTGTGACCCTTTATAACTGTAGCTCTAGCTAAAAGATCCATTAATTTCAAGGCTTCAAGCAGTGAAACATTAACCTTGAAAATGTATCAACAAAGATGCTACCTGTATTTCGGGAATCAGTCGTTTGCTTTTGAAATTTTCTAATACACTTTTATCAGGCATTTTTCAATTCATACGCGTTGAAGTTAATTATTTCGCAGTGATAAAAACATGAATTGCTGTAGGCAAGTGTTAACTGGCTAAACAATATACTGTTTTTACATATTTACCACAAGATAGCGCCACAAATCCTTGAAAGAACACAATTAAGCTCGTAACGTGCGAGCAAACTATTTGGAAGTCCAACGGAAATGGCGGACAAACCTTTAAGGTGCGCTTTTCAAGGATACTGTAAGCTGAATTGTCCTTGAAAGTGTGTACGTATGAGAAATTATTAAATGTGTGGAATATATCTAACTGTAAATTATGGGGGCCCGCCTAGAGATAGTGAGTGGCGGGATGATAAGTGCGACGCTCGCTGGTGCTTCTAGCGCGGTATCGCCTCTAAGCACAAGGCTTTGAACTGGCGCGCATTATATGTCGAGGAAATGAAAATAAAGATATAATGCAAGTACTTTGGGTGCTTTGAAGAATCTGTACTGGGTTTTACATGCATTAAAAGTTATTCTGAACACACGTGTTTTAGTCCTAAAAAAAATATAGAGTTAAGAAACATACGTAACTACTTAGAATGCTTTTTGTAAAAAAAAAAAAGACACCACTCAGGTATCTTGAGTAGTTTTCAAATCGCATGGTTTCTTCCGAAACTCTGCACACCGCATGTGTGGCCAGGTCAGAACGTAATATGCGAATGCTGTTGTAGGGAAACTCCTGTTAGGAATCGCACACGCTGCCAGCCAGGCAGGCGGACAATGCCCGGGCGGCATGGAGAAACACACACACAAACACACACACACGCATGTAGGCTTTCAAGGCACTGCGCGTTTTGTAGCGAGAGCCGAGGAACATCTTTATTCTCGCATCTGCCTCGGACCGGTGAGTGGATAAAAATAGAACGTGGAAACGGCGCGGCGCGGCGGTCTGAAAGGCGGAAGGCCACGGGGAAAGTAAAAAGTAAAAAGTAAAAAGGGAGACGGAAGAAGAGACGGGCTGTCGGTTTGAGGGATCTTCGATCTGCTTGCCTCTGTGTTCTATGGAGTCAGATGGCGGTGCGCATGCGTACTGGATGTAGGGGTTTGTAGGCAAAGGGCTGGGAGGAGAGGGAGAGAGAAAGAGAGAAAGAGAGCTAAAGTTCAGGGTTCAGCCGGTTCTTCGCGAAGTTTTTCGTGGCGGAAAGGAAGCGAGTGAAATGACCCACTCACCTACAGCACGACACAGAGAACAAGAAAACTTTTGTGAAAATGTATTCAAAACCTACAGACGAAACAATTACTATTCTCAGCTCGAATTACTGTTGGATATTTTTTTTTTTTTTTTTAAGAAAATCCATACTTTTAAGGTCACACACGGCTATGCACGGAAATTTGTTATTAGTTACTTACGATCGAGTTGCCAAATATATTTTTTTAACACTATAAACAAATTGCTTTGAAACATTGGAAAAAAATTGTCGTATTGATTAACTGATATAAATTTTTACTCACTTAAGTACCGTAGTTTTAGAGCGTGAAATAACAATGGAAAAACACAATATATTTTTTTTAGGAGTAGTGTGTTTGTAAAATGACCCGTACACCGAATAATTGTAGCGTATAGAATTTTCAGTTCCATACTCTTTATTTTTCATTTATCTATATTATCCACTTTTAGTATAATTTTGCGTTTTTTTGTTAGTTTAATGATATCACAATAGTTGACCTTCGAGTAAGTGGTCCTTAGAGCAAGTATTATTTCTCATTCATTTTTTTCCACTGTGGGATAGACTGACCTGCTCTATACGTATAGACATTTCCTCCAGATAGTGTGTTCTTTTACTAATATCAGGCCAGACTTCCAGTCCGTTGGCCTGTTCGGTCTCGCTGTTTCTCTCCAGTCAAATAGTGGTTCAGGGTTTTTCAGGACCTTCTGTATGTAGAACTGTGCTATGGTAGTCAGGTATCCTGCAAAGTCATGCGGTCCCCTACGAATCATTTTTTATCTTTGAGAAAAGAACGCATCGCTAGAGACCTGCAACAATGGTGCTAGATTGTATGTCGTTATACTTTTTAATGGCGAAAGCATGCATTTTTTCGCGAAAGTATTTCGAGACTAGGTGAGAGTAAAAACACTGTGGCATCGTCTGTGTTTCTTGATTGACGTGAGTTTCTTTCAGGTGCATATATTGTTAACACACGCCGATCACAATAACTCAGGGTGGTAGCAAACACATTCAGAATGGCCTTGTCTCCTGCAGACGGCCGCCAACTACAAGGAAGAAGCAGCATGCACGGTTATACCATATTTCAGTCTAATAAGCCTTAATATTTTTCTCTCTCTTAAATTGCCTTTTTATAGTTATAGGTAGGTGTAACAGCTTCAAAGGACAAGGAAACAAGCATGAAATACCAAAATGCACATGATTTAGTCATATGCAAACCTAGCAATAGTCATGAAACAAAAAGAAATTCCTTTATTGTGTACAAGTGTGTGTAGAGAGAGTCCAGTCTAATACCAGAAAAAACCAGTGAATTTTACATATCATTACGATTTTATCAACGAAACCCTCGTGTCTCTCTTTATTGAATGTGTGAGTTTTGCGTGACTGGATTCAAAGCTAAATATTGGCGTAGGCAATCACTTAACAAGACCGTATCATGTAAAGAAATGTAATAGAACGTCATGTAATTAATTGTAGGCTAATGATTTTTTTTGTGCTGTTATTTGTAAACCAAGTGCTAACCGACGAAATGACTAAATAAGGACAGGGAATAATATTAAAAACATTCAAGTTGATTAAATAATTTTTTTTTAATAATCCAGAAATACTATTATGATCATTATGTAAAATTATTTAATGTGATTGAACCAGTTATGGAAAATCGAAAATCCAATATAATTTAAAGGGACGAATAGCCTGGGGCAATGCAGATGCAGCAATGATTTATGTCATTTGTAAATAAATGTATGTTACATCTAAAATATCATTCAATAAAAACATATCATAAAAACAACTAACATTATCTAGTAGGTACAGGCCGGAAAAATTCGCGGATTTATTTCGTGATATGCTAACATTCAAATAATTATACCTTTATGCTGCTTCTGCCATTGGTTCAATCTTAAATTTGGAGGGCTCTGGGCCAATTATAGACTCCTCAATCACAGAAGTATATAATCATAGGTAGGGACAGGAAAAATTCGCGGTTTCAATGACCTCTAGGATGAACTCCACAGTTCTACGTACACTCGGTCAAATGCCACCCACTCATTGGCTGCTGTCTTGTGAGACTTCCCAACGTAGCAGCCTGTGATTCGATAAAGCTTTGGTCGGGCGTTTCTCATTGGCCCAGAGACATCCACGTGAGTTGTGAGCCAATAGCAGAGGCAGCATTGAGGTATAACTATTTGTATTTTAGCCTATCGCGAAATGAATTCGCGAATTTTTTCTCTAATCATAGGCTACCCTGTCGACAAGTCAGCAGCCAATGAACAGGTGGCATTTGACAGAGTAAGCACTGGATTGTGTAGGCTACCGTAGAGGTCATTCAGTCCGCGAATTTTCCCGGTCTCTACTAGTAGGTACTAAATGTATGACCTTGGGTTCAAGCGTGGTCAGTAGCCCTCGGAACGATACGGTCTTTACATACAAAATTTTCCCTTTTTTGCGAAAAGGACGCATTACGTCACGCGAAGGACGGTCTCCCGATGTCCACCTCTCTCGAGCAAGAGCCATGACGGAAGGTGTTAAAAAAACAAAATTATCGTCAAATGGGGCCGGTGGGTTTATCGTTGACGCTCCGACCATTGAGCCGGATAACAAAGAAGCTGCGGGGGTCTTCGTGTGTGTGCATGTTCGTCGTAGAGGGAGATGTGTCTCTGCTGCGGAGGGGCCGTCTCATTGTCCTCTCGCGGGGACATTCATCGCCGCAGCATCCCCGGGTCCAGGTGATCTGGCCCGCCCCGCGGGGTCGCCTCGCAGATAGCGCAGGGGCGGACACGTGCTGGGGCCCGGACCGGCGTGAATGGACACCGCCTCCTGGGAACTGGACCGGAGGGACCCCGCCGAAAAGGCTGTGATTGCTATCTATTGCGCAGGGAAACTAGTCCCTCAGCGCCGCCTGGTCCTCGTTCCTCGACCGCTGTAATTAGTCCTTGATAAGGACCCCAGCGCGCGCGGACACGGCCGGGCTTAATTTGCCGTCTGCCAGGTCTTCACAAGAGGATGTTCGCTGTCCCCGGTAGAATCATAGAAGTTGCTGACGGAGGGCGGGGGGTTATTCTGTGGGCGAAGCTCGTATCCCCGCCTTTCCCTCACCCAGAATTCTCATCATGTTTCCTTTTGAACGGAGGGTTGGAAGGGTTCGCGTCCCTTGACATTTAAATCGTGCGCCGTATGAAACATCCTGTCTCTCTCTGTTACGGCATTCGGTGGGAGTAGCGCGGAACGGAAATGTGTGACGTTGGTGCTGCCAATTGTGGCGGATGGCGCGAACAAAAAAAACTTTAACAAGAAGGGCATTCTTGTAATAAAATTCCTTGGCTCAAATCCGGGTTTTAGTATTTGTTCAAGACGTTCCCGCTTTTATCAGATCCGTTTAATTATCTAGTTGTAATATTTCTGTCTGCCAATTAAATGATAAGATAGTCGATTAGCTGCTCCAGCGTGTGAAATGTAATTAAAAACACAATTTGGGTTTATTTATCATGCTCTGCATTTTTTTTTTAAAGATTTCTACGTTAAATGTCGTGTCCAAGTTTTGTGTTCGATTGGGGGCTTCGCCCCCAAACCTCCACATGGCGGTTGTATATCTAAGTTATAACAGATGAAGTAACGATAAAACGTAATTGGAACACATTTGCATATTTCATCAAAAGGCTCACTCAGTTTGAAAATTTCAAGTGTTGTTAACCATAATCTGAATATACGCACGTTTTAAGTATCAACGTAAGCATAATAGATAAATGCATGCATGATTTGAAAGACATGGCACATGCTGCACTCAACGTTCAGTTTGAATCACAGGAAGCCTACCAGTTCTAAGGGATGAGAGTCACATCCGAACAGTGCCGAAATTTTTCGAAGTTTGTAGATCGCCATATTCCGAGGATTTATTTACGGTCATAGAGTATTTTAAATAACGCTTAATTAACCTAACCGAAATTTCATTTTAGTTACGATAACCCAACCTAATCTACCTTTAAAAAAAATAACTATTATTTATTACACTGACCGAACCTAACCTAGGTTTTTACTTCGGTGAACTTAGGAACTGTTCGTGTTGTGGTTGTGGTTTTATTCCTTGTGAACTGTTGCAAATATTGTATAAGCAATAATGGAAATTAGGGCCTGTTAACTTAAAATGTCTGTTCGTGAATTAATCACTGTTACATTAGTGCACAGATTACTCTCCCCACTGGAGTGATGATGACGGTCGGCCAGCCTGTAGGAGGGGGGTGTGATGTAGGCAGCGCCCGTCCCTCCATTACCGCTACACGCCTAATCCGATTAGCAACGGAGCCTCGCTGCCCATTCCCTTTCCTCGGCGCTCTTCCACTGGGCACATGGAATTCTCTGCGGCTCTCGAGGGTTCGGCGCGTTCACAAAGCCCCGTCTGTGTGACGCGGCGTAACTAGAACGCATTTGTTCTCGTAGTTTCCAGTGTTAAGTCGGGGATTCCGATGACGCGACACTTCGGAGTGTTTACGAGAACATTCCAGGCCGGCACGTGGCCAGTACGTAAACGGAGAGACTGACCTGCGATGGCGGTGGAGTGGGGAGGGCGAACGACCCTTTGGCGAGCGATGGCGGAAAACGAGCGACGGGCTTCGTTGTGCGGATACCGCTGCTAATTGTATTAGGCGTGAGGCGTTTGCCACGCCTCCTTTTAATTTGGTAATTAATTATATCATATGTTTGGCACTTGGTTCATTTTCGTCCTGAAGATTGATTAAAACATAAGCATTACGGACATTCACGGCGCTGCGCTTGTGTGTGTTTCCGCGAGCCAACACCGCGCGGCGCGCGAAGCCTTATGACGTCATGGTGACGCGTTAACCTGCGACGGTCTGCGGCTGGCGAGCGTGGAGACGGTGCTGGCGGCTGGTGGAGTCGACTTCGGCTCGTCGGGTGCAGGCGTGTTGCGCCGCTGCTAAAATGGAAAAGGCTGTTCCTTTCACCTACGCATCGACGAGTGCCCAGCCCGGGTTATCGTCCACCATGCTGCGCAACTACAAGTAAGCCTCGACGCAACCGCTATTAACAACCGGGCACCGGGTTGGTTTTTTAAGGAAAAACTATGAGCAGAGAGACTTGACTGATCATAAACTCAAATTCATTATCTTGCTAGTTTCTTGAATCGTAATGTGGCGAAATAAACTCTACTTCTCCTTTTTACGCTACGTGAGAATTTACGTAAACTGCAAGCCAGACTTATCACGTTGCTGTGGTGCGGGATGTGAGACTCGCATAATTACGTCGAAACGAGAGTCCGGTTAGACCAGAATATTCGGAATTGTGCCTAAACAACCTTTATAGACAATTACGTCATCCAGGAGTGTAATCAACGGACCTGTTAGGGAAAAACTTATCCTTTCTAAATGTTTGTAAAATTACCCGTAATATAGTGTTTATAATATGTGATTACATTAGATGTCCTTTTCTTTAATGCGAGATCTAGATCTTCTGTAGATTTGTGTACATGGTTCTGTATTTTAATGTACCAAGCCGATGCCAAGCAGGATTATTAAATAGTAAACAGGCAGTGATGTTTTCAATTATTATCCAGGTCATTCTTTTTTGCCTAGGGACCGTACTTCTCACTGCATTTAGTTGGTACACCCTTCTGCGGCTCCCGACTTTAAACTCGAGCGCCTTAAGTAAGGCCTCAAAACTGCGCCACTCTGCTAGTCAGAGTCGCAGACGCGGTAGTTTTCGGTGTTTAAGATACTTATTGATTTTTTATATCACCAGTATGGCATTGGCTTGGATATATAAATTACATAAAGAGGAGATAATGACTAATTTAAAAGCTGCGTCAGTCGAGCACAGTGCGGACGAAAGCATAGATGTTTTAAGACAAAAGTTTGTGGCGCATTTGAAAGGAGAAAGAGTTTCGTGGCAAACGGAACAGGCAGAAGCGAGTGGGTCTGGCTCGCTTAGTACAAATTTTCTAAAAAATAAGTTTGCTTTGCGATCACTAGAAAACGTTCCGAAACTGCAGTCAGCAAATGTAGAGGATATATTAGAGTTTTGCATGGCCGTGGACAAGCTAGCTAACGCAAATTATTTTTCCAATGAGAGTGATTTAATTTTGGCTGTTGCTTCGCGTTGCACAGGCTTAGCTTACGATATAGTCATTGCGGGTTATAAGAGTCATATGTCATGGGTTGATTGTAAGGAGGCGCTGTGGAATAAGCTTTGTCCTCGGCGGGTTCGTGAGCAATTAATTATGAGTAAAGTTTATAGATTTCAGGAGTTAAATGAAACCGTCTTGCATTTTGTGCAGGAGATTTTGGATTATGCGAAGGCACTAGGAGTGAGTAAGACTGAGGAGGAATGGGTTAGTCTTGTTCTCGAAAATGTTTGTCCACAGGTGCGTCATGAGTCGTGTTACGTGAACAAGCCACATAAGTTGTCAGATTTATTAGAGTGGGCAGTGGCGGTGGAAAACGTTTGTTTTACCAGTTTCCAGTTCAAAAAGCAATTAATGCAAGGCGCGGTGGGCAAAAGTAGTGAAAGTTCGCGAGGGCCAAATAAAGTTAAGAAGGCAGGTACGTGTTTTAGGTGTGGGCGTTTAGGGCATTTTGCACGTGACTGTCGGGTTTGACTTGAGGTCTAAAAGTTTTTTTTTATCGTCGTATTGGTTAGTTTTTTTGGGGTTTTAAATTTTTTGTTTTCTTTTTGGGTGGCTGCTCGACTTAAGTATAGGGCTTATGCTGCTGAGTAGGTTTCTTATTGCGCCTTACGTGTCTCAGAGGTGGATTACGGTTACTACCCCCTAGTTAGGAATTATGTTGCTGTTTGTTAACGAGTAAACGGGAAAGTGGCACAAAGCATTGTTTGGTCTTAATCATTGTTTTACTTTGTCTCTCTCATGTGTCTTTCTTCGCGTGTTTTTTCTCACTGTGTGCTTTTTTCTTCTTGCTTTTCTTGAGGTCGTTTGTTTGAATGGCGTGTTTTGAGTGCTTCCCCGTTTTCTCGCCTTATAGTGGCTCGAAGCTACCTAAATTTCTTTGGTTTTTGGTGTTAATTTAGTTTTTTTTTAAGGGGGGGATATTGAGGCGTTTGCCACGCCTCCTTTTAATTTGGTAATTAATTATATCATATGTTTGGCACTTGGTTCATTTTCGTCCTGAAGATTGATTAAAACATAAGCATTACGGACATTCACGGCGCTGCGCTTGTGTGTGTTTCCGCGAGCCAACACCGCGCGGCGCGCGAAGCCTTATGACGTCATGGTGACGCGTTAACCTGCGACGGTCTGCGGCTGGCGAGCGTGGAGACGGTGCTGGCGGCTCGTGGAGTCGACTTCGGCTCGTCGGGTGCAGGCGTGTTGCGCCGCTGCTAAAATGGAAAAGGCTGTTCCATTCACCTACGCATCGACCAGTGCCCAGCCCGGGTTATCGTCCACCATGCTGCGCAACTACAAGTAAGCCTCGACGCAACCGCTATTAACAGCCGGACACCGGGTTGGTTTTTCAAGGAAAAACTATGAGCAGAGAGACTTGACTGATCATAAACTCAAATTCATTATCTTGCTAGTTTCTTGAATCGTAATGTGGCGAAATAAACTCTACTTCTCCTTTTTACGCTACGTGAGAATTTACGTAAACTGCAAGCCAGACTTATCACGTTGCTGTGGTGCGGGATGTGAGACTCGCATAATTACGTCGAAACGAGAGTCCGGTTAGACCAGAATATTCGGAATTGTGCCTAAACAACCTTTATAGACAATTACGTCATCCAGGAGTGTAATCAACGGACCTGTTAGGGAAAAACTTATCCTTTCTAAATGTTTGTAAAATTACCCGTAATATAGTGTTTATAATATGTGATTACATTAGATGTCCTTTTCTTTAATGCGAGATCTAGATCTTCTGTAGATTTGTGTACATGGTTCTGTATTTTAATGTACCAAGCCGATGCCAAGCAGGATTATTAAATAGTAAACAGGCAGTGATGTTTTCAATTATTATCCAGGTCATTCTTTTTTGCCTAGGGACCGTACTTCTCACTGCATTTAGTTGGTACACCCTTCTGCGGCTCCCGACTTTAAACTCGAGCGCCTTAAGTAAGGCCTCAGGCGTGTAGCGGTAATGGAGGGATGGGCACTACCTGCATCGTGCCCCTCCCGCCTACTTAAATTAAACTGTTACTTTTTGATTGGCTTACATAAGGTTCGTTGAACCATCTCAACTGACCGAACGTTTTGTTCCGAGGAGAACTTATCGTTTTGTACTTTATTTTTTTTTAGGCTGTCTTTAAGTCTTTCATAATAAAATAATTAATTTTGAAAGTGTATAGTTTCAATTATTTCAAAGGCGTTTGTAGTTTTCAAAAGACTGGTAGTGAATATATGCTCCCGGAAAGGAATAAGTGCAAGGAAGAAGTTGCCTTTGCTACCTGTGTTTTGCTGTTGGCAGCCACAGCTACACCGCCAGTTTAACGATCGCACGTGACAGGTGGGCTACACCGACTGGCAAAAATAAGATAAACGAGCTTCCGAGAGTGTACCATCCTTGGCTTCTCCCATAATTCTTCATTTAATCCGAGAAAACGGCGCGTAACTCATTTCAGGCTCCCAATTTATGGAAATTGAAAATCACATGACATGCGACGTTTATAAAGTGAAAAAAAATTGTGACTTCAGAATCTGCAAGAAGATCATTTTTTTTTATAAAAGAGTAAAAATTGTGTTCCGAGTGATATATGTGCCGTTGGAGAATTTCTAATCTCGTGATTGAAAATACACACGCCTTTAGCAAATGTTTTTTATTTTTTATTTTGAGCCAAGTGACATTGTCATTTTCAAGGGCCTGCATTAAATATGAGTAAGGGAAATGTGTGTGTAGTTAACTTTTTTTTTGACACAATAGTTGACGGGTATCATTTATAGAACTAATTGACACAAAGTTGAAATATGTACCTCGGAGGCATAAGACACTAAGTCCAAAATGCACTTTTAGCTATAAAATTGACCACCGTTTGACGTTATTTTTGTTGAAATACAACACTAAGATCTACAATATGTCAAAAATTCACATGTTTTTGGTAGAAAATAGTTGAGTATGTAAGTGAGCTACTATTTAGATTTTTTGAAACATATGGTGTTTGTGACATATTGTCTTCCAGGTACATAAATAGGCCTACAGTTCTGGTAAAGGTGGAAGTGGCTGTCTGTCAGCCTGAATAGTGGGTTTTATGTTCCGACGATAGCGAAGCATGTACTTGCGGGCATATTCAACGAGCACAGTTCGGCGATATCAGGCGTAGAGACTACCGTGGCCTATAGTAAGGAACTGTTGTAACTAGCCAGGATCTTAGAAGGGGAAAACATATCTTTAATATCTTAAACCTAAAATACCTGTGCATGAATTGAGAGCATGCAATATTAAAGCAAATATAGTTTTGAATTGACCGCTCGTGTGCAGGCTTTATCGCGAAACTTTCATTTTTTACGATACCATTCAAAAATGAATAAAAATCTGGTTTTCTATAATCCTAAAAACCAGCAGTTTTCAGTGTTTTGGAAAAAAAAATCTAAGAAACCTGATTTTTTCAGTGTTTTGGAAAACATAATTTCGGCCTATTTTAAACTTTATCCTAAAAAAAATGAAAAATATAACTACAAAGGCTTCATATGAACTGTTAACTCAAAATTGTATACTGCATTATTACATTCAGTATGTTCATGGTAGCTTTGAAAAGCAATATTGTGTTTGATTTTCTTAAAACATAAAATTATCTTAAAATTATATTAACATTAATAAACAATTAAATACTGTTAAAATATTTTTTTATTGAAATTCATAAGCAAAGACACTAATATATAAAATAAAATTTAATTAAATATACTACGCCTTAGATACGTGTTTTGTATCTCTAGTGTTCTAGTTCCATCTTCAGCTATAGGGCCCACCCCCAAACCAGCATTCTTCAACACTTTTATGTCCCATTTATTAAGCTTGTACTTCGAACAGAAAAAAGATTTTTTTAAGTGTAACATCTTAGCTTTCGGCATAAAGGTATTTGGTGGGAATAATTTCTTGAATGCGACGTAAGTCAAGGAACGGAAATGAGTAACAACCACGATGCTTCCATCTGTGGCGGATGGTGCGATTCAAAGTTCACATTCACAAATACAAAGGGAAACTTTATAGTATTAACGTTTTAATTAGTTTTAATAAGTTGGGAACTATTTTAATCCAATTCCTTGGTCGAGAATCAGGTCCAAAGCCGGAGTAGAGTTTTTTTTTTCAAGTATTCTTCGCTATTGTCGGAGCCGTTACATTATATAGTTTAAAATTTTAGTCTGCAAATAAAACGATTCGATAGTCGTCGTGGCTGCTACTTGTAGCGGCGGCTTCTGATACTGCGTGTGATTCGCGTCCAGAATTTTGGTTGAAAACACAATTTGCGTATATTTATCACGCTTGGAATTATTAAAAATAATTCTACGTTAAATGTCGTGTCTTGAATAAGTGTATTTGCAAGATGAGAACACATGAATTTGCTCGTTACCGAGGTGATATGTTACACATCTCTGGTGATCTCTGACAGACTCTCTCACGTGTTTTTTTTTTTTTAATTTTATTTTAGATTTTCCCTCTGTTTGAAGTTTCAGCTTTGCCGTTGCAGGCGCCAGAAAACGCTAACCGTCATCGGGAGACGGTTGGTACAGCTGCGAACTGACGCGTTCTCTGCCAGTAACTGACTGTCAGTCGAAACAGTGTTACGTTGTTGAGCGGATTGGCAGCGGTTGCACCGCGCGTTAAATACTCGTCGAGCGTCGCCGCTTGCGCTTGACACCTTAACCCAAACCTGCCACATCAGCGCTAGCTGTGCGTCTGCCTGGCTGATGGCGGCCACCAGTTGACGGATTACTCTCTGGGTTCCTCTGGGTTGTCTCTCGAATTCAGCCTCACCGAAGTCGCGCACTGCACAGTTTAGCCAGCGATTGTTTACAACTGCCTGAAATAAATATTCAGTCAATTGCTGACTGGTTTGAACGGATGTCAATCAGTTCCAAGATTTTTTTAAAAATTTTATACTCTTTAAATAATGCGTATAAATATGTTAATTTAAGTTTTGACTTGGTAAAAACGTTTATTACAGATGTTCATGTTTAATAATTATATGAAACCGTATTAAATTGATTTCATTTTGCATGGATTTATAGGATTACTAGCTGAAGGCTGAAGTACCCGGCGTTTACCGGGATGAACACAGGTTGGCGAAGATGTTTGTAAAAATCGGACGTAGACAGTAAGCCTTCTTAATAAGAATGTAAAGTGTGCATATTTCATCAAGAGTTGCCCAAAAGGGCATGGTTTGGGGGGGGGGGAGTAGTTTTGCAAATCTCATTTAATCAACCAACCTTTTTGTTAAAATAGATGTAGTGTGTGATGATCTTATTTTTAACGTCGATTGTGCAAAATTTAATCTACGAGGGCCAACATACTGATTGAACGAGTAAGAAAGGGAAATGGGGTTTGTTTTTAGTAATCGCATGTTTTCAGTGAACTTATTTTTTTAAATTTAGATGTTTAAGATAAATTCTCTCTTGATTGTACGTGAACTGTTCATTGTTAGATGTTACTGCACGTACTGCACGTGTAAATGACACACGAAGCTACAGTAAACTCGTGGAATAACATCATGTCAGTGTTAAGAAGACTGCAAGTATCCGGTCTACCACTCTGGTTCTGGGGTAGAGCGCCTGCCTTGTGACTTGTAGGACCCGGGTTCGCGCCCCGGCACCTCCAAGGCGGATTGCCTAAGGAGAGCCAAAAATCTGCTTTAAGGGGTAGTAAAGTAGAATGGAGGTGGTTACTTCTAAAATTAAGGTAGCTATGAAGAACGATAGTTTTAATAGTAATTTTATTTTTATCATCAAATCTGAAAAATTTAATCAAAGTGTGAAAAAAAGGGTGGGAAAGGGTAATGGGGTTAATATTATAACTATCATTTATTCAGTAAACCTTTTTTTGTATGAATTTCAGATGTAGACAGTAAATTCCTCCTCTTTTGAACTCAATTTTGTAAGATATCAGGTTGTACCAGTACTATGGTTCAATGGTTGGAAAGGTGACTGAGGTGGTTTTTTGAAATCTCATATAGATAATTTAATGGGGCCAATTTTTAATTTAACTTAGACAGTTAATTTATCTTAACTTGAACGTCGAGTTTGCAAAATTTTTATCAAGATGTACCATAATACTACTTTAGGGGTAGTAAGAGGAATTAGGGGTGGTTTTTATAAATATCGTTTAGACATGGGGATGGGTGAATTTTTTTTTAAAATTGAACATAGATGGTTATCTCCCTGTTAATTTTAACGCCAAGTGTGCAAATTTTCATTAATAAATGTCAACATCCTGTTTTAAGCGATGGGAACGGGTTACGGGGTGTTTATGAGTCCTCGTGTGGACTGGAAAAAAAAAAAGGGGGGTGGCTATTTTTTAATTAGGTTAAACAGTAAATTTCCTCTTTTTTTAGTATTAATTGTGCTTATTTTATTTATATGTACCAATATTATCTTTTAAGGGAAGAAAAAAAAGAGGGGTGGGGTGGTTTTTCAAAATATCACGCGGGCTTGTTCCTTAATTATACGTTTAACAGTATGCTACAGCGATTGACTTGGAATATGTTGCTTTTGGCGTTGTTGCGACGTTGTGTCCCTCCCGTGGTTTACCAACCCGGACTTACAGCAAGCACCTGCACCTCAAATGAACAGCTGGGAGACGCCGCCGATTCATCATATTGCCATCCGGGGCAGTAAGCGTGGGCGAGGCCAGAAACCGAAGTTTCTATAACTCGCTAAGTGCATTGAAATTCAGGTGCACCCCACACTGGTGAAGAATCATTTGAATCGACGGCGGGGGTGCGTGTCTTGTGGGATAGGTTTGGCACACGGGCCTGTGTGTGCGCGCTGGTAGGTTGTGTAATGCTATAAAAATTGCGTGTACCTAATTCGGCGGGGGAGTGAAGCTCCCCACCAGTTAGATCGGCTAACTGGCGTGATGTAGTGTACTGGGAGACGACCTCCGTGACACGATGTTATGAGCCACTCCGTGTAGTCAACACGTCTCCAGGTAACAGTGCGGCATGTGTTCGGTCGTCGTCGACCACTGTGCAGCGACATTTGGTAGCCGGACCCTGGTTGGTTGTTTGGATGAGGGGGGGGGGGGGCCTTCATTCAGACCTCTTTGAGTGCTGATGCCGCTCGGGGCCCAGCGGGAATGGACAGTGAAACAGCGCACTCGTCCAGGGACTGTGTTGGCTGATGGGTTTTGTGGGTCGTGTGCGCTGCGTCAACACCCATGGAGTTAAGTGCCACGAGAAGACAGGTTGGCCCCGAGGATGGCCATCATGTGTGCATTACCACGTGTGGACATCGCGTGAAAACCTCTGTTTTTTTTTATCCAGCTGATGGTTTTTTTGCGGGACACCCATAACATTATTTGAGGTGTAGCGTTTGCGTTGTGTTAAACAGCTTTAAAGGACATTCTTTTATGAAAGTTACCAACTTCACAAATTCTAGTTCAAACTTAATGAACCATTATAACGGGTGGTATGCAATGTTTTAAGTGTAGCCATGGGCTTTCGATCCATGGTGGGGGGGGGGGGGGGGGGCTCGCAGGGGAAAACTTTCTGTATATTTGACAGTTTTGTGCTTATTGCATGCATATGGGCAGTACACAACGTACAAGCACCCTATCCAGAGATGACTTGTGTCGGCTAGAAACGCGCAAAACTCTCGGATCGCGTGGGGCCCGTTTGCGATAAATGAGTGGGAGATGCAGTATTTCTGGTTTGTCGCAACACAAAATATGTGCCACCAGAATAAAGTGAACTCATTTTTTACTGTTTTGTTTGTCTGAAACAGCTGATGCACTACTTCAAAACATTCAATGTAGCTATGTTGGTAATATATTATGAAAGCTTCTATCCAACGTATTGGCTCAAAACTACTTCAAAAACTAGGTCTCCTTTGCGGAAAATAGAGTTTATCCTCTATGGTGTGTACATCTTTGTTTGACCATACTCACTCCATCATAGCGTTTTTACGATTATTCCTAGCGAGCTACTTTCAAACTATTAAACACACTTCAAAAATTAGCCTTTATACATCCACGGTTTGTTTTGCTGATCATTTGGTAACCAGAGGGACTTCAACCTGAGGAAAGATACCCACTGCACATACAGATACCTCCATGGGAGTGCCAGACTCAAGACTTGGTGCTAGCGTTTCGCCTGCGTCGCTGATCAGTCGTGATTCTGCAGGCCTTTGTTAGGTGTGTTAGAAACATACTGACACGTAACAATCCTTTGAAGGTTTTTATTTTTGATAGTTAAACAAACCGACCATTTTTTTAGTCTGTTGACATTTTCCATAAATACAATTGTGTAAAATATAGATGACGATCATTGCCTGTCCTTGTAACGCTGTTCGTAAACAAACGTTCCGAAATAGGCATTATTACATGGCGCCCCGTATTATGAAGCCTTGCACCACAGGGTGGCGATGCATTGCGGGAAGCCTCTGTCTTCCCTGCTTATGGCCCGCGCCGAGTTCGCGTTGTAGAAACAGTTATAATAATTTCACGGCCATAATGGACGACAGCATTCGTAAGACGTAACGACTTAAAACTTTTAATGCGGTTTTGCTACAAAGTCTGCTAGATGTGTTTAAATCAGTACTACACTGTTATTTTTTTTTGTATGTGTAACATAAATAATAAATTAAAATTACAGATATTTGTAAATTTGTAAATTTTCATTAAAACAATTGTATCACTACAAAACAGAGTTCGCTGTAATACTGTTTTGCGTTGTCCCAGTACCTACAATAGTTAAAGTTATTTGCAAACCGTTCCCTTAATAACTTTCCAGTATAAACTGCGCACATAAGAATGATACACAAAATTAATTCAAATCGTTGAATATTTTATTATCGTTTCCATGGTCAAGAAAACTTATGCTTGAGTGAAAAGTCAATTAAAATATATAATCACGCGCCAGATTTCGTAAGAAATACTCTATATGATCTCAAAAAACGTATGCCATACATGCCAAAACAACCATAGCTATGTGTTGTACAAATTTCCGCTTTCTTTCTTGTAGTATTACAAACTCTTCCTGGGCAACTGGTTTTTCAAAGGAATGTTTGCAAAGATTTTTTTTTTTTGCGGAAGTCCTTTAATAAATGAGAATTCACCAGGCCCCATTGTCCATGTTAAATTTATTTTAAATATGCTTACAAAATAATTGTTCCTGCTGGCATCCACCATGCGAACAGGAATAATATAGGACGCAAAAGTGAAAAAAAAAAGAACATATGCGGCTTATATGCTTACGTTTAAATACTGGTCGCGTGCCGGGCTAGGGCTGAAAGGTTCCGCTCTCTCTCTCTCTCTCTCTCTCTCTCTCTCTCTCTCTCTCTCTCTCTCTCTCTCTCTCTCTCTCTCCCTCCCTCTCCCTCTCCCCTTTTTTTCCCCATGCCAGGTAAATAGGGGTAAGGGGGTTGATCACGTGTCCCTTCCGGATGCAGTTTCCCGAATTAAGAAGCCCTAATAGTATTGTGATGACAGGTTGCAAAAATAAGTCCGGCGTTGGAGCGGACTCATGAATATTTATGGACCGGATGTGTCTTGCTGATACGACGGCGCCAAATCCTGCAGAGCATACAGGGCACATCATGCAGTGCGCTTTCCCGTATCACTGGCAATATAGTTAATTATCCCTTCTCCGAAAACATTTCCACCTCTCTCACTCCCCCACACTTTTACAAAAGATTCCATTCGGAAACCAGTTGCCAAGAACTAGTTTGTTATACTACAAGAAATATAGTGGTAACTTTTGTTCAACACATGGCTATGGTAATTTTTTTCACTTTTAAATATACAATAACTTGGCTTTGTTTTGTTTCATTATGGTTATTAATGTGCGCAGTTAATACTGAAAATATATGCAGAGAACGGTTTACAAATTACTTTTAACTATTGGAGGTACTAGGACATATGTGCTTTTGTAAGAATCCAATTTTAGTATTACTGCGAGCACTTTTTTTTTGTAGTGATATAGTGGTTTTCATGTACCTGTGCAAATTTACAAATATATGTAATTTGACATTGATATTTTTGTTAAATTTAAATATTTATGACTGACTAAAATTTTTGTTAGTTATATCGTAATATACGTGGCATTGGCGTGTGTGTGTGTGTTATTTTTGTGAATAAGACGTATTGCGTTCGTTTGTGGCGTTTGTGCCGCAATGTTTCCAGCAATGGCCCAATTTTCGTTTCTCGAAGTTTACCGATCAATTTTCCCAATTTTCTTGTTATCGGTCCCGTAAGCTTTCCGCTCCGCCCTTCTGTTTCATTTTCCCTTCGACTTCTGCGCCCCAGTAGGTCGTTGCCGGTATACGTGCCCTTTTGGTTTTATCTTTCAATTACATCTCCCGGTTCGCTGTGTGGTCGCTCCTACCCTTTCTTGTCGTTCCGCGGCATGTGGGTCGTGTTCCAAACAAACTTCGATTTCACTTTTGCTTCTTTTTCTTAGCCAGAATGCTTTTTTTTAAGAAGCCCACACATAACACTCGCTTCCCGCTTAGGCCGGGTTCGAGTCACGATGTCGGGTAACATGGCGGACGTTGCTACAAACAAACTGTGTGGTTTTCTCAGAGTTCTCGCGTTCCTCCACGCACTTATTCCCTCGATGCTCTCATCGTTGCTAATGGCCTAGAAATACATGAGACGCTAAGCTCTAATTCATCAGGTCATGCTTCTTTTTCCTGTATAAACACAATCATCACCGACATTAACATTTAAAATATGTGTTTTGCTTTATCAAAATTCTCACAGATATTACCTCCTTTGTTTTCGGAAGGGTAGGATTTTCCTCTTCTATTTTATAGTAAATAAAATTTAATGTTTGTCCGGTTAGGTTAGGTTGACTGTCAATAAAAAATACTTTGAAATCGTGAAAATATATGAATGTTAGCAATTTTTTTTTATTTGGACCACGAAGAAGCATGAGCGGGTTGTGAACCTCAGATATGTTCAGGAACTGATTGTGGGTCAATGAACCTAAGGCTTCCCTTCGCTGTCAGTTTTCAGTTGTTAGTTGTCAGCGAGGCTCGTGAAATAATACTAGTCAGAGATAGTATCGTAAACTCCAAGAGTTTTTCAAAATGTTTAATGCAACAAATATTGTTATAAACATCACACAACTGTCAACTAGGCTGATCATAAATTTAAACGAAAATATAAACGAATTTTAATAAATTAAAATACCCAAGAACTTCAGCGGAAAATAATCGAGAGCATTGTAACCAACTGCTTTCATAAATGTCTAGAGTAAAAAAAAATTGCTAAATAGCGACTTGTATAAAATTTTAAGAAAAAAATAAGCTGAACTATTTCAGTAAAAAAATATTAGCTAATAAATAAAACTGCAATTTATTAATCAGGCTATCCTACAGACGTAGATCTCGCGGAAAAGGAGGGGGGGGGGGGGTGGTTATTAAGTCCCCCGGAAATTAAGAAGTCCCTCACTGTGGGCGTTTGCGCTTGCAAAACTGTGACTATAAAAAGGGGTTTAATGGAAAATGTTTGTGCTTATTTCATGCACATAGGTCAAAATAAGGGCAGTATACAACATACAAGCACCGTATCCAGAGATGACTCTTCGGTTAAGTTAAAACCCCACGCGCAATGTCTCGGGCCGCGCGGATTTCTGTTGGCTTTCCTCTCGAGAATCCTCCAGATTTTGCGGCCCTGGGCTATCTATCCTTTTGGACCCGTATTTCCCAGCTGTAACGGTGTATGCTGCTGTAATGCGTGTGGCTAGTGACGCGAGCTTACGGCCGACTGGAACGGCACGAGATGCACGAACTGACGTCCCGCCCAGGGCCCGGCGGGCGGGTAAAGGCGGGCAAAGGCGGGGGCGGGGCGGAGGTGCGAACAGCGGCAGGTGGTCCGGCTCTTAGGCTGATTGCCGCTGGGGGCAGTTCGGGCGACAAGTACGGCGTCGTTCTGCCTTGGCCAGCGGGAGGGGGGGGGGGGTCGATACCTGTTACGTCTCTCCGGTCCGAGATGACGCGCCGTTCGCGAGAGAGGCTGGACTGCATGCCAGCGCACACTCCACCTCGTAAAATAACAAATCGTTTTTTTGCATTTGAACAGGATTAACAAATTCTGTGTAGGTGTAATAACTTTAAAGTTTTTTTTATAAGGAAGTTAAAGTAAGTTCATGCACACATACCGATATTAAGTTACGAAACAAAGGTAAAAACGTAACTTGACCGCCATAAATTCTTGCGTTTGTAAATAAGTATTAAGTAATTATATATCATCTTGAAAATGGCTGGAAAATTAAAATATTTATTTAACAAAAAAAATAAGTATTAGCAACCTGCCACTTCTAAAGGCCAAATATTATTCACGTCCGAACGACTCTTGTGTCGCAAGCACGTAGCTGTGCGATTGCATTCAGACAGGTCTTAGTCACATGATGTGCAGTCTTCTGGTGGTGAAACGACTCGTCACACTTCAATACGTCGTCCATTGTTCAGGTGGACCGCGGAAGAAAACTCTTTGGTTACACATTCGGCGCCGAGCTGGCGATACGGTGAAATGTTGGACTGGCATTGTGGTGGACAGGGGGTTCGAAGCCCGGGCTAGAACGGGGATCGTTCTTAACTGCACGACAAATCAGATTTTAGGTATTACGTGGGGTTACTGGAGGAAAAAAAAATTTTTTTTTCAACGTATAGAAACAAGTACAGGCATTTTGCTATCAACAAAGAGTCATCAATGATGGTGATAATCTGCGTAAATATTAGCCGAAAGGCGTGTTCGGCATATGGCTGGGAATAATTCTTCAAGATTGCAGCCAACTTCTCTCGCCGACGATATTCTGTCAGAACTTCTAGATTCCCCTCTCCCCTCGGCTATTGCGGCGTTGTTTTCTTTTTTTTCTCTCTCTCTCGCTCCCCTTGTCGCTCATTAGCGCACCCAGTTAATTGCGCCGGCAATAAGCGGCGAACTTGGCCACGAAGCGCGCTGCCTGGAAGGAAGAACCCAGCCACAGCAAACACCCGGCGAATCAGCGTCGTTTTCATTCACTCCGCCCGGCTCAAGCCCTGCTGCGGAATTCCCGGTGATGAATACCTACTCTTCTGTTTCTCAGTGCCTCTAGAAACTGGTATTCATATCTTAAGAGTCATGTATCCAGCTTTGAAATGACAGGAGATTTGCATAAAATATTCTATCAGAAAAATAGGCGTACGTCAACAAAATATAAATAAAAATATTGGAGAGTAAATACATTTTTGGGGCCTCAAATCAACAAAAATTTTCATATAAGACGAAAAGAAAAAATCTCACAAAAGATAAAATTATTTACTCATTCACATGCGCTAATTGGTCTTTGTTTTGTGTTCCTGCTATTTTCCTTTAAATAAGTAATTTGTTCTTTCTGTGTTATTTTCTAGCATGGTACGACACAAATATCATCACCCTCGCTAAAACTGATTTATATCGATTTCATTTCACATCCAAATTCGCCAAGAGTTGCACACTAAATTATTTCAGTGAATTAATTTCAGGAATTTTCTTGTAACTGGTTGTAATTTAGGCACGAAGAGAGTTATTTCTGAGGCATTATACTTGATTAACAAATAGAAAGTTCTCTTATTTTATACGACATTAACATCCCTGTATTACCTCGGCGAAAATTTAATTTGCAAGGAGGGGGAAATAAAGTCTTAAAATATTACTATATGATCAGAAAACTACTTATGCCTGAAATGAAACACAAACCCACGACATGTTTCAAGTTTAGTGCACTTATCAAGAAATCAACTAATTTACCTTTGCACCAGCCAATTACAGGCTTTTGATTTATACTTCTCTTTTTTAACTGATTTACGACGTTTAGTACTTTTTTGATCATTGTATCTAAGCAAAACAAGATAATAATAGGTAATTGTTAATTTTTCTAAGCAATGTTGAGTTGATTCGATTTATTGTCAAAGAAACTGGGATTTTTAATTTGAGAAATGTCTAGAAATGTAGCAATATTATACTCAAAAAATATTACTTTTTTTTCCGGCGTCGTGAAGTATTTTTTAAACCCCAAAACTTTGTGCTATTTTTTTCAAAATGAAATGGTACGGTAGTATCGTTTAAATTGTCGGGGAATTGTTACATTTTGTCATTATTAGTTCAATTTTAAATGCACCTTTTTTTTATTCATGCATCAGAGTAACCAGAAAAAAACGCTTTTCCCGAAACTAAAAACGGATAAAAACACATTGTATTGACAAAAACGACGTTAAACTTTTTTTTTCCCCCTTTACGTATGGTGGAACACAATTAGCGTAAAAGGTATCTGAATCACGTCCAGCTTTACCTCTAGTGGACCATCAATATTCTAATCACCAAACATTATTTATTTTTTTCAACTGGAGCATTGAGTGCCCTGATCCATGTTTCACGTCAGGAGCGATTGCCAGTTCGAGGATCGCTTGAGCACGTAACCAAACCCCAATAGTGTTGCCAGCTGTTCGGAATTTTCCCTACTACGTCGATCACGGACATGCGGACTAAGCTCGGTTCACATAATCAGGGCAAGAACAAGACTGTGCAAACGACCTGTTGCGGCGTTGGTTTGCAATGTAAATGTTACTGTTAAGTTTCACCCGATGAAATATCGCGATGTATCCAGCATCTCATATGGTGGTGTTAGTAACTATATTAACTACCATATGATTAGCCCACGACATCTGACCAGCAATTTATGTACACAGTTTTTTCAACATATAAATTAATTTGGGTTATGTAAAATGTTATGTTTTATACCATTCTACCCACGAAACATTTTCATTCAGTTTCAAAATGACGATGCTGCTCGATAAATGCCCGATAGAGAAGCTGCCGAGACAGTAACTAAAGATTAAAAGCAGTTGGTATTGGAGAACTGATACATTTAATTATGGGGCCAGTGCATAGTTATAGGTGAAGGTTATGTTGAGAAATAAAAATAGTTTTGAAGTGATTATTTTAATTTTTTTATATTTTAAATTGTGGCTTACTTTTAACGTTTCCTCGTATTTATAGGCCTATATATATTTACTTAATTCAAATCACATGTTTTAAATGTCACGAAAAATAACTAAAATTTATGAACATTTTTTTTGTATTAAATTATTTTCTGAAGGTCGGAATGTTCACGCGTAGGAAATCTGGCAACATTGCAATTCGTGACTTCGAACGCACGTAAACGCGTTCGATCACGCGAAAATATCGAAACACAGTCCTTGGAAACAACACGAGGGCGCGGTGTGTGTTTGGGAAGGGGAAGGGGAGGGGGGTTGAAAGGGCGCGCGTATTTCCCCATCAGTCCAATCCAATTTCGAGTCACCGACCCTTCCATCCACTCCCCAAACCCTTCCCAACTTCTGTGCGAGTAAAAACCAAACAGGAAAAAAAATTCAATAAAAAAATTCGGGAGTGTAGTCCGAACGGGGCAGACGATATCTGAAATGAAAATCAATTAAATTACCGCTGCACTTTATTGGATGCGACCCTTTCCGAAGCCTTGTGGCGAACGCCGACACTCAACGAACGGTTTTCCCGCACAGACGCGCCAATAGAACAGGGGGACTGTTTGCGCTTCGACGACCCTCGTTTATTAACGTCAGTCGTCGGGTGGTGATCCGTGCCGCGTCGAGCACACTGTGCGCGCGTGTTCGTGCGAGAGACAAGGGAGAGACTGTCAGCAGACGGCATGCCGGGACGTGGTTAAGGGCTCCGCCTACCCAGGCACACATACGGTGTGCAGAGCTTCAGGAAAAACAACGCGATTTCAAAACTACTCAAAACATCCGAGTGGGATCTGCTTACGAAGAAACATTCAAGAGTTCGCTGAAGGCCGGAAAGTACTTTTGATTTCGGATTAAGTTTTTAAACTGTAATTTTATAAGAGTTATAATGGCTAAAACGCGTGTTTTCAAAGTAATTTTTAGGGGCAAAACAACCAATACAGATTCTTGAAAGCACTTAATGGACTTGCATTACACCTTTATCTTCATTTCTGGGCCATGCAATGTTACGGTAACCGCTCAAATTTCACAGTTATCCTGCGACTACGAGAAGACTGCGCGCCAGTTCAGAGCCTTGCGCTTAGAGGTGATACCGCGCTATAAATACCATCGAGCGTCGCACTTATCATCCCGCCAAACTAACACACATGCACCCCTGACGAGGCGGGCCCCTTAAGACAGTTGTGTACCTCTCCGCGCCGTATTGCCACACCACAAATTACGAACACCCATTGCTTTGCAGTCAGTGCACATCTGTTGAAAATATTGGGAATAGCACAACAGATGCGAATGAGACATCGAGTTGAAATTAAAAAAAAAAAAATAGCGGTTACATAATAGAAATAATGGCGATGGAAAAAAATCATCATGGCGTGTTGCGACCGAACCTTAACAACTACACTTCAGCCAAATGTTTTTGGTTATGAGACCCCCAGCTTTTTTTTGTATGGTGTTCTTCCTATTCGGCACACTTCTGTTGTGAAAGCGCACTACTTATGCTGCAATTCCTCTAGCCTCCCCGTGCACGAGGTGCGTATCGGCCATCTCCGCGAATGGGAAGTATACCTTTCCCGTTGTCGTTCGTTAAAATCGGTAATCGCCGCTCCGTAGATACTAAACCGTCAACACTGCGCCGGTCACCCAGAAGCCAAACGTGTGAACGTACCACGACCACCTCCCACTGTGCTGTACACCTAGGCTTACCAGACGTCCGGCAAAAGGAGGACATGTCCTCCTTTTTATGTATTTTTTTGCGTCCGGCCGGATTTTCCTTAATGCTCCAAAATGTCCGGCTTTTTTATAAAGTGAGATAATTCCTGCAGTTACACTCTGAGTAAAGCGCGCGGTGCGCGCTAATGCGCTATACGCAGAGTCACCCCACTAGTAAGTTCTATGACAGCTTGACAGGTAGCAGCACATGCAGAAGCACGTGTTTTTAATATGCTGTATATGCGTAGTTTGTGTTTGATTATTTATACTGAAACTGTATTAAATGCCAAAACATTTTAAAATATCGTACTCCATTGTAATTAATTCATGGCTTTATTAAAAAAAACATATATTGTCCTCCTTTTTAGTGAAATGTCGTCCTTTTGCGAGATGAATGTCCTCCTTTTTTATTATCAGTGTCTGGTAAGTACACCGGACTGCTGGTCTCTACTGGGCTTGGCCCGTTGCCTTCTCCCCGCTGGAGTGTCGCACGGAATTCATATCTGCGCAATGCTGCCCGTTCCGGAATTTTTGCGTGCTTGCGTTCCTTGGCTTGTGTCGCTTGGGGGAAAAAAAATTTGCTTGTTTTGGCATCCCGTGCTCAGATATTCATGAAAAATGCCTGTGCATAAAAGGGGCCCCGCCAAGTCAGGGGTGTATTTGTGTTGATTAGGCTGGTTCTTCTGGCGGTATCTCCTCGTCGTGCGTAAGGACAACTGTCACATGTGAGTAGTAACTATAATTTTATATGGCGGAGAAACCAAGACACAGGTGTAACGTTTCATGCGTGAAAATTATTCTGAAAACACGCATTTTCGCAGTTTTCACTTTTATATAAAATATAGTTTAGAAACGAAATCAGCGACCAGGACTACTTATCCACACCTCAAAGGGTATTCTTAAAATGATTTTCGTAGACAGACGCCACTCGGATGTTTTGAGCAGTTTTCAAATCTCGTTGTTTTCTTCTGAAGCTCTTCACACCGCATGTGTGTGCCCGGGTGGGCGGGGCCTGTAAAACGCGAGATCCAGTACGACAGTACGAGGGAACCAGGCCCGCAGACAGCCATTCCTGTCTCTCGCGTCACAAACTTTCCCAGGAGAATGAAACACGGATGGAACCCCGTGAACTCCATCATCGGGGGCTGGGGGGGAACCCGCACAAAGAAGACCGCAGGCCGCAGGCGCACATTGGACCGCGCCTGCGGTCTTCACTTCACGCTCGCCGGCGGGAGGTCGACAACTCGGGGATATTCGGCGCCTCCTGGGGTAAATGGGACCAGGCGTTGTCGGTGGTTCGCCCCCTATGGAGGGGGGGGGGGGGGGTGGCAACTGCGACCCGGTGCGAAACTCGAACCACCCCCGACTGCCGAACTGCCACCACGCGCAGCGCTCAATTTCCCTGCGTTGAAACGGCGTCGCGCGAGCGAAATGGAATCCGGATCTCGGGCGAACGCGAGCAGGGTGTAACCACTGGCGCCGTCGCTCGCTAGAGAGAGAGAGAGAGAGAGAGAGAGAGAGAGAGGAAACAGTCTCACGTCGCGCCCATCCCACGAAGCCCCGCCGTGTCTGCCTGCCGCGCCGTCAAAACCTTCCGCCCCTTTCGCTACGGGAGCCTACAGCTCGCGAATATACACACACACACACACACACTTTCACCCCTTCGCCTTCTTCCCATACTCCTCCGGGATTCCATTACATCGACGCCACCTTCATCCACGCTAATGGACGCTATTTGCCCTGGCGCCGCCGGAGACGTACCGCCGCGTCTCGCAGCACGCGCGCTCGCTGAACTGCCTCGTTCCGCGCCCCCTTGCGAAAATTGAATACATCCCCTCCCTCCCTCCCTCCCTCCCTCCCTCCCTCCCTTTTACCCCCCTCTTTCCGCCCCGCAAGACATTCCGCCTTTGAATATATATACTGTATAGAAGTCGCGAATGGATAGGATTTACTCTACGTTTTTCAGAAGCGTATGATGAGCAGCTTGGGAACTTCACCGCTGCAGTGCGCTGCCGTAACGCCCTGTATCGTCTTAGTTGTTATTTACACGTTAGAGCGCAGCAATGTCGCCCGCTGTCATTCCCCGCACCCCCCCACCCTCATTCTATGCAGCTCAAGGTCGTTCAACGGGAGGGGGAAGGGGTGTTTGAAGAGTTCGACATTTGTCCGCTAGGGACCACCACAAGTCGATGCCCTAGAGATGGTGGCGATTGCGGCGGTGAATTAACCAACTACCTCAAAACCGTATTATAAATTTTAAACTGGGCTGGCGACTTCTATACAGTATATATATTCAAAGATTCCGCCGAGGCACGCGCGCGAACTGCGACTGTTATGAGTCAGTCCCCGACCTTCGCCTGAAGCTTTCAGACATACAGCGTGTCCCGGGACTCAACGTCAAGCTGGATGGCAGTTGAGTAATGGGTAGAGACCTGCAAAATTCGCGGTTTCGATGGCCTTCAGGATAGACTGCACATACCCCTGTAAACTCGGGACAATAACGCAAGTTCATTGGCTGCCGACTTGTAAGTCGTCTCAGCTGGTTTGTCTGTGATTTCGATCCTTCTTTGGTTGAGGGTTTATAACTGGTTGAGATTCGTCCAGATGAACAGTAAGCCAATAGCAAAATTATCTAAGAGGTATATGTGTTTGAATTCCAGCCTATCACCGAATGAATCCGCGAATTTTGCAGGTCTCTAGTAATGGGTTAAGTAATTAATGCTGTGAATAAAAAAAAATAAAGGGTGCGTGGTCGCCACGCGGGTTGGTAGTGAAACTTCACAGATAAGAGGGATACGAAATTTTTAGGGTGCTCTAATATTTCAAACACGTGTAATCTTTAGATACCTGAAAAATTCGCGGATTCATTTCGTGATGGTGTAGAATCAAAAAACGTTTTGCCTTTTTACTGCATCAGTGATTGGGTCACAGTTTTTCTAAATGACACTCGGCCAATGAAAAACTTTCAACAAAAGAAGTATCGAATGATTAACGTCCCAGTTAACAGGCGACACGAGTCAGTAGCCAATGAGCATAGATGTAATTTTCCCGCGTGCATAGAGGATCATGGAGTCTATCCTACAGGTCATGGAAATTGCGAATTTTCCCGGTCTCTAGTAATCATGCGTTGATGATACGCCTTTATTTACTAGTGTCTCTTCATTTCTTCAACGGAATCTAAGAAAGAAATTAATAAAGATTTATAGTAGTTTAAATATGATACATAACCCTGCTGGAACTGTCTGTAATGATGGTCACAATTCTAATGCTAACACCGGATCCAACGCTTAGAGTTGACAGTATAGTTGCGAAAGTATGCAAAAGAATGAGGAAGTGTGTAAACGTTTACAAAATCATTGGTAAGCATTCGAAATCATGCGCCGCTGCTACCATCTGTAACTGGCTGTAAAAAATTTTCAAATCTAAAAATAAATAATAAAAAAAAAACGCACATTGTTACCTACTCACTCCCGTTACCCTGTGATTCTATTATTCTTCCGGCTGCGAAAAGATTTCACTTCCAAAATGAGCCGTAGTGTTTTTGCTATAGGATTTTTTTTCTCAACATTTTAAATCTCCACCATGCACCATATCATTAGGTACTGAGATTACAAATTTTTGCTACGCGATAAAGAATAACCCTACTATTGATTACAATCTTATATATAATTACGCTCATCACTGACTCTGTAACGTCAAATATATATATATATATGTATATATATATATATATACATATATACACACACACACATATATATATATATATATATATATATATATATATATATATACCTGGTTGACAGGCGCATCATGAAGCACAAATATTAGCCTACTTCATATAGATGTGTATAAAATAGAAAAGCTAAGTGTAACAATAAAGTAACATTTTAAATACTGCAAAATTTGTGGAACACGCCCTAATTATTAAATTAAAGTGTTTGTTCAATTAATAATTTTTCAATAGGGGCTTTAGACGCCTTAAAATATATATGCTTATAATTTCTAAAAAGTATTTTATTTCAGAAAGGTTAGTTCTAAACAAAAACTGTGACAATTTCCCCTTTTTGGAAATTTAAATTTGCATCCCTGGTAATCTTTTGATTATATTTTGAATTTTCTACTTATTACATTTTGAAAATTCTTTGTTTTAATGTTTGTAAATATGCTTATATCTGTGAAGTTTATAAATTTATTTTATAAAACCATTAATATTTTCCATAAAACATTAACCCATCTTGGAAGAGTCTAATGGTTAGAAATTGGCACGAGGAATTTTGAACACGAGGTATAGTCATCTGGTATATATATATATATATATATATATTTAAACCTAATACTATCCGAAACTCGAGGCCCATTATCATATTTATGTTACAACCTTCAACAAAACAGCGATGTGAAATGTTAACTGGCCATTCAGTACAACATCACGACAGGAACTGACATCTGACAAGCTACAGAAGGGAAGAAACACGTTCGCGTGATTGGCTGAGGCTCTGACCACTCCTTCTGACGTCACATGTCTCCCTACGCTAAAGAAAATATTGGTATATTCTAATGTAATATGATAAGTATCAAACCCGCTTTTGCATCTACTAACCTAACAAAACCTAATTGAAGCAATTTATTAGCAGTTGTGAGTTTTTAGTCAGACCTTTGTTTCCTGCTATTAAAAACCCCAGCCCAAGCTACTTTAACATGGCCGCTATACAGTAGACGCTACGACATTTCGACTGCCCTGACAGTTCGTTGTAATAATGCATTTTGTGGGGAGGTGTAATAAGCTATCAATTAGAACTATATATATACGTTTATGTGTGAGACGAACATTTTTTTTAAGACGATGAACTTTAGTATTTTACGAAGTATGGTCGACTCTATTACTGTATCATTAACCTTTGGACAAATTTTTTACATATTAAAACTTTTATTTCGTGTACTAAAAATACTTTTCACAACGTTGATAAATATAAGCTAGAATAGAATCTTACATATGTATACTTAATTATAAAGTGATCATGAAGTTGGACAGTTAACATTTAATGCCATTGGAGATATTAAACTAGCTTATTTCGATAGCCACATCGTGATAACTCGTGATAACTCGTGATTAGTACTAACAAATTTAATAAATAATATAAAAAATTATATTCAAGTTTATATTAAAGTTTTTCTGAAAACTACATTCTGGTTCACGAAATCGACACACAAGTAATTTCCCCCCCTCCTTCTTCTCCAGAAACTTTACCCTTGCCATTATAATACTGTCGAAACCTCCCCAATCGATCAATTTCTCATACCCCCCGCTGATGTAACTACTCATCCTCGCCTATCTTGCCGCCCACTGGGTTTCTTTTTCTTCCTCCCTTCCCATCCAGTACGAATACCACCGAAAAGGCAGAGCAGAAAATTTTTTTTCTGTGATGAATCCTCTTAAGGCCCTGTCACACTGTCACATTTTTGCTCCCCACACCTTCGAATATGCTGTATCAACGTCACTAGCGCAGTCATGTTTATCTGACAAGTTAGATGACTTGAGTTTCAATTTTTTTTTTTTTTTGCGTTTGGGACGGGTTCTGAAATAAGTTGGATTTCGGATGCGATCGGCCAATCAAAATCGTGCCTAGTGAAACGGAAATTGCATCCGTTTCCGTCTCAACGATTCTTTGAAATGGCGAAGAGCATAAAGCTGATTAAAGATGTTTAAAAAAGTCAAATAACCTAAATAATGGTAGTATAAATGTCGTATGCGTAAACATTTCCGTGCTTATTAATATAATTATGTTTCTGTTACTTTAAAAAATTCTCTGAAAATTATTTAATTATTAAAAAGAATAATTTTTGATTGAAATTTATTCATGTTAATTTTAAAAAATGCACAAACAAAATAAAAGGTTTTAAAAAAATTCGTCTAGCACTGTGTTGTATTATTAATTTAAAAATTTTTGGGGGGAAAAATTTGAAATTTTAAGATAGAAACTTTGATAGAGTGACATGATTTAAAAAATATTTGAGGTTATCTGTTCAAATATCTGTTCAAATATATATGGTTATCTGTTCAAAGTATTGGAACTGCATTTTCCGTCCAATACTTTTCTCCAACTCTATTGTCAAATATGTTGGATACACATATTTGACAGTGTGATAAAACCTTTAAGGCGGGTTTACGATTGGAAATTAGGAATTAGTCGTATACATTGTTAATGACTCTATGTATACTAGTTGAATGATTTATAATTGTTGTGCAGGAGTCACGAGGGTCGTGTGTGAATTAATGTTGACTTAAGACTTAACAGAAACTGTTAAAATTTATAATTTTCCTTAAGAATTAAGGCAATCGCCAATCAGAGCACAGTAGCGTACGTTGACGGCGCGAAATAAAGTTTTGTTGTGAAAGCAGGTTATGGTATACGTAAGGAGGAGGAAATACGGAATTTCTTGCATCATGTTAAGAAATTACTAAATACATAAAATTTAATTTGCACCAAAATTTAAAAAAAAGTTTGGTTTGGAATATTTATTTTGATTTAAGATTTCGGGAATTGATCAGTATGTTTGAGTCTGGTTAATATTTGCTATTACGCGAGTATATCAGTATGTAATTACAATTAATGAATATATTTTCTTATTGTAAAACCATTTTATGATAATTAACAATAATATTATACTAAAGTAATTAATCGGGAATGGTTACAAATCAAAATGCACTTTAAAATGCAGACAATACGTACAAATACAAAAAGAAGTCAACTTAACAACATGGCCGCTTTCTCAACCTCCTTTTTTTTTATTTGGTTTGAATCAACTGCGACTTTTTCAATCATAAACTGGAGATGACATAAACCACATGTTCGTCGGCGTACAGGTGGTGTTAACAAATCGTAAAGTTTTTTTTTTAAATCGTAAACCCATCTTTAGAGCTCGTTTACCCAGCCAGGTGGCCACCTTCAAGTTCTCCGTACCCACGACTCAAACCCATCTCTAGAGCTCGTGCACCCATCTCTGTACCCAGGACTCGCGGAAGAGCCCTAAATGCAATGTCCCGCGGGGAGGGGTGGTTGGTGGAAGAAAAGGAGCCAAGAAGAGGGGTGGAGGTAGGGAAATTCCACGGCAGCTAGCCATCTTCGCCACGGCCTCACAAAGACTCCGCACGCTACTTGCGCCGCGACAAATGGCGGCTTCATCGCTCACGCCGCCGCCGCTTCGCTCGGGAGAGCTGGCGACACGAGCCGCCGCTAATGGCCTGCGTCGCGCTGTTACGTCCAACTGCGCTCCTCCGTCAAACCCAGCACAAAAAAATAACGTTAACTTATGTTATACTTACTTGGCGTAATAAAAAAAACTAGATTTAATTTTGCATGCGAATAATTAATAGAGATTAAATAATAAAAGGTCTGGAGTGGTATTATAAATACGGTTGTTGACAAAGCTTGAATTCAACCAAATTTAAAAAAAAATCTAAATGCTCAGTATTTATATAAACATGTATAGCCTATATAAAATTATTTCATTTAGTAAAATCATCGCTTTAAATTTTAAGTAATAATGAAAATCAATAATTATGCTGAATGGTTATTCTAATTTATTATTTTTATCGATTTATTAAATAATAATATAATAATTTAAAATTAAAAAAAATTATACATACGTAACATAACCTCACTTTTATAAATATTCTTGAAATATTTTATAAACTCATTTTCTGTTACTAATATTCGCAATAATCTATCATTTTTTATTATATGAACTAAAATTCAATATCAATTATTAAAGAAAATGATTTAAAACCACATCTAATTTTTATTTGCGTGTAGCCTTTCCATCTTGTCAATTTTTTTTGTATGCTGCTTGCGCATAGTAAAAATTTACTCTCGTCATTTATTCATAACGCGCATAAAGAAGTTAACTTAAAAAAATATGTGAGCGAGTCTTTCAGTACTCGCCAATTATGTGTAAACATATAACCTCGGTATTGAAACTCACATTGTTTATGTTGCAAATAAGTTTATAATACGAAACTCAAGACACGAAATTCAACGCAGAATTATTTAAAACTAGCTGCAATACCTGGCGTTTCCCGGGCTGAACACAGGGTGTAGTTAGTAATTGTATTCTTAATTTGAATGTCAAGTGTGAAATTTAGACTTCATAAAGCAATATAGAAAAAAACGGAAAAATAAGAGATTACTAATATTGAAAAGATTCCATTATCTAGCTAATGCTCGGCCTGCATTGCAATGCCTCATTCAGTTTTGTTTTGTAATATGTTTGAGGTATTTCCACATATACAAATCATCTATCCATCGCTCTATATATTTATCTCTATCTACATCTATATACATCTATGTATCTCTCTATCTCTATTTATCTCTTTATATCTACATATATACTTCCCACTATCTATATATCTTCTATATATAAGTCTCTATATAGCTCTATACATCTATAGTTATATCTCTTTATCTAACCCATTTCATTCTCTATACCTCGCTCTATCTCAACTTATCTCTCCGTCTCTATCTCACTTTATATATATATATATATATATATATCACTCTATCTCTGTCTCTCTTTTATGTTTAAATAAATTGTGTCATGCGTGCGCACTTATACAACAAAAACAGACGAAGTGCCGCTATATAAAATGAAATAAACACATTTTTGACACGATTCGTGCTCCAACTATTGAAAAATAGTTATACCTTCTCAGTAACCTTCATGGGCATGCGCAAAACAAATCACCAACATTTCATCGCAATCGGATGAATGTTATAGGAACGCATACGGCACAAACAAACGAAAATTAAAGACATGACAAACGCATCAAACGATGGTGCGTTTAAAATTCAAGGCAACTCTATCTATTGACAAAGTTAAGAACCAAACTGTTATTAGCGCCTTTATTTTGCTAGGCGCTGGGAGCTCCACTAAGCGGACTGGTCTCACCAAGGAGAAAAATATTAATTTGCCAGACCTTACTATGTGTATGATCGTGTATCAGACATAGAGAAATGACACTCACTCACTATTTGTATGTCTTTGACCTATGATTTTTCTGTTATAAAATGAAATTATCACTTTTTCACTCCCTTAGGGATGGAAGTTCATATTAACATGAGGTCTATGTGTTAATCCAGGTTATAAGCTAGCTGTAGGCCAAATTTCATTCAAATCCATTCAGTAGTTTTTACGTGAAAGAGTAACAATCATCCATCCATCCATACTTACAAACTTTCGCGTTTATAATATTAGTAGTATAATGCCGATCGTGATAAATAAATTCATTAAAAAATAGTCGCTTTTCAAACATCAATATTTCTGGATGAGAATCACACAAATAATTTCTGCGCCCGCCGCTAGAATTCCTGCCTCAATCGTAAACGTTGCGTACCTCAATCAAATGCAGATAGCGATAAGCAGCACTTTTAGAAACGACTCCGATAAAACCTCGGCTTTGGACGTGATTTTCGACATGAATTATAATTAATATACAACCGTCTTGTTTTAATTCACTAAAAATGTATTACTGAAAAGTTTCTCTACACGTTAGAAGTTATACCTACTTATATAGCATTGCTAAAATAATAATTGAAAAAAAAAATTACAACATTATAACACCAAGTGTATGTGAATATATTTGTTTTTGCTTTAATGACTTAAAAATGGGAGTTATTTATTTTTTCGTCCTTCAAACCCTGTTAAAAAAAATAATACAAAAATACACAGAAAATTTTCTTTGTTCATTCTTTAGCTTTTCTGTACGGCATATAGTGTAGACCAGCTATGTTGTATCCACAATAATATTTTTAATGTGTGGATTTGTATAGAAAACAAACCCACAGGCAATTTTCTTTGTGTGTGTATATGTATATATATATATATTGTCGCGGGTTGAAATTTTGCAGGGTTGTTGAAATCAAATTTAGGGACTTTACTGACGGGACTCTGGGCTGGCTGCTCTGTTCACTCGTCAGCGCAAGTGGCGTGACCATGTAATTGGGGCACGGGGCCGGCGCGGCGCGCTGCGGGCTTGCAGAATTTTGTTTGTTTGTTTGGCCGCGCGCTGGCGCAGCCACGGGCCGCAGTTACTGGGGCGCGCTGTCGTAACAAGCCGCGCGGTGTGGCCTGCACATTGGGGTAGAGGGGGGGTAGTCTTCCCAGATGTTCTAGTTAGTTGTTTAGTAAATTTGACTTCAATAACGAGCTTTTGTTATGGTAGGCGCGGCAGGGCGCGCGAATTTAAGCGCAAGTGAGTGGTGACTCGGGGCTCACTCAGGCGGAGGCTATGCGTCTCACCTGTGGTCACGAGTTGTTAGTTCGTTCGTGATGTAGGAATTCAAGCTTTCGGGCGGAAGCTATGGCCGACGCCAGAGGCCACGAGTCGTTTAATTTAAGTTAGGTCATAATGTAGTCATCTTCAAGCTTTCGGGCGGAGGCAATGGCCCTTGTCACTAGTCGTTTAGTTATAATTTTTTAAAATGTAATGTTCGTTCGGATTTTAAGGGCAGGAGAGGCCCCTACGTTAGTTTTAAGTAATCGATCAAGAAAGGCTTTTCGGAAAATGTGAGTATGGACTTATCTTTGTTTTAATTTTAAGTATTAATTATGATTTGAGGTATTCGGAAGGACTAGGGAAGTGTTTAGTGAAGTTCTCTCATTCTCTCTCTTGTAAGGTCGTTCAATCGTTAAGGAAGTAAAGAGATTATTGTTTTAAATTGTAATCCCGCTATTTAAATGTTCTTTAAAATGATGTTGAGTATTTGACTTTAAGAATAAAATAATTTTAATTAAGTATTATGTTATTTTGCAAAATCTCCTTAGTTCAGCTCTCACCAGACATCCTGTACGGGATGACGAACCTATGATCCTAGGTACAGTAAAGTATTTTATGAAGTTAAGACTAGTTGATGCCAAGCGAGTTGTTTCTATGTAAAGAGCTACGATTCTCGCCCCCCCCCTCTGAAGGTGGATCGTGACAGAAATGGCGGTGGCACCGGCTAGGTGCACGTGACAGAAATGGTAGAGTTCGCCGGATAGGTTCTATTTCTGGAGAGAGAGAGAGGTAGATTTTTATGTTTATTATTAAGTTAGTTTCAGCTTCTGATAGCAGGTTATTAAGAGTTTACTTGAGGAGAGGATTACGGAATTTAATCTAAGTGGAGGAAGTCTTTGAGATTTTTTTTTGACGTAACATATGTTTATTTGAGTATACTTGTAAGGATAAAGTTTATAGTGATAAGTTGTTTTAAGTCGTTGAGTTTATCAGGGATTTTTACGTGAGGAGAATACGTTATAATTTAAATGATTAATAGAGATAATGCAAGTGGTTTAATTTAATTGAAATTAATTTTAAGATTGTAGGTTAAGAGAGTTAAAATTTAAAATAAAGTTTTTTTCGTAAATAGGAATTATTTTCAAGTGAAGTTTGTTTTGCTGTCGTGCGCGTAGGAGACGAGACGTACGAATTAAATCAGTCGAGGGAAGGATAAACGTTAGAAAGGAATTAAAGAGAAAACGAGAGTTTATGTAAAAGAGAGTTATAGAATTTATAGTGATGTTTTGTTTTAATTAGAAAAATGTTGAGAGTTGTTTCAGAACGACACGTCAGTGGACGTGGCAGAATGAACACGAGACGGGGAGGTGCTGAGACCTAGCGGAGAACGGAGGAACCGCAAGCGAGGGTTGGCGCACCTGATGGAATTCGGTGACGTCACGGGCTCATAAGGAGACGTGGACAGGCCGTGACCTTGTTTTGATCAGCTGTACGGTAACTTAGCGATAAGAAAATAGACTATTGGTTAAATAAATTTAAATTTAAGTGTGTTTTAGGAGAAGAGGAACTTTCAGTATGTAAGTAATTTAATTTAAGAAGTGTATGATGTATAGGCTAGAAGTGTTTCGTTGTAAGTTGTTTATGTTTTTGTTAGTTAAATTCTACCTCGGTTTTAAAAATATTTTTTTGGGATTTGTAAACATTATTAAGGAGGTACACTATAAAATCGATAAGCATTGAGAAAACTGGGAAGGCTAGATTTTGTGTGTAGAGGGAATTTACTCCAAAAGAACAGAGAGACAAAATTAATGTTTTCATTAGGGCGAGGGACCCTAAGGTGAGGCGTTGTGTCCCTGGGAAGAAAGGGAATTGTAGCGCAGACCATAGGAGATGGGCTGACTACGGAATTAAGGGTCAGGAGAATCCTGAGAGTTGTGAGTAGTTTGGGGCAGGAGTTCCCCATGGTAGTACCGAAGTGGCTATCCTGTATGGGATAGGGTACCATTTCAATGAAGTTTGTTGGTGGGGTTAGAGCCCCCTGTGTAGTGGGCCTATAGCAGATAGGCACTACAGTGAAATTTTTGGTTATTTTGTGAGGTAAATTCCCTGGAGGTTAAGTAAGATTGGATTCAGTTAGGAAGGAGGGAAATGAGAAACATTGCTGTAGAGAGTTAGTGTACTTGCCTAATGTGAAATTGAATTTTAATAAATTAATTAATGAGAAAGTTTTTTCTGGTCAAATAATAATGGAAGGGAATTAATTAATTTTTTTGAGTAAGGTGTTTTAAGTAATGAAATAAAATAATGTGAAGAAGTTTGAATAATTGGGGAGGAATTTCTTTAAGAGTTTAGATAATTGTTTTTGAATTTATTGAGATATTCAGCCAGTGGAGTTTGAGTATGAGAGATACAGTGAGATTTCAAGGAAATTGGTTGTTTATTAATTAGGACGAATGAGATTTTATGATTTAGAGTCAGTAAGCATAGTTAAATTTACGACATAATATTTGTTGACAGTTTACAGTTATTAAGGAGAAAACAGAGTAATCTATTTATTTTTATTTTAAGGGTTTGAAGATAAGATTATGAATTTTTTTTGGAAGTTTCTTTGGCATGTTGGAATAATTTTTTTTGATTTTTAGAATTTACAGAGAAAATTTAATTGATTTACATTAGTTTGGAAGTATGGAGGTTTAATGTTCGATTAGCCCTAACTTGATGGTCGGATCCCAAAAGAATGCCGTAAAACCGATAGCCAATTGAGAGGAATGCGGTAGGCGCTTGTGTAGAGAGGGGTTGTGGGAAAACTCCTTGGGACTGATGGCAGATCAGGGGCCCTAAATAGTGTGTGATGCTGTAAAACCAGTGCAGGGAAAGCCTGGTATGCTTAAATTTTTGGGCACAGGTTATGTAAACCTGGGGTTCCATGGGATTTAGTCATGTTAGCTGCTGTGGGACATTAAGATTTCCAGGCTCCATAGTAAATTCAATGTAAATTTTTGTTTTCTTAAAATAATAAATTTGTTTTTAATTTTTTTTGAGATATTTGATTTGTAACAGTGAATACAGACCCCGAGGAATAAGAGTTATGCTGTGAGAGGAGAAGGTGGTAGGCCTAAAAGGGTACAGGCACCACAGAGGTTATGTGCATTGCATAATTTAAATATAAGGAAACTTGAGAATTTGAAATTTTGTTGTTGGTTTGTACACCCATAAGAAGAGTATAGGCAGAATTTTTATTGTTATGAGATGTCTAATTTAATTGAAAAGAAGAAAGTTTAAAGATGCAAGGTAACATTATTATTGTAATAATTGAAAGAGATTAAGAGGTAGAGAGAAATAGGCAGTTTTTGTTTGTAAGTACTAAAGTTTACATATAGAAATTTAGTAACTAAGAATGAATAATAAGTTAAGTCTAGTGTAAAAGTTTTTTTTAAGTTTGTTAAGTTAAGAGTCACAAGTAAATTTTTTTTTAGAGAGAATGTCTTTGATAGGAAGTATTAGAAACTTATGGGAATTTTAGGGTAACATAAATAATGTAGGTAATGAATAATAAATATATGGTAGGTCTTAAGTTAAGATTAACATTTGAAGCAGAATTTAATTAAGAAGAACAAAAATAAATAGGCCTAATGAAAAGAACAAAAAAAGGATTTTATGGTAAAGCATTTTTTTTAAGTAATAAACAATGAATAATAATGTTGTTTCAGGGTAATGTGTACTAATAATACAATTTTTTTTAGGACCAAAGAACAGGAATTATGTAATTTAAATTAACATGTATTTTTGAAACTGTTACAGATTCCTTAAGATGAGCTGAGCAGCAGTCCAGTTTACAAGATGACAAGAGTTCGAGAGACAAGATACAAGATCACTGAAACAAGAGCCAAGACTGAAGATTCAAGAGAAGAGAAAGCTGGCAGCCATGGACTTACAAGTGGAGATTAATAAGGTCATGTAAAGTTTTATTTTTTTTTATGGAAGACAGTAACTGGAGTTTTTTTTTTGTTATAAACATTATTTACAGAACTTTTTAGGTTATAGTAAGGTAATGGAACTAGTGAGTTGTGGTAGCTGTCAAAAAGAACTAATACCTTAAGTTTAATTTTTAAAGTTAATTTTCTTAATTTACAGAGGGATTAGTAGTTTTTTTTAAACCTTATTTAGGTTGGAATTTAAATACAATAGCTTATTATAAATGTGTACGAACAGTTCAAGTTCACAGTACTGATAGGTAGGTCAGATGATCTTATTGATTTTGATGATTTGTTGTTTTGAGTTGATTTTTAAGTGTTGTGAATTAGACAATGAAATAGTTCTGAAAACTTAAATTATTTCAAGCTAAGAAATAGTAAAGTTAATTGTAACTCAAAGGACACCAGAATTTAATTTTTTTTTAATTAGTAATGTTTGAAAATTTTATACTTTACAAGAAAGGTTATAAACAAACAGATCGGATGGAACAAGGATGCAGTAAATCACAATTTCATTTAGAATTATTGATTAGCTTTTGAGGTTATGAAGTAAAAGTAATTATAGTTTAAAAGTTTGAATAAAAAAATGGTTTTTTTTTAATTTGTTTGAAATAGAAAGTTTAAAAGTTAATTAGTCATGATCTAGGTGGGTGATGGGGTGGGAATTGGCCACTCTTTTTCCCTATAACCTCCCTAACATGGCCTTCTATTACATCTAACAGAAAAAAAAAAAAGAAGAAAAAGAAGACTTATTATTAGTTAGAATGTTTTTTTATGAAGATACCTGATGAACTTTTTTTTATTGTTGGGAAGAATAGTAGCAAGATTAATCAGATGTTTTACTCAGAAGAAGAAGAAGAAGAAGATAAAGCAGTTTTATGACTCGACAAGCCAGAGATTGGTGTTTCCCCTCTGCGCTTCTATTGACTACGTTGTTTACTCTCATGGGATAGCTGGTTCGGCACCATGGAGAGAGATTGGTGGGCATTGTGGTTGCCCCCAGAAGAAAAGAAGAGTAGAAGAGGTTATGGGTGGGTCATGTGAACTGACCTTCAACCCAGTTACTTCGTGGGGACTATTTGCTGTATAGAGAAGATCAAGACTCAAGAGTTAGGGAAAATCATTGGAGGTCATGTTTCCCTTCCTTAAGTTTTTCCTATCAAATTATTTGCCTGATTAGATTATGCTAAGGGTGGGATACTTTATGTTAGCAGTTGAATTAATTAATTTTATTTTTTTGTGTGTTTGCATCCTTGCCCATCGATTGCAGTTTAGTAGTTAGTTTTGTATTTGTCAGGCGTGATGGTAATGCCTGTTGATGATGTTTCAGAATTGTAATCTGTTCGTGATGAGGATGGCACAACTCCGAAGCAGATGTGGGGAGAAGTTGTGAGCTGCCCTGGAAGCCAGTCCAGTAGCTGTTGGAGTTGAGTGGTGTTTGCTGATGGCCAGCCCAGGGAGCTACTCTTCTCGACAACACTGACTTCGAGGAGTTGCACCAACCTTCACGAGATAAGAGTTTAATTAATTGAAACACTGTAAGGACACTTAATTTTTTTTGAAGAACGAAAGAAGTATGGTAATAAACGGAAACCGAAAAAAAAAAATAATAATAATTATCAAGAATTCGCACATTGTTTAACGAATACTGAGAAACTAAGAACAGTAATTTAATTTGTAAAGAGAGCTTCACTAACAGAACAATTTTTTTAGAATTGAGAACTCGAGCCTCTGAAGGTTCCTGTGAGAACAAACCAGATAAAAGTTTTACATTTAATTTTATGAATACTTGTTGTTTTAAAATAAATCTTATGCAGAATCTAGATGTATGTTCAGACAGCAAGGAACTAAGAAAATTATTATTTTTGTGAAATGAGGAATTTATAGTTATGGTTTAATGGAAAAAGACAATTTGTAATTTTGAGGTAGCTCGATGGGGCTCGAGCTCTGTGAGGGGAGGGTTATGTCGCGGGTTGAAATTTTGCAGGGTTGTTGAAATCAAATTTAGGGACTTTACTGACGGGACTCTGGGCTGGCTGCTCTGTTCACTCGTCAGCGCAAGTGGCGTGACCATGTAATTGGGGCACGGGGCCGGCGCGGCGCGCTGCGGGCTTGCAGAATTTTGTTTGTTTGTTTGGCCGCGCGCTGGCGCAGCCACGGGCCGCAGTTACTGGGGCGCGCTGTCGTAACAAGCCGCGCGGTGTGGCCTGCACATTGGGGTAGAGGGGGGGTAGTCTTCCCAGATGTTCTAGTTAGTTGTTTAGTAAATTTGACTTCAATAACGAGCTTTTGTTATGGTAGGCGCGGCAGGGCGCGCGAATTTAAGCGCAAGTGAGTGGTGACTCGGGGCTCACTCAGGCGGAGGCTATGCGTCTCACCTGTGGTCACGAGTTGTTAGTTCGTTCGTGATGTAGGAATTCAGGCTCACTCAGGCGGAGGCTATGCGTCTCACCTGTGGTCACGAGTTGTTAGTTCGTTCGTGATGTAGGAATTCAAGCTTTCGGGCGGAAGCTATGGCCGACGCCAGAGGCCACGAGTCGTTTAATTTAAGTTAGGTCATAATGTAGTCATCTTCAAGCTTTCGGGCGGAGGCAATGGCCCTTGTCACTAGTCGTTTAGTTATAATTTTTTAAAATGTAATGTTCGTTCGGATTTTAAGGGCAGGAGAGGCCCCTACGTTAGTTTTAAGTAATCGATCAAGAAAGGCTTTTCGGAAAATGTGAGTATGGACTTATCTTTGTTTTAATTTTAAGTATTAATTATGATTTGAGGTATTCGGAAGGACTAGGGAAGTGTTTAGTGAAGTTCTCTCATTCTCTCTCTTGTAAGGTCGTTCAATCGTTAAGGAAGTAAAGAGATTATTGTTTTAAATTGTAATCCCGCTATTTAAATGTTCTTTAAAATGATGTTGAGTATTTGACTTTAAGAATAAAATAATTTTAATTAAGTATTATGTTATTTTGCAAAATCTCCTTAGTTCAGCTCTCACCAGACATCCTGTACGGGATGACGAACCTATGATCCTAGGTACAGTAAAGTATTTTATGAAGTTAAGACTAGTTGATGCCAAGCGAGTTGTTTCTATGTAAAGAGCTACGATTCTCGCCCCCCCCCTCTGAAGGTGGATCGTGACAGAAATGGCGGTGGCACCGGCTAGGTGCACGTGACAATATATATATATATATATATATATATATATATATATATATAGCTGAATGTACAGTTTATGTTTTTAAAAGTGTGGTTTAGGAATTTTTTGCTCATAACATAAAATTATAGGGGTAGGTCCGACAACTTTAATTTGGGTAAGGACCCAGAAACACTGTTTAAATTTTCACCTTAAAATTACGAAGAACGCTAGTTAACAATTATCTAATGATCATTGTAAATGTATCATTATCTCGTAAATTTGCGGATACTAAGTTTATTTACTTTGAACATTAATTCCACGAAAATAATCGTGATATAGGTACCAGCAAAACATCCAAAAATTTGATTTAATACCATTTTTTTTGGACATTCGCCATTGCAGTTTTGCACTGTTTGTATGAAACAATTTTTACAATGCAAATTAAAAAAATTAAACATATTTTGCATTCTTGAATTATTTCCATGACAAACCGTGCAAAAACGTCAATGGCGTATGTCCAAATCGAATTAAATCAAAATTCCCCATTGCGTGACACATTTAAAGTAAGTATTCAAAATCGTGTTATGACTTCTACAAAAAAAAACCTCTTATTTCTTGACGTTGTTAACTAAAAAAACATCTCTCGGAAGTCATATAAAATTACAAATAACTCTTCGGTTATATGAGGTGAATTCTTCGTTGTAAAAGTCCGTAAATTTTCTTTAATCTCCAAAAGTGAACCCTCTGGGCGGACCTGATTGGGAGACGTTCTTTGCCCTTTGCCTCTCCCACCACCTGGTATCAAGGAAAAAGTGACGTTATGGCCTCGCAGCTTAGGGATGGAGTTACATCATTACTGAAATCACGGACGGAGGATTCAAGCCCTGCTTCGCCTTCGTTGCTCCAATTAAGGCTGCGAGGTCGACGCTGTAAACGGATCCTTCAGTATCCTCGGACGCGCCTGAAATTTAAAAAACCTGCTCCAGTCTGTGTGCGCACGACAGGATAACAAGTGTTTTCATTCTACAGGCGGATGAACGAGCCAATTAACTGTCTGAAGCGCATGTTTTTACAACAGTTTAGGTTATAAGTCAAGGGCCTGAAAAATCCGCGTTTTTTTTCTTATGAACTTGTAGTTCATTGCTGCTCGCGACTCATCGAAACTTCAGGCGATGTTCAGAATGACTGTTCAGTGTCGTAACCCCTACCGTATTGATTTTAAGGGCCCGACTACCTGGGCACACATGCAGCGTCCAGAGTTTCAGGTAAAAAAAAAAATAAAAAATAAAAAAAAGTGATTGCAAATCTGCTCAAAATATCAGCGTGGTGTTTGTTTACGAAAAGCATTAAAGAATAGTCTTAAGAGCGGTTAAGTAATCCTGTTTCCGGAATTTGGATTTTAAACTGTTTTCGGAGCAATTTTTATTCATAAAATAAGCGGTACAGATTCTTGAAAGTACTCTAGGGATTTGCATTTCAACTTTATCTTCATTACTCCGCCATATAATTTTATGGTGTCCTATCAATTATATCATAATTGCCTTCTGCACGACGAGAAGACTGCGCTCCAGACCACAGACTTGCCCTTAGAGACGACACCGCGCTAGAAGCACCAGCGGGTGTCGCACTTATCATCCCGCCTTACTAACACATACATCCTAGGCTAGGTGGGCCTCTTAAGGCTTTATTAGCCTTACGTAAAGTGTCGGACATAGATCCATTTCTTTAAAAAAAAACTATTATTGTGTAACATAAACTTCATTATTTACAACTTTAAGGCACGATGTATCACCTGGATACTATTCGAAAATGAGGTTTCAGAAATTAAACTTAAGAGTTCATTAACATTCATGATCTATAATTGTTTAAATGTTCACAACGGTCCTGAAATCTGGATGGGATATCAATGAATTCGGCACTCACAAATAGGTATATAACATTTAACTGAGATTGTGAAAAAATTGTATTGCTGTACATCTGAAGGAATAGAAAGTATGAAAAAAATATGGCTTTTATTTATTTGATTTTTTTAAAACTATATTAATTTATGAATATTGATTTTTTTTGTCGATTTGGATGCAGACTCCCTATTCATAACTTGAAACAAATTGTTTATTTGCCACTTTTGATGAGGGACAGACTGTGCAATTCACTTCAAGAAAAACATTCAACTGGTTTTTAATCATAGGGATATTAAATAAATATCCGCTGTCAGTTGCTTCTCTGACCAGCTGGGCTTAAGGTGGGATTCCTATGCAGCGGCTGACGGACGCGTCAGTGCAGTGAGCTCTGACGCAGAGCGCTGCTGCAGTGGAATGTCAAGGAAGTGTTAGTGTACACGCTACCGCGCTCTCCAGCACGTACTATGCACAGTTCGGGCAACGTGATGAAACCGTCAGTACTCGAAACTCTACTAGAAAGAATGGTTTCATCATGTTCGGATTCAATCGAAATGCCTCGTCGCTTGGTCATGTTTTAACAATAATCGATTGATTAGATGTTTAGGTGTAACATCTAACCTAGGTGAAGAGCTAAATATTTATGTGTTCTCAAGTTGCAAATACACATTATACCAAACTCGGGCTCTAAAATTAACGTAGAATTCTCAAGAATATTTCCGACCCTGATAAATATACGCAAATTGTGTTTTCAACTAAATATCTGGACGCTAATCACACCAAGTTTCCGCACCCGCCACTAGAATTCGCTGCCGGAGCAGCTACGTCGACATTGAATCATTCCATTTGTAGACTGAAATTTTTAACTATATAATGCAACTGCTCCGATAAAAGCGCACAAGTCTTGTAAACTTACTAAATCCCTAATTTTCGACAAAACGTTTTATTGAAATACTTCTAATTTTGTTAACATTCATAAAACATTTATTACAATAAAGTATACCTTTAGCTTTGTAAACTTTGGTTTGCACTATCCGCCACAGATAGCAGCACCGTGGATACACATTTACGTTCCATGCGTGTATTCCGTTCAATTCTCAAAATTACCACTTCCAAATGCCGTATACCGAGAGCTAAGATGTTCACACATCAATAAGCAAGTAATCATGAGTTTGAAGATCATTGACCCTTAATTAAACAATTTTGAAGTTAACCTAAAGAAAAAAAAATACATAAACTGAAAGAATGTGTTTACGCTCATGTATATACCCAGTTGAATTAACAGTAGATTATTAAAAAAAAAAGACGTTAAATCCTCAACATATCGAAATTGGTGAATTTAAACACTTTTTTTATTCGTTAATGTACGTAAGAATAAGATGGAGTGTGATATTAACATTGCTATGTTTCGGACGATGTGACTGCTCTGCCCTGCTCGAAGAATGGCTACAGGTATCTATTGGCTCGTTACAGTGCTGTTTTGGCCAGGGATGGAATGATACTGAATTAATAATATGAGCATGTAAGCGTGAACAAACTATTCTCTCCTTAATGAATTGTATGCATTACCAAAATGGTTCTCCAATGAATGAAATCTTACATATACCTGACATTTTTATTGCGTAAATGAATTTATCGCATACGTTTCATTCATCGTTACGTTTACGATATGAGCACTATCCTGTGATATTTTCGTGAGCCAAGCCGTGGATGGTAAGTTAATGGCAACCAACGCGAAAAAAAAATATTTCTTTAATAAAGAGTTTGTTTGAAGCACAGTTTCTTTTTCTTCCAACCTTCCGCCAGTTTTGATTTATGAGGGTTTTTTGCATCAGCAGCGATGAAGCTAGATTAGTATCAGATCATGTTTCATGACAGTCAAGTTTGGAAACGTTAATATCTTGCATGCCGCTGCGCTCCGAGAACGTGAAGTAAATAACTAGAAACATTTGAGAAATGTGGGAGCGGAGGAGTACGGAGCGACAGGATTTTTTTTTGGGTTGGGGGAGAAACAAGAACTGATGATGCGCTGGGAGGACTGTGTGAAGGAAGACAACTGCTGGACCTACTAAAGTAAAATGAAAATAAACCCAGCAGGGAACATTTGCTGGTAAGAAAATACTTGATAGCTATGGCATGGAGAGAGAGAGAGAGAAAGGCCCAGGGCGTAGCAAATGTGGTGTATCTTTTATCGTTTATTCACTGAGTTGTTCGCTGCGAACTTTGTTACGCCCTGGGTTTGTGGGGCAGGGGGGAGAGGGAGAGAGAGAGAGAGAGAGAGAGAGAGAGAGAGAGAGAGAGAGAGGAGAGAGAGAGAGAGATTGTGAACACCGTAACTTATTTTTACGTTTTACCGAAACAAATAGTTACACTTTAAATTACTGTTGATCGCAAGTCTTCATTTCATTAACTTCTTTCCTTCTATTCTAATTTTTTAAAAATAAATGCCACAAATGGCAGAACCGCAGTTGCACATTTCCGTTCACGAATTTGCTCCCACCAAAATGGCGTGTACCGAGAGCTAAGGTTTCGCACACACATAAAAAAATTTTTTTTTGCTGCCGTGTGGTTTTATGGAACACGAGCTTTCTGGATCCGCCGCCGCCTGTATAGGCGCCGCGCGGTTTAGCTCGCGTTTCTTCCGCGCAGGAGACAAAGGCCAGTCTACCCGGGCGCGGGCCATGGTGGCGCCGGCTCCCGTGATGCATCGCGCAAACTTCCTGCGGCGCTGCTCGGGACGAGGTCGGCTGCTGGGAATTAGCAGCGTCCTGTCACCCCCTCCCTCCCTTCACACACCCTTCCGGTGGCGGGCACGGCTGTTTATTTCTGGAGGGGATTTGTAAAAACAAATAGGCGCGTGTACTTGAGCACACGCTTACTTACATTCTAACTAGAAATAAAATAATAAAAGGACTGGAGTTATATCATAAGTACGGTCTGTGAAGTGTAGATTCAGTAACATTAAAATATTCAAATAAAAACGAAGAATTCAGTATTGATACAAATACGTGAGTAAAATTTTATTATTTAATTTAGAAAAATAATCGTCATATATTTTAATTAATAATAAACATCAATTAGTTGGCTCAACGTTTATTCTAATATATTAATTTTAATTATTTATTAAATAATAATGTAATTTATAATTCAAATAAATTATACATACAGGAACATAACCTCACATGATAAAGTTTATAAACAGAATTTATATCACTAATAGTAACAATAAAGAAATGGTTTTGATTATATGGACCAGTAATCAACATCAATCATTAAGGTATATGTTTTAAAATAACATTATTTTTTTATTTGTTTATAGCTTTTTTTACGTCCTGTGAAAATTACGTGGCATGGTGCGCGCCTGATCTTAAAAATTTAGTATCTTTTTTTTTTTTTTGTAACGCGCCTTAAGAAGTATAAACTTCAAAAATAATGTTCGCATTTGGTATTCCTGTTCTAACCATGTAACTTTTAATGACGTGGCACGGGACTAGTGTCCCACGTGCCGGATTGTAGGCCTCTCACTGTAGCGCGCACGGCGAGGACTTCTCAGTCGAGGAAATGTCGTGAAGCTGCGACGCCGCTTCAGGGACTGGGCTGGCTGGCAGCACGGCGGGAAACGACTAAAGTCGCTCCCGAAACAACCAGTGCCACCCCAAACCAATGCGGACAGCAATGTCCAAGCCCCCAACCCCCTCGCATGGTAGAATCTTTTCTACTCTGCCCAACTCTTCTCCCAGATCCATCCTTCTGTTTTCCCGTAAGCCTCCTGCTTGATATTAATGCATGACGTTTTTGCATCCCGCATGTCAGAGCCCAGGGTTTTCCCTGTGTCTATGCAGGTTTTACCTGGGCTCAAACTTATCTAGTTTTAGGCTAGTATAGTCAGTGAGGGGAGTTAGACATGGCACCAATCGCTGCCATGGCTGGCCAATCCTCCTAGCACACGATGCATGCTATCCCTCCGGCATGGCTAATACCCTGTATGATTAGAGCGTATAGGCTTCGGCCTGAGACTCACTTAGTCTCCCTCCCTATCCCGGAACGCTCCCCAAACACACTTAGTTTTAATTTAGGTTAGGGAAAAAAAATCTTCAAGGACGCGAGGGCGAAGTGACGTCGTTAGGGATGAATGACGCGCGTTTCGCGGCGAGAGACAGCTGCGAGAGGCAGTTGGAGCTGGTCTCAACTCGACACAGCGAGTTTCTCGGACGAGCATCCCGTTTATTTTGTGCCGCATATTCATGCACTCTCAGATGTGGAGTAAACAAAAGAGAGGAATTTAGATATATCCATACGAAACTTATTTCCCCAACAATCTGGATTCAGGAGGCCTGAAAATTTGTCAACTTGCACCGTGCGCTGTTCTACAGACACGTATTGGTCAGTGTCGCTATGGGGACAGTTCTAATAGATTTGGTTATCTGCCTGTTGAGCGTATAACAGGTTTTGCGGATAGCGCGGGTGTTAGTTATGGCCTCCCGGGTGACAAGGGCTGATCCTGAATGAGGGTCAGGGGAGAGAGGGCCAAGTTAAATTCTAATAAAATTTTTAAGGTGCATTTAGAGTTAAAATATTTAAATTGTGGTTCAAAAATTCATGATATCTATAGCACTGCAGTGAAATAATTCTTAAGTAAGTTTGGTAAACTATTACAAGGAATTATGAGAAAATTTAAAATTTCATTCCTCTGCTTCTGTCTGTAAGTTTCACTTCTAATACGCCTAGCAGCCGCGCTAAAAACATCTGTCTGCATAATCCATTCGTGAAAACGTGAGAATGAACTTCCAGTGAGCGACCATGAAACAAAAATTAATAAATAACTTCTAGATCATAAATGAATTAGTCAAACTTAAATCGTAGCTTATATCCAGGGCCGTAACTAGGGGGGGGGGGGGGGCAAGCGGGTAATACGCCCCGGGCGCAAAGCTGTGGGGGGGCGCCGAAATCGCTTGCATTGTTATTCCTACTACAACTGGTAACTGGTAAAAAGTTTTTGCATGGAAGTTACAGTAGCACAGAAACTGTTACATGTAGGTATGGAAAATGCTTAAATAGCACCATTTTTCCGTGGGAGGGCCCCCGGGCCCCCCGCTTTATTGGTGTGGTATGTGCAAACAAGAGGGGGGGGGGGGGGCGCATGAATACATTCATGCCCCGGGTGCCAGAGACTCTAGTTGCGGCCCTGCTTATATTTAACTTGATAAAACTCTTAATACTGACTGACTGACTGACTGACTGACATACAACGCACAGCTTAAACCGGTGGGTATAGAAGCATGTGATTTAGCACAGGAGTTCCTTATACAACGTAGGTGAGCACTTAGAAATGATATTTGAAAATTCATCTCCGGAGGGTGTTGAATAGGGGATGAAAGTTTGTATGGAAGTTTGTCATTTCATTAGTTAGAAGTAGAGAAATTGGTGTTTAGGCTTCTGTTTATGAATAAAAGTCAGTTGTATCAGCGATTTGGTAGTTCGTCAAATACTTTTGCCATCGGGTACGCGGTTGGTCTGCGTGTAAGTGTGCAACTTGAACGTGATACGCTACGCTTGTACAGGGAAACGCCCCTTTGTAAGTTATCCTTAGACGAAACTATACTAATTTTTTTAATGCACTTACTAACGTTAGAGTCGAGTTCGAACCTTAACTACCAAGGCTGCTTAACGAAGCAGCAGTGGTAATAAAACTGTGCTCGTTCTTTAGCCTGGCTGATGTAAACAAGTATTGGATCATGTGTACGATTTAGTTTGGATTGACAGGAGGTGATTTGTACTTTTTTACTTTGTTTCATAACCTTCCGTGACACGTTAAGGTAGTACAATTGACATTTCAAAATACATTCTACGGCTGTAATAATGGGTTGTTAGTTCGCTGAGGTGTACTAGGCTAATTAATTCTGCTGTGGTTTCTTATTGCCTTCTGCGGAGTGGAGGCTGAGTCCTGGAATCGGGAAGGAAACATTCTTCAAGTGAATCATCCCGTACCTGAACTGGAATCCCACACGCGATGTGCTCCACCAGCTAGGTGTTCGAAAAACAGGTTGGACTAATTAATGAAAAATAAATTATAACAGGATATATAATTATTTTATTATGTACGAATACAAAATACTTTCTTCGTGAAGATTTGCATAGTTTGTGTACAATCGTGTGATTGTCTCATTGTTTTGCAACGAACGTCCTAAACGTCCTTCCACCACTTTCACGCTATTTTCGCCTTTAAAACTATACTACATAAATGCCTGGAAGTAAACACAGAACATTCTTAAGTGAATTTTTTTTTTGGCTGGGTTCAAATTATTAGAAAATAAGTTTATTTATTAAATTTGTGATTGCCTTTTGCAAGATTTATTAAAAAAAAAATATTTTTTTTTAAATGCAATTAGTAAAATTATAGCTATTAACGAAATAAATTACTATATATGTTTTATATATGTATATATTGGTTCGAACTATTATGAGGTTTTTTTTTTTGCCACCTGAATTGCAGCATTTCAACGTTTAAACGCCATTAAAATCGGTGTCTTATACAGTCGAATATCTTATTTCTTTAAAAGCTTTTAGCGAAAGGTACTTAGCGACGTAGTAAATTACGGTTAATGTTGGGTTTGTATTTCCTTTCAACTAATCCCTCCCTCCCCTCCCCCTTCAAAAATAGAATCTGAAGTAGAAACGCGCCTTTAATGCTTATAATACGGAACTGCAAAGTAGATAACATTTTCATGGAAGTGTTTTGTGTGTAAAATTATCTATTTTTTGTGTTATGTACGGTTTTATATACCATATTAAATCTGTTTACGATATTTTGGTTGTTTAGGTCTAATTTTTATTCGCAATATACTATATTAAAACTAATGTTTTTACTAATATTATATTTTAATGCTATATATGTGTGTATATATATATATATATATATATATATATATATATATATATACACACGCACAGTTCTCTCTTCATGCTGCTACAAAGAATTATAAACTTTTATCAGACTGGGAAGGTAACGACGCACGCGTCACTCGGAACATCTGCAAACGCGAAGAAGAGAAGGGTATATTCGAGGAAGGCTCCTGGCTTGGACCCGCGGTTGACTTTGGGCCACGAACCAAGTACCGCCGGGCTGAAAGATGAACGAGTTTCGTGCGTGGGTGAACGGTTGACCTTCTGCAGCCCTCCCCCCCTTTTTTTTTTCCCCTCCATCAGCTCCCCCAAGCCACGCGCGACAAGTGACTTATCGATCGCGCGGCGAAACTGTCGGGACGTGGCCCACCTCTTCGCAAGGGGAAATTTATATCTGTTGTTCGTCGTTTACTTGTGGCGATAGCCAGACGCCGGGGAAATTAACGGCAATGCGGACAATATCGTCCGTGCCATTTGGCCATCTCATCTTGCGATTTCAAATATTTTGATCTTGCAATAAAGCGTCCGTGGTAATTTTTTTTTTTTTTTTTAATTTTTTGACATGGCATAGAATTTACCTTTGGCTAAAGTAGCTTGGCTTCTGAGTTGTAGCTACGTCCTTGGCGAATAATTCACCGGACGTTTCGGTCGACATTGCAGTCGCTATCATCAGGGATGCGACTGCAATGTCGACCGAAACGTCCGGTGAATCATTCGCCAAGGATGCGGCTTACAACCCATCAGAAACCAAGCTATTCCAGACAATGGCCTTGAAAGCCCGCGAACATTATTACTCGTACGTAAAAAAAAAAAAAAAAAATATGTGATAATTCAACTCACCGTGTGGCCCTTTTGCGCTGCTATGAACCTGACACTGTCTTCCGCGGCACATCTTGAAGTACGCCTGGGCAGGCCTCGACGTCAGAGAGCTCCTTGAATCAGGGAGCGACCTCTTGTTTTTTTTTTTTTTACGCTGACGAGCCCGGTTTTTGGTCCTCGGCGTCAGCCCTATTGACGACAGACGCTCTTGATGACGAGGCAGCTTCGTGGACGGAGTCGACAGGTTCATTAAGCCGATCCACGTCGACTTCGCTCTTTCTCTCTCTGTCGCTGCGCTGTATGGCATCAGTCAAATGTCTCGGCCGTTCCTCGCGAGCCCGTGACGCTATCACGAGGTCTTCGGCGACGTACGCTTTTGCTATTTTACAGCCAATAACAGACACCTCTCAGTAATACTCTGTTTAATTTTCGTACAGTAATGCGCAAAATTTTACTCTTTCACTTTTCCTTTTCAGCTAAGTGAGAGAATCTAAACTTTCAACATAGCGGAAAAAAAAACACATTAAATATTATGTTTTTCCTATTAAAATACATGCATATCTATAATATAAAAATGAATCGCAAAATGTGTTGGTAAGCGCATAACTCAACAACGCCTGGACCAATTTGGCCATTTTTTTTTTTTTTTTTTTAATGTTCGTTGAAGTTCAAAGATGGTTTTTACGGCGAGAAAAATTCGAATAATTGCCGGAAAAACCCTAAAACCAGCCCTTTTATTTTTCCCATACATAAGTTTTCTAATTAAAACGAGCATTGATTGTTGTTTAAACAATGTAGGTATGTTCCTAACGTCAAAGAGTCAATTTGCACTTTATTACCTCTGTACAAAGTTCAATCATATCTATCAAAGCATTGTGCGTTGGAGCACAAATAAAAAAATTAAAAAAATAAACCGAAATCGAATAGTTCAATTTGGTCGGCTTCGCGATATTATTTCATTTGTTTTACTTTAAAATACAACAGTTTTCAAGTCATTACATCAGTCAAACAAAACCAGCGTTACCAAAAGTATTTCATAAGTTTAAGTTTTTATTATTTCATTTCCCTATTTTAAATACGGCTTGAAGGATTTGACTCCAAGTCATATCAAATTAAAAAAAAGTTAAAACAACAACAAACTGTCAATGTCAGTGTTTTTTTTTCTTGGATTTTAGGTTACCTACCCTAATGAGTTTGCTTTTGTCAACTTATACACGAAACAAATTCTTACCTATATAGTGTTTTGTGCAGTGTTTATTTATCTATGATCGCTAATTATTGCATGTGACAAAATAATCTATAATATATATATGCCTCCTATTAGACGAATCAATTTAGGTAGAAGAACCCGAAATGCTACAAACCAAGCTAATTACCGATCTAATCATGCACTACAATGAAAATAAAAAAAATATTATGTTTCACATGATCAACAATAAAGAGATTATTATTTTTTTTTATCTTTTTAATTATATTTCTTATTCACAACACCCTTTCACCAGGGTGACGGTTCTGTTCAGGAGAATATTTTGCCCCGACTATAAAATATGTAGGAACAAAAAAATGTCACATTACAAATCATTTTGACAGGACTTTATTGCAATTTAATTAGGCAGTACGAAGTCTGCCGGGTCAGCTAGTTTTATATAAAACTATTTTTGTACACGATTAACTTTTATTAATATAAAAAGCATAATGCGGAAATGTTAACATTCTTGTGTTTTTTTTTACTTTCAAAATGAAATGTGGCAGTGTTGTTATTTAATTGAACCCGTGAGGTATTTATGCTTTAATTTTGTTTCTAAATTATAGATTACAGTAATTAGCACATGGGCATTTGGTTTGGTATGATCGCAGAAACATGGGGTGTGGAGGTTAATGTGGAGAATATCTTACGGCATGCAATGTTCACAGTTTTAATAGCGTTGGACTAAATAATCAAGCAATGAGATGATATTTTTCAAAAGGCTTTTAAGATTCAGTGTCCCCCCCCCTCCCTTTTTTCTGGGGGGTGGGGGGGGGATAATTTTCATTCATTAGTTAAAAATTTTAAAGAATTTATCATAAAGTTACCATTACATTGCGTTTGAATTTGTTTTGTAAATTACATCACAGGATTTAAGTAAACCTGGTTTTCTAACTGGTAAATCAGGAAACATTTCAAGGTCAAAATGTTTCTGGCTTTCGCGGCCATTGTATGGAGTTGCTTGGCTTCTGGGTTGTAACCGTGTCGAAGGTGAATATTTCACCGACGTTTCGGTCGGTCTTGCATTCGCCATCATCAGGGTAGCAGTTACCTACTGTTAACTACTGATAGGTAACTGCTACCCTGACGATGGTGACTGCAAGTTCAACCAAAACGTCTGTGAAATATTCGCCTTCGACGCCTCTACAACTCGGAAACCAAGCAACTCCAACCGCCATGATCATAAAAATATTTTTATTTTCTTTCGTGTTATGTATACAAATATAAACGTGGGGTCAGTGGACTGATTCTTAAAAAGGCATGTGTATTTATACTTATTTTTGTGGTAAATGTATTAATCGTCATCGGTGGAGTTTTCTGACTTGTCAATCATCGAGTTATTATTGTTTGGCGTGTACATATGAGAATAATTGTAATTTATTTATTCTAGTATTTAATTTACGTTGAAATATAAAAAAAAATGTTAAATACCAGCTTCGCAGGGGTTGCTGGAATTGTAGCAGAGCAAGCTATTTTTATGATCCTTTATAAAAACAAATTGATATCTTTATCAAAGTAATGAGTCCAACCCATCAGTACTCTAATTAGATTGCTTGCGTATTCAAGCTGTATATCGCTCTTCTGATCGATGCCCTATGGGCCTGCTGTCCGGATATGGAGTGGTGTTTCACGTTTCACGGTCGGCTGAGGAAACAGCGAGTGTTGCCGTGGATATTTATTACTCCGTAAAAACTTGTTTTCTACAATAGTCAGTTTGGTCGTTTTATCTTGTTTTGATTACAAATATGGCTACATCTTACGGAAACTTAATCTTTTTTAAAATAAAACCTAGCGTATATCAGTATGGATTTATGTTACTTTATAATCTTATATTATATATAAACTATCCTATATATACTTTATATAATCTTACTTTGAAATCGTACCATTATTTGTCGATCTTATATCGTACAAAATAATAGAGATAATATCTTACAAAATAATATAGATAAAACCTCGTCTACTTATAATAATGATGAGGCTGTTTTCTGAGTCGATTTTAGTGTAATACATTAGATTAACCCACGTTCACTTATAATAATTAGGCCATTTTTTTCTAGTTTTTTAGTGTAATACATCAAAGAATCTCACGTCTGCTTATAATAATCAGGAGGGTTTTTTTGAGCCTTTTTTTTAGTGTAATACATTAGCTAAACCCTCGTCTACCTGTAATAATGTGGCTATTTTTTTTAAAGTCATTCTTAGTGTAATGCATTAAATAAACCTACTTATAATAATGAGGGTATTTTCGAGCCGTATTTAGCGTAATACGTTAGAAGCACTCAGCAGGAATTAGTACCCAGCCTATTTAAGGTTTTGCACACGGCAGCGGGCCATAAAGTGGCCTTCGTCGCCATCTGGGGAGATTGAAATTGCCGCAAATGACTGCGGCAATTCATTACGGCGCACATCCCGTCGTCCCCCACCACTCCTCCTGGCGTAATGGCCTCGACTCGTACCTGGGGTCGTGTCCGGACGAGTGATCGACATCGGTCCCGGAGCGGCTTTGTGTTCCCGTGACCCGGAGTGGGATTAAAACGCGAGCGGCGCTGCCGGTGAATAGGTTACTGCGCGCACTCGGAATGGTCGACGATTTTCTTTCAAAATAAATTTAAAAAAAAAGTCCTCCAGCGATAGACCTTTTGCAATGGACGCATTTGCTTGTGGTGAGCCTTTGGCCGTTGGGAGTGGCAACGCGAGTTTATGTAGGTACATTTAACAACGAAATTTCTATAATTTTAATGCTTAATTTTAAAAGAGGGTGTTCAGCAGCGGAGAAAATAAGGACAGTTTAAATTTTAGAAAGAAAAGATAAAATTTGTATTGAAATATATGTTGAATTAGGGAATTTTGATGAAATAGTTAAACAAAGGCTTTCCCCGTTTTTTTTTTTTTTTTTGCTATGCTGGTGTGCCAAGAATTTTTGAGTAGATCTGTAGAAACATATTTTTTTTCTTCAAATTTTACAGGAATTATTTACTGTTGAAACTTTTTTTACGACGTTTTTGAAAATCTGTTAGTACATTGTGACTATGTATGACAATGTAATGAAGCAGCGCAGAAAATTATGTAGCCTTTTTTACTATGGAAATTTTATATTTTGGGCTGTGCAAAATTATAAAAGCCCTGGAACGTCAGAGTTGTTGGTATCGCCGGATTTTTTCTAGTATATTGACGCTTGGACCTAATGACAGAAGATCAGTTCCCGAAACGTCGTAGCTGTTTTGTCTTAAGGAGCTTACTGTGTTCCTATCTGCTGTCGTTGTCGTCTTGTACAGAATATCTGTCGCTGGGTTGTCCAAGGTCGATTTCTCTGTCTCCTGTATTAAGTGTTCTTGTTGCAACTCTTTCGTCGTCGTCGTCGTCGTTGTCACTGCTGTGTTCGTCTCTGCAGTGATTTTTTTCTGACTAATTTCTTCCACGGAATTCTCTGTGATGTCTGTTCATTTAACAGTTGGTATATGCTGAATTTTGGATTGTTTTCCGTGTGTTTGTGTACTCATCTCTTTTTCAGTTCTCTGGGTTTTTCTGTGACATAGAGTGTAAACCAGTAATTGCGAGTGTCCAAAAATTTTTTTTAAATCAATCTTCTTCATTTCAACTATCATTCAAAGAACGATGATAGTAAAAAAATGTATTCATCTAAATGTTTTATTATTGTATTCGTAAATTTTCTACTGTTTCAAATTATTGCACAAATATCGGGAATAATGGCTATATATATATGTATAAATATAACAATATTTGGCTTTAGATAATGTAATGAACAAGCTCACTATGAGTGGTTGTAACTCCTTGCGAATCATTCTGTTTGGCGCTTGGTTTCCAAAATTCTGGTAACGTTATCTCTGTAGCCGGAGCTCTTCTATACTGCTGGAATTCACAAATTTGTGAGAACCTGCATGGGCGCATCCTGCTCGGTCGCTGGCCTGCTCACATGACAGCGCGTCCTGACAGCCACAGACAAGGATATGCTGCAAAATGGTGCCGAAGCATCCGACAGTAAGCCATGGATCACTTTCCACCCAGCTATGTTCCACACGTTCATGCGGTAGATAGCGTGTGGCGAGGTGCATTGAATGGTGACTCAACATTTTTCGGCAATGACATAAAAGCCTCCAAAGTTCATTTTCATAGCAACACTGCAGTGCATTCCTGATAGTCCAAACATTTTTGAATCCTCGCTGATTGGGGTCTGTCTCTCAAGAAGGCTTTAGGATATCGACAGATTATTTTATTTTACTTTAGGTTGTAACAAGTTTACATTTAAACGTGTAGAATTTAAAAAAAAAAACACTTTATTTTCGAACCGCTATAGTAAGGAAAGGTTTTACATAAAAGAAAAAGTTTGACAACTTCTGGTCGCGCATCGTAACAGGAATTTATATAAATTGACGAATTATATTTTTTTTTGTGAATCTCACTACTTCAGTAAATTCTAAGATTGACTCGATATTATTTTATATTTATTTTACGGTTTAATAAAGTAGAATATTTTTAAACATTTATATTTCAGTTAATTTTTTTTTCTGTTCGCGCGCGTGTACATTTTATGTTCAAGTAGATTATTGTTAAACTAGTAGAAAAGCATTTTTGTTTCTCTTGTTATAGTTGCGATTGGAGCATATTTGTTATTTCTATACCCATTCTGTGAAATAAATAAAAATATACTAGCGAGTATGTCAGTTTATTGGTTATTTTCTCGCATAACGGTTAGTTTTGGAAACATTTACTCTTTATACATTTTACTCGTGGGTTAGAAATTTTAAAGTGCGATTTGTCATATCAGACAATAGTGTGGTATTACAAAGTTTTTTTTATTGGTGCACTTAAGTTGGAATTTTCTATGCCGTTCAAAACACTCTTTTACGTATTTTAATGAAAACGATTTTTAAAAGGCAGTCTACAAATTACGTTATTTCAAACCCCTGCTTCCTGTACTTGGACTTTTATCGGCATAGAATTTTTTTTGTCCTATTACAGAGAAATAATTGGTAATACTGAAATACAAATACTATGAATTTATTCGACACATTGATATAGTTATTTTGGGATTGATAAAATAAGATTTTTAAACGATACTGAATATTTCTTGAAGCGCTTACGAAAATCGGCACATAATGGAAAAAGTTTAGATTCAAGTTTTATACAATAATACTTTTTTTTTTAAACCACGGAAATGATAATCCATTACTCAACTATTGTACTTTATTTTATTATGCTTATAAATGTGCGTAGTTAATACTAGAAAGCTATTCAGGAAACGGTTTACAAATAACTTTTAACTATTGGAAGTACTGGGACAACACAAAGCATAAATGCCAGGGTAAGGTTCATAACTCAGTTTTACTGCGAATATTTTTTGTAGCGGTAGTTACTTTAATGTAAGTGTACAAATTTACAAATCTCTGTAAGTTTACATGAATATTTCTGATGTATTTAGATAATTGCAATGCTCATCTGTAAATTATTGTGCCTTAAGGGTGTGTCTCCGTTTCCAGGTCATTATTATGCTTTTATGTCCCACACGGTTTTATCCGCCTACTTTTTGAGTAGCCAAACTTCAACAAAATTTAAATAAAAATCTCATACTTTGCATAGTTATCGGGTGAAATTGCATTTTTAATGCTTTCTTGCAGTATGTATAAGGATAGTGAAATGGAGTATAAAACTTGATCGTTGTAGGTTTAAAGATAATGTTACTCGCTTCAAAGTGATATGGTATTTTTTTTTTTTTTTTTTTGAAAAATATTAAATAATTTTATCAAGCTTTTTAAAATCCTTAGAATGTTAATTATTTAAAAATACTTAATAAAATATTTTTAGCTCAAATAAATTTAAACAATACCACGCAGCAGCCACCAGTTATTAGCGAAATATAAATTGTTAGCTTTGGATATTTTTTTACAGTTAACACATTTTTTTTCTCTGGTTTCCAATATTTTACGCTTGTGTGAACCGCATTTTCTTGAATTTTTTATTTATTTTATCATCATGAATGTTGATATTAGAAGAAGAGTGATGTCGCAATGCTCGCGGTCTGTTGGGGGGTTGAGTGGTTTCATGGTTGCATATGGAGCAGGGGGGGGGGGGGGGGGGATGGCGGACGGCGAGGGCTTCGTTCGGTCCCCAATATCGAATATCGAGCGCTGTTTCTGCCATAACAAGCGCGACTAAAGCGGGCAGGACAATCAAGCAAACCGGATCAAACGAATCATTGTACCTCGTAAAAAAAAGTTAATTATTGTGAGCGAGTTTTTCGGTACTCCCGGCGATTCAACGTCTAACCTCGGTAACGAGGTAGTTCATATGTTCTCATGTTGCAAATACACTTATAATACAAAACTTGCACACGAAATTTAACGTAGAATTGTTACAATAATGCCGAGTGTGATAAATGTAAATGTAATTTGTGTTTTCAACAACAATTCTGGATGCGAATCACACCCAGTTTCCGCACCCGCCACTATAATCCGTTGCCGTAGCAGCTACGTCGACTATTGAATCATTTCATTAGCATACCGAAATTTTGATCAATATAATGATACGGCTCTCCGATAAAAGCGAAAAAGAATTGAAAAATAATAATCAACCCCGGATTTGAACCTGATTTTCGACAAGGAATTTTATTAAAATGCTGCCCATCTTTTTTTGAATTCTTTCATTAAACAGTTAAAAAATTATGAAGTCTCCCTTTGACTTTGTGAACTTCGGTTCGCCCCAACCGCCGCAGATGGCCATCAACGTGGTTGCTACACATTTCCTTCCCGGAACTCCGTCACTTTCACGAAATTAATCCTGCCAAACGGCGTATGCCGGGAGCCAAGACGTAGCCCATCAGGAAGATACCGTTGCAGCACAGCTTGGCCCAAAGATGGCCGCGTCGTGCAGAGCTCCAGGCTTTGACGCGCCGATCACAAACCACTCAACATTTGTCATAAGTGTCTGATAAGGAGTAGCGAGTGCAACGGCAGTTGTCCATACAAAATTAATTCCGTGCTTTCATCTATAACGTGTCATTTTTAGACTGCGGAAAATGCTAAAACGGGTGTTCACACTGTTCACACGGACGTTTAAACATAGTATTGTAAACTAGTTAGTTGTAAGGCGCCCGTTGAAAAATGACGAAAATAGCAATAGTATACACGCAATTTTTACTAAAAAATTAATTTCTTTTAATATTATGTAACTAAATTTATTTCAGATACATATATAAAATGATGAAAATATTTTACAATTATGTACATATAAAGAGCATACATGAGTGCTATTTACTAATGATTTTAGCAGCAAGTAATTAATTAACCCCAAAATAAAAATATAATATAAAAATTCAACATAAAAGTAAATAAAAAAACTTTTTTTTTTCTTCGAAGGAGCATTAAAAACAAAATTCAAAATATTGTTACGATATAATGTGGGGGATGTGGGTTCGTAAGAAATAGCCCAATTAAGTTTATTGCAGTGTTATTAATTACTTATATTTACATTACTAATGAATAATTATTGTACTTTAAAATGTACTATCACCAATCACTGGCACTTAAAAATGTTTGTTCGCAAGTCACTCAATGTCTGTCAAGTTCCACAGTTCGCACTCCTCACTGGAGCTAGGCTCGGCAGTGGTTCGCCCCTTACCTTGCACCTGTCCTCACACACATTCTCGCGCCACTCAGTCGCACTCTCTCGATCCCGTCGTTCCTCGTCGTGCCACTCTTGAGGGGGTCTCTCACCCTCTTCGCTGATGTCGCACTTCTCTTCACTCGCGGCGGCTCTCCGAACTCTTGGAAGTCGTTCGGAACTCGCTCAGAACTGTCGCGGAACTCTTGCGACACTCTAACGGAGGCCGGCGTCGCTGCTTAAATACTGTGGCGCCCTTCTCGAACCGACTAGAGCGGCCATGACGTGTCGCGTCATCCCGGGGCCGACCCGACGCCCGAAAAGTCCAGAAGGGCGGCGCCCATTCACGCCACTCCGCGCGGCGGCCCGCGGAATTCCCAAGGCCGCTCAGCGATGGATAACATCGCCGATGAAGGACGATGCGTTTGAAGCGGAGGGGGGGGGGGTAGCGACAACCCTTGTAATCCGGCCAGGCGCGCGTGGCATGCCATACGTCAATGGACGGAACGTGACACGGTGCGTGATGTTAGTGGCCATGCAGAGCAGCCAGCCATCTCCGAATCTGGTATCGGTGTCAGGTCGTCAAAATATTCTCATTGATTCAAACTACCATTTAATCAAAGTGACAAAATTTTCACCGTTTTTAGTTTAGAGCTAAACGTTCTGAGGTATAAGCCTTTATGTAAATTATAAGCATAGTTATTCGTAAGGCGCCTAAGGTGCCCATTGAATAATGACCAATACAAGAAACACTTTAATTTAATAACTAAGGCGTGTTCCACTTATGTAGCTGAATTTCAAATGTTACTTTATTGTTACACTTCCATTTTCTATTTTATACCTACACATCTCTATGGAGTAGACTAATATTTGTGCTTCATGATACGCCTGTCTCCAAGGTAGGTATACATATCTCTTTGGCATTACAGAGTTTGTGAGTCAGTGATATAGGATAGGTAGAGACCGGAAAAATTCGCGAATTCATTTCGCGATAGGCTAAAATACAAATAGTTATACCTCAGTGCTGCCTCTGCCATTGGCTCAAAACTCACCTGGATGACTCTGGGCCAATGAGAAACGCCCGACCAAAGCTATATCGAATCACAGGCTGCTACGTTGGGACGTCTCACAAGACAGCAGCCAATGAGTGGGTGGCATTTGACCGAGTGTACGCAGAACTATGGAGTTCATCCTGCAGGTCATTGAACCCGCGAATTTTTCCGGTCCCTAAGGATAGGATATTTCATATTTAATTGCATATTAAGATCATACCCACCAAAAGGAAAGACTATTCAAATATCCAATCCCACAAATCATTTAAACACAGAATCACAGAAGGAAATATCATTAAAATACGGAGTGACATAAGTCAAGATAATAGGCATACATAAGGGATATAACACCTGAAGAATAAAAAAGAATAATCAAATATACATGCGATTGTTGATTATGCGTTAGATCAGTGATATTAACTGGCTAAAGTAATATTAAATAAAGGAGTGTGTACTTATGTACGCGCGTTAGAAGTTATACATATTATTTTTATTTAAAACGCTGGACTATTTTGAAGTGAAAATAAAAATCGACGTGTAGTTTCCCGTCTAAGGCAGGGTCTGCTTGGATGGAATGAGGCCGACACTCATAGAAGTCAGCTGGATAATGCCAGCATGGATAATGCGTGAGGTGAGGTGAGATTGTCATGGAGCAGCGACGGAATGAAGTGGTGGGGGAAACGGGACTACCCCGAGAAAAGCCAAAAGCCACATTTCAACGTCTTCCACGTTTACCAACTTACGAAAATACGGGTTCGACCCCGCTGGGAATCGAATCCTGGTCGCCTTGATGGGACCACCTGTTCCAAAAATTAAATTGAACTAATACTCAGTGTTCAGTATCAATAAAAAAGTCTATAAAATTAATTATTATTTAACTTAGTAAAATAATCGAGATAAATTTTAAGTAATAATGAAAATAAATCGATAATCTGAATGTTTATTCTAATTTACTGTGTATGGTAAGTCAGTGAGTGACTGATACGCTACTTAAATTCACCTCTGCTCCTCCTTGTGAGTACGCCACTGCCCTTCTTCGTGCAAAAATAACCATAGTTTTGTGTTGTACGGAGTTACATTTTTTCTTGTAGTAGGTATTTCAAATCATTTCTTGGGAACTGGTTTTCCAAAGGAATCCTTTTGGAAAAGTAAAGAATTTTTGTTTTTCTGTGTAGACTGCAGACAGGCAAACTCTCTCCTTCATTAATATGGATATATGTGTGTGTACGTGGTGGTTATTCGCGAAAGGGAAACACGCATTCATTCGTCTGTCCCTCACCAGCGGCGCCTCGTGAGTGGCGGTGGCGTGACGTGTCTGCGTGTCTGCGTGTCTGCGATGCGGGATGTGCGACGCGACGCGACGCGACGCGACAAGACGGTCCCCTCGTGCCGTGAGGGATGGAGACAAGGGCGAGACAAAAGCTGAAATAAATATTCCCGCGCAATTTCACGACGAGTTGCGTCGGCGACAGTGGCGAAGAAGAGTCTTGAGGCGTCGCTTCAGATGGAGCCCTTGTGCTGGAAAATTACTCCCAAGATAGATTTTGTAACTTTCTATAATAACACATGACTAGGGGCATTCAGATTTCGTGAAAAGATTCTGAGACTAGCTGAAAGTTAAAACACTGTAGCATCGTCTGTGTTTCGTGATTGGGTGAGTTTCTTTCAGGCACATATAGATTGTTAAACCACCAATCACAGCTATTAAGTGTGGAAACAAACGCGTCCTGAGTGGCTCGGTCAGACAAGGCAACAACTTTTCTCGCAGACGTCCGCCAACCACAAGGAAGAAACCGCTGATGCGAGTATGGGTACCTTTTTGCAGTCTAGTAGGCGTTCATATTTATTCGCGAAAAAATGCCTGATCCTACACATGACTGTGGTGATTGTTTCCACACATGAAATACGTTTTTTCGAGATAATACTGAGTATTACTTGAGAAAATCGGCCCATGATTTTATATCTTAACTGATGTTTCATTCAAGCATGTTTGTTTAAACTGTTGGAACTACATGGACAACACAATTCGTAAATGCCCTGATAAGAAACTGTACCTACTCAGTATTACTGCAAACATTATTTTGTAGTGATACAGTTGTTTTCTTGTAAACGCGCAAATTTACAAGTATCTGTTATTTTACAGGAATATTTCTGTTCCATTTACAAAAGAAAAAAAAATTACGGTGTGGATTTTAATCTCATTTTCAGTTTCAAATATTTAGTCCATATAGTTTTTTTTGTTAAGACGCTGTCACACTGTCATTTGCTTCAAGAACTATGTTTTACAACAAAGTTTGAGAGTTAAAAAAATATCGCAGACACTCGTAACCATTGTCCAGGTTTGATTGACTTCTGGGTTGTAGCCGCTTCGAAGGCAACGATTTCACCGTTTCGGTCTACCTCGCATTCGCCATCATTAGAGTAGCAGTGACCCAAAAACAGAAAAATTTTTAATGAGAGGTTATATTAAATGAAATAGAGCTTCCAATTTGTCCAAAAAGATGGCCTTAAAACATTTTTAAATGTAATTAATAAAATTTACTATTGGACTGAGCTATCTCAGACTTTTCAAAGTAAATTTTTTTGACAAAAATTATTCCGCTATAACTAACCAGTGAGCGTAATTCTGCCTCGCCAACTCAAATAGGTACACCTCAAATTCATTTTTCTTTTCTTTTGGACATTAATAATGTGGTCTTTACCGACCTAACGTAAGGGACGTATTCAGCGAAAATAACTACGAATTTACAAATGCTATCACAAGCTCGTGTATCATCAAATCAATCTTTTGGTAGTTTTTTTTTTTTAATTTACAGATATTTTTACACTTTATTTTCCTGTGATTTTCAGTTTTTACATGATCAACGTATCACCTATCAGTTCCTAATAGACAGTAGCGGCCCTAAACTTTATTTACTTTTACTGACAAAATTTTAAGACAACTTGGAGCGTAAATTTGACAATGGTTTGTTAATTTACCTTAAGAAATGTTGATATTCTTTCCTGATAAATATTCTTTGGTTCAGTTTGATAAATGCTTACGATCAAATACCGTTAAAATCACGAAATTGTGCGTGGCAATAAAATATTTGAACCTTTTTCTAATACGAAACCATGAATTGAAATTAGTATTTACCAGCAATTAATTTGCATGCTAAATATTTTTCATTTCTCAAAATAATGTCCAAAATGTATAAAGATTACTTTACAAATAAGTAAAACAGAAATGGAAAACCCTGGCGCGGGTCTCTGGCGACTGCCCTGGATACGCCTCTGAGAGAAAATATGAAATGGTGTTTTCTGGAAATGATTCCTGCAATGGGGATTTTTCATTTAATAATATTTCTTATAAACAAGCAGTTTCACTTCATGTAAGCTTTTGGACATACGCCATTGCTAAGCACATGTATGTCTGTAGAAGAAAACTACAAAAAACCAAACGACAAAAACACAAATTAAGCAAAAAAAATGCTGTTGTCAACAGGATATAAACAAAACATAATATTCCATAACAGGAATATGGTCAATAAACAAAGAAAAATGAACTAAAAGAACGAAAAAAAACCACAAATGATGACAGCACAAAAATATTGAACCCAAAAAAATTCAGCACAACAGTTGAAACGAGACAAAACACGACAAAACGAAAAGAAACAAAAACACAATAGTTTTCCAAAACAGAAACAAGCGAAGTTTCGGGAACTGCAAGCAGTTTCAGTTTTGCACTGTTTGTCATGGGAAAAAAATTCGTAAATGCAAAATTATGAAAAAAAATGAAAATATAAGTCCACAGAAAACAAGCCTAAGTCAGCTGATGTCAAGACAGATTAACCCAACGATGGACCTAACCATGTATAATGTATAAAATTAAAGGGTGCACTACACCACCGTGGCACTACACACTGCGATGATTGTACCACAGTTCCCTGAGCGTGTCCTTGATGACCCTGGGCAACAAGCAAGGGGAAGTATTTTTGGACTCATGCTGCACAACTAGGGATGGCAACGTACGTCGATTTATCGGGAATATCGATATTATTATTTTTTTATTTTCCGCGAAAAGATTTTCAGACCAGCTACTATGTGTTGCGTGGTACACGTCTATTGTCAGCACACCAATCATAGCCAATCAGTGCAAACACATCCTGAGTGTCCCGGTCAAATAGGGCAGACGGGCGCCGCTTGTGACAGGCGAACAATCGCTAACGCAGGCGCACCTTATTGCAGTTTTAGTGAGCGATATTTTTTTTCTTCTTCGCGAAAAAAAAATTGGTCCTATTTGGTTGTTAATCAGGCGTGGTCAAGCACTATCCCGAAATGTTCTGGACATAGCAGTGCGTCGGTGTGGTCAGGTAGAAAGTGACTTTAACTGCCTCACAAGGTGGTCTCTCCAGACAATTCCCAACGTTCTTGCTTCCCGCAGGAAGGGTTATTTTTCGTGGTGTCGCGAGGACCGTTTGGATGCGGTAGTAGCGAGGCTCGCCCCTTCGCCGGCTGCCGTCCATCTCCCACTCGTGGCGCTACTCCACGTCGCTACTCATGGCGCTACTCAAGAGCCCCCCCGCCCGGGTGGCTGCAAGTGTAGCGGCGGCGATAACTCAAGACTACTCCAGTGCGTGCTCCACATACCAAACTAATGTTTGCCTCGGATTCTTTTTTTTCCCTTCCCCTTCGTCGTTGTTGTTGTCTCGGCGATCTGTTGTCCGGAAACCCCCCTCCCCCCTTTTTTTTTCCTCCTGTACCTTCTCTCCATCTGTTACTTGCCCCCGCCCCCTCTTTACTTCCGCCTTCTACAGTCGTTCAAGCTTTTCCCTTTCCTACTCCTCCGTCTTCTTATTCCTGCGCTATGGCTATTTTCGCCGCGGTAAATCCCGTTATTAATAGCCGCTTCTCATTTCAGTTAGCGCTTTAGTATCTTCCCCCCCTCCTCCCCTCACCCCTATTTTTACCCCTCTTGCGGAGGTAATCCTCGTCCTCGGCTCGGAACTTTACTTGGTCCGAAGTTTTCGCGGCACATGCTTTTAGAAAGGCTTTATATTATTATTATTATTTTTTTTTTTACCAACGTGGAAATGGATGTCCACTGAGCGGATGATACGATTATTCCGCTCGAATGAAAGTTTTATTATGCTTTCAGGTGCACTTTTTTTTTAAATCGCAGCCTAGTCTTGTTCTTATCGCAGTGTCGAATCCTGCAGCTCGAAAGTTGGGCTCGCTCGAGTTATGGTTGTATTTTAATTGCAACGCAGTTGTGCCCCTGTGCTGTCTTTTGGGATGTCTCGCGAAATTTTACAATGTTGAGTGATCATTTTTCTATCAAGCTTGCAGCTTTAATAATCGAACTGCAATGCGCCGTGTCTAGCTTGGGCACTTCTATTTATTTATTTTCAGCATAGTTATAAAATATCCATGAAACAACTTTTTTATATTTAGTTATTCATTGTAAAAATTATATTTATATTTATTAGGTATATCATATCTCAAAATATTTTTTAGTTAATATGTTGTAACTTCTTTCATTTAGTAATAGCATTTATCAAATTTTTTGTTCATCTTATTAATAATTAAAGAGATATACAGCTATTGCTATTTGTTCTGTTATGTATACTTTCGGTGAAATCTTATTTAACAAGAACTTAAATTCAAGCTATGTCTCCTTAAAATATTTTCTTCTTACTAAGGTAAAACTAGAAGTAATATGAAATAGAAAAAAATGAATTCTTCGATTAGATTTTCAATTTTGAACCGCATAAATGAATATTTTTTCAGCCTAGTCCAAAACAAAACGCACTTGTTCATTCGGAAATACATCCAAAAATAAATTTAGACATTACGTAACTCTTGAAGAATTAATAATTTTATCCCCTCCGCTTACACGATGCCATATTTTCAATTTAGATCCGATGTTACATATTATAAACCCATTAAATGTATAAAATCTAACTAAATATCAGCATCCATAAAGGCAAGGAATGTATATTTTATTCAGAACAGAAACATAAAATGATAACCACTAGATAAAAAAACTTAAACTTTCGAAGGTATCTGAAGTCAACAATTACATGTTGTTTAAATATATTCTCTATTTACTTCAATAAATGGAAAATATATGTTCAATTATCTAGGAAGGCATATGTTAGTTTGAATATTTTTACAATTAATTCAAATTCCAAACACAGCTATGCCCAAACGGTAAATGTTTTTTTTTTTACCTTACATTTTACGTGGTTCTCATTCACCGATGTCGTTAGTTCTTTTTAAAGTTTCAATAAACCGGATCATTGTTCACTGTAGTCCCATAAAAGCTTTATTTTTGGCGATTTTTAGAATGTGGATTTTTTTCACTCTCACAAAACGTGAAGAAAGAAAAGCAGCAAGTAGTAACCGTACTCTTGTGTGTTTTCTGGCTGCAATTCAAATTACACTGTGCGAAAGTTTGAAGAACTTTTACATAACAGCGATGCTGGGAAATCGAGCGAACCTTTCAAGCAAAATTCTGTTATTCGGGCGCTGTTTTAAAGACCCACAAATCTGTCGCGCTAAATAATGCGTAGAGCTCTAGAAATGCCCGTTATTCAAGAACCAGTAAATAATTTAGTATAGTAGATGGCAAACATTTAACGTACGCGTGCATTGGTTCTTAAATTCTCGTTAAGTGTATATTTTCGCATTTTAAAATAGGTGTAACATATATTTGTGTAATTAGTTTTTAACTAAATAATACTCATAACTCGTAAAACTCTCAATATCACGTATATTTATTAAACATTACCGACCTGCCTTGGTTTTGCACGGATGTGACCTAATAATGAGGCGTCATTTCTATTTAATAAGTTAGTATCAAGTGTTGGTGTTTACACGTACTGCCCATAACTAATTTAACCGGATGAGGATTAATACGCCGGTCTAAATAGCTTCTTCGCAAATAAATCATTATTTTTTAACCAATTTTGAAAGTTAAAATTGATTTTATACGTATGTATATATGTATGTGTATATATATCCCTAATAATATTATAAATACGAAATAGTTTGTCTGTTTATCCTTCTTTCACGCAGCAACGCAGCATCATTATATATATAATAAAACGGTTCGAGAAAAAGCTTGCATTGGATGAAATTATATAAAAAAATACTATTGGAAATGGCTGTTTACAGTATTGACAACTCAAAAATATTGTTTTAAATTTTTTGTCTGTTTGTTTATTCGAGCATCAGTCGAAAACTACTTAACGAATTTCATAAACATTTTTTTTGTTAGAAAGGTCTTTCGCTGACTTAAAAACTAGGCTATGTCTAAATACAGAATTCCACTCCTTAGGGGGTGTAAAAGGGGTAAATATGGTTTTACAATAATTAATTTTATTTCTTAAACCAATCAAGAAATGATATTGACTATCAATAATAAACTTACGAAAAATATCCATCACAGTTTGTTTTCAAAATTAAAAAAAATAAGGGATAAAAAAGGGATAAGTCTATTTTAAAGTTAATAATTATAACCGAATTAAATTAGGTTCATTATTTTTTTTGGCTACTATTAATAAACATACAAAAAATACCAACCACGATTTTTTTTATTCTGCTTAATTCATCCCCTAAGCGGGAAAAGGGGTAAGTATTTCCCTTAATAGCTTTCCAGTATTAAATGTTCATATAGTAAGCACAGTAAAACATAAATTAAGTCAATTTAATGAATGGTTTATTATCTTTTTTCATATTTTAAAAAACTTACGCTTCCATGAAACATTAACAAAAATATAAAATTATTCGCCAATTTTTGTAATAAATCCTCATTACTATCTCGAAAAAAATAATGTGTTGTACAAAATGATAATATCTTGTAGTATTACAAACTATTTTTTGGCAACTTGTTTTGTAACAGTACAGAACCATTTACGATAAGAGATACAGATTGAGAATGTTTTTTTCTTTTCTTGTTGTGATACTTATTTCAGGTGTGATCGTAATACTGTAGTAATAGCGTAAATGCGCTTAAGTTTTTTTTTTGTGAATTGTGTCTCATGAACTTTTTTATCCTTCTGTCCCGCAGGTGAGTGTGCCGAGACGCGACGCCTGGGCAACCCAGTTGCCCCGCGGCAGTTGCTGGGTGAGTTGCCCGCCGGGACCCGTCTGGGTGAGTTGCCCCCGGGACTCATCTGTGTCGTATCGTCGTGGCGCCAGGGTTGTCAGCCGCCCATCGCTGACGTCATGATTGCCCGCGCCTGAACGTCGGTCGGTTACGACTAAAAATTAAGAATTATTCGTTTTTCTTAACACATGGCTCTATCTATACCAGTGGGATGGTTTATGATTGTCGTGTAGGAATTTCCTACGGATCGTGCGCGAACCCTGTGATGACTTTAGACTTAACAGAGATGATTATATTTGATTTTTTTTCCTAAATAATTAAGGGGAGCGCCAATCAAAGCATAGTAGAATGTGCTGTTGGCGCGAAATAATGTTTCGTTGGGAAAGCAGGTCGAAAGGAGTAGGAGATACGAAATTACTAGCATCATGTTAATAAATGATAAAATATTTAGAAACCATTCCACGAAAATTGGAATATTCTTTTTGTTTCGAGTTTTCGGAAATTGTTTATTCTAATGTGTTTCTGGTTAATTTTTGTATTTACGAGTCATGAATACATTTTCTTATTCTAAAGCCATTTCTGATGACTTGAAATGGATGGATTAGCATTAATGACCTAGTGTGTGTGTATATATATATAATATCTTTATATATAAGTTCATTATCCTCGATTCTGAATTGTGTGCGGATTCTAGGTTACGAGCTGAAATGTTGCAATTTTCAAGTAGGTACATAACCAATTTCACCATGGATAATAATTTGTTACATTGAATTATGAATTGAAAGCGATCACAAACAAATCAATTTCAAAATGCAAACGATGCTACGAATACAAAAATTCAACTTAAATAACATGGTTACTTTCAGGCCTTATTTTCTTGGCTAGAATTAACGACCACTAATTTAATCATAAACTGGATATTACTTAAACATGTGCTGATCGACGAACAGGTTAAGTTTATAATTATTAAGTGTTTCAACCGTAAATCCACCTTAAATCTAGTTTAACCAGAGGTTAGGTAAACATACAGATGGAGCATAAGGTCTGTTTCTTGATGGGGGAAGTGAAGCCAAATATGGAGGGGGATTTCAGTGTACTACACGTACCAATATGGCGGCCGTTTGTTAGTACCATTATCATCTGTACCTTTATTGAAGGTTAAATCGGAGAAAAATTTCAACTCATCATCACATTTGTATTGTAAAGATTTGGTTTGGACTTTTAATATATATATATATATATATATATATATATAAACATACTAACCAGTAATGTTTTGATATAATTTTCTTCGGAACAACTAACTATAGTCGTTAAGAAAACAGTCTGTAACAGCTGATACAAATGTAAAAAAAGTCCGCCATATTGGTATGTTAAAATCAGAAGAAAAAATGGGGAAAAAACTGCTTTATGTCTGACGGCTAATGCTCCATCTATATCCTTTCCTAATTTCTGAGTTAACATGATTTGCCATTTTTGAAGCCATCACGTTTCGGCAGTGTACCTTTATTTTTGACACAGTTATGTGATATTGAACCAATATATTATTATTTTAATTTTAAATTCGAACTTGTTTAAAATAATAATAATTGTGATTTACTTTCAAAAGGAATCAATGTGGAAAATAATGATTCCACATTATGTGACTGTGATATAGGTACTAAGCGTAAAATTTTAATCGCGAGGCTTTAAAATTTGTTTTAGACCAAGTTTGTTTCTGATTGCATAGCAATGTAAACCATCTAATTGCTCGAGATTACCCTTTTAACGATTTTTACATATGTTTGCCGTTCAACTATACAAAAAAGAAAAAAAGTCCACGTCGGAAATGCAGGTGTTATGGGTGAAATTTGTGTTCTGGAGGAACTACTTGCGATTTAGCCAGGAAGTTGTCCTACTGGATAAACGAGCCAGGGGTAATATCACAAACATTCAAGCAGGAATCAAAACACACATCTTTAGTGCAAGTATTACTAAGTTCCCATAAACTACTGTAGGATAAATAAAATATTGTTGAATGGATGGCGTGACAGATCTTTATGAATCGTTTGGTATACTTTTCGGCACTGGCGTTTGCAAATTTTCTGCATATGAAAGAGCAAATAAACCTCAAGTGACGCGCGTAATAATGTTGGCAGACCCATTATGAAACAGGTTGTCACATGGATACCACAGAAAAGCAAAGTACATCACTTTGATTGTGGTGTCGCTCACTCAAGCTGTTTTCTGTCGTTATCAAAATTTTATTTTTTGATGCTTATGATAATACATACTGATAAAAACGAAGATGACCTATCTGTGTTATCACTTTTTCAAATTATCTCCTGTTTCGAGAAATTTACTGGACATACACAGAAATAAAGCATCTTTATACTAATAACATCCAATGACTTTAGAAGCAAAATAAATGTTATTTAGTTAAGTTTTAAACTTTACGTTAAAGCCAATTATAATAATGCTTTTTTTGTGTAGTTAAGTTTTATTTTAAGCTTGCTGACAGTTAAGAGACATTATGATTGCCCTGCTGAAATTATATCTGAGCACCAGTGATGGATGAAGTACTTGAAATCCTTAACATTGAAATGGTCCTGTATTCTTTTTTTTTTTTTTGTTATCGTTTGATTAATTAAGGGTGTAGTAACAATTTCCGATGATTCAGAAAAAGTAATACAATCCCCAATGCCAGAAATATTTATTGGGTAAAAAATGTGCAGACTTGAGGCACCTTGGCTCTGCTTCATGTAGATGATTGATGATTGGACTACAGTGGCTCTCGGCACACTTTGACGACCTGCTGTTGAAACCAAGATGGCGTCTCTCGGTGACCTATTTCTCTCTCTCCCCCCCCCCCCTCCTCCTCGGTGTTTTATCTCCGAGCGAGGAGCCGTTCATACCTCGGCAGTCGCGCAATTTGGTTCTCTCGCTCTCTCGCCGAACTCCGACTCACTCGAGCGCCTGGGACTGCACAACGCGCTGCTCTTGACGCGGGGTCGAATGGGGCAGTTCGAGGGAGGGAGGGAAGAGGGAAGGGCGGGGCAGCAGGCGCCATGTTTATTTCCGCGCGGGACGCCCGCACGCCGTCCGGATAACTAGCGTGGCGCCACCCAGCGCCTAGCGGCTCCAAGCGACGCGCCGTATAGCGTCGACTTCACCGCGCCGTCGGTCTGCGGCCTGGGCGTGGCGCTCAGAAACAACTACATACAGGCTGTCCGTGAAATAATGTCCCAGCCTAAATGGACTATTTATAGAGGCAGGCATTTTTCGCGAAAAGATCTGAACACTCATTAGACTGCAACAAGGTGTACCCGCACCTGTGGTTTCTTCCTTGTGATTGACAGCCGTCTGCGAGAGATTTCGTGGCCTTGTTTGAACCGAGCCACTCAGGACGCGTTTACTTCCGCACTGAATCACTGTGATTGGTGTTGTTACAATCGATATGTACCTGGGAGAAACTCACCCAATCACGAAACACAGGCGATGCTACAGTGTTTTAACTTTCATCTAGTCCCTAAATCTTTTCGCGAAATCTGCATGCCTCTAACTATTTACAACAAATAATACGTTAGAATTTAAGCTAAACCAACATAGTTTTCCCTAACAAATGCTCAATATGTGCATCTTTAGTCATACGGCACACATCCAAGTACTTTGGTCAACACGTCCGGAGTAATGGAAGCAGTAGCCTATTCAATTATGTGTCTCAACTCTGGCAAAATCATCAGGTTAGCGGCGGAACGTAGAAACAAATCTTTCATTAAGTCCCGGAGGAAAAAAAAAAATTCGCTCGGCGTTATGTCAGTTGAACGTGGAAGCAAGCTAAAAAGAGCTCTGTCGTCTCGAACATTACAACCAATCCAACCATGGGCGTCGCAAGGATATATTTTTTGGGGGGACTGCAATTGATTTAGTTGTTGAGCAATATCCATCCCCTGGGGAAAAAAGCGGGGGGCCCGGGTTCCTCCCCCGGGAAAATTTGGGGTTTGAAGGTGCAAAAAGGTGGTTTTTAGGCATTTTTCTTTCCTAAACATTCTTATTATAGTTGGTTGAAATATATAATTTATTTTTTATAAAAAAAAAATTTCAGAGAACAAATTTGTAAAAACACAGTGCTCACATTACCACGATTGGACTAAATGCACCATGCGCAACATATGGGTTATATCACAGAAATCATATTTTTAATATAACTACGAAACTAAATATATTATTGGAGGGGACGAAATTGAAGACTTTTATTATTGCGGGGGGGGGGGGGCGTGTCCCCCCCCCCCCGTCCATCCCGGTTGCGACGCCCATGAATCCAACGGTCAGGGACTTGGACGTTCAACCACTCTCGTACAAAGAGATTATTCCAATGGGGAGGGGCTCCGTCCAAAGTTTAGAGGTCCCCCCTCTACTTATTACGCTCAGGAGTTGCCATTTTGCGTAGGTGACGCTGCAACAGAGAAAACAACAAAGCAGTTCTCGCGCATGCGCATACCTAAAACTGTTTGAGTTACTCTTTAATTGTGACCTTGAATTAACACTCTTCAACGCTTACATCTGATACTATTAAAATGTTTAACTGGGATATTCTTTTATGAACATGTTGTATTTTTTGCCTATCATTAAGTTTTTTTGTGTCAGTATTCATCCTGCAAATTATTTTGTGGTGACACCAAAATAATTTTTTAGCGTTATTTAGTATTAAAATAATTATTTGATTCCTATCTTTTCGTTGGCTATATTTATTAATATTTGTATATTTAATAACAGAAAGTGATACTGAGGCTAAAACCATTAGTTAAAAAATATATCTTACACTGTTAATGTGTTAAATCATTACGAAAAAACGGTGCATTGGATTTTTACGATATTTGATATAAAGCTAGCCTATCCACACAAAAAAAAATAACAAAGGGACAAATATTTGCAATAGTTCAATGACTTTCACTTTTTACTAAGGCCACCCGGATTCGATTCCTTATTATTTCGCAAATGTGTTTTTTCGATGTGCTGCCGTTTCCTCCACCCATTCATTTCGATCAATATAATATGTAGATTACGCATGTTTTATTTTGTTGTTGTTATTAGGGTTGAATGCAATAATTTTTCTCACAAACTGTGTTTCATCAGTAATCATTTGACAACAGGATTTTGTAGTAGATTGTAAAAACACGGCAGAAATGTTTGTAATCGCCCGTATTGACAAAATATGATGCAGCCAGTGAAAAACATTTTTTTTTAGTTTCACTATTTCATAAATGCTGTCCATAATTTAAAGACATATCTAATGGAACTATTTATACAAACTCGCCCCACACATTCAAGCAGCCCTGGTCGCATAAGGCTCATGCATAGTCTCAAGTCGTACTCTCGCATGAACTTTACGACTTCGAACCCCGCACTTATCTCCCCGCATTTCATTGCCTTTGAGCGCGGGGGACGAAACAGCACCCTGGCTGCGCTGTTAAAAGCCGGGATTTATCGCGCGCAGCGGGGGCGGTGTTTGGGAAGGGGGGGAGGGGGAGGGGTGGTTGCAGTATGGGGCACCACCCGCGGCGGCGCCTGCAGATACGCCCTTAAGAGTGGCGCCTGCCTCCTGCGGCGTTCGCCTAGTCGCCGCGATACTGCTGCTATTTCCACACGTGCTTCTTTCCCGGGGGTCGCTTCAAGACCAGCGTGCGTGTGTGTTAGGGTGAGTGGGGGGAGGGTTAGGTGGAATACTGGCCGAGGGCTCTTTCGTAATCAATAAACAGCCGCGTATGTTACTGCTCGTGTGCACCCGGTTTACAATCAAAGCTTAGTTTGCACCGAGTTCAGCGTATCCTTCGAGAAACTTAACGTCTGCACCCAGTTTAATATTTCCTTAAGAAGAGGGAACTGTTGGTGTGCACCGAATTCCGGGGGTATGGAAGGAGAGGTGTTATTAGCAAACTTTTGCATTGTAACGGTACACTACAATATCTTAAAGCTTCTCTTAACAACGGTATGCGTTATTTTGTATTTTCCCAGTGCTGTTGCTGATGTAATACACGTAAAGGTTAAACGATTGACTAAACAGCGTTTTTGTCTCCTCGACACACAAATTTCGGAATGAAGTGGTCGTAGTTTAAATATATATACATACATCAAAGAAATAACACAATTTATTCTTTATTTTCGTGCACATAACATTTTTCGCGTTGATTATTATTTTTAACTGGATGAAAAGCAGTAATATTGTGAAAAATAAAACTGCAATTATACGCATCAAACATTTCCGTTTTTTCGCGAAGTGTTTCAAAGTTTATGTAATTAAAAATTTTGTAATTTAGTTTGTTATATTATTGCTTCCTTGCTAGTGATTATCTAGTAAAAATATTAAGAAAGAAATAGTAACTTCATTATTACATATTCATTAAAAATGTTTCCAACATAATGTTTTATTGCTAACATATCACATTAAACTAAGTAAGTTAAAAAGAATGAATAGTAATTCCATGATTTTTGACAAATGCAATAACTGTTCTCTTACATGCACTAAAATAATAATACGATTTACTGTAGTTACTAATCAAAAACCAGTATGTTTGAATCCCCATTTAATGTTCTATTTAAAACGTTTGACTTACTAGATAGTAGTGAAATGTTTAAGAATGGTTTAGTAACATTTCTTAGATATTTGTATCCTAATAACCACACTTCATTTAATTATATTAATTAATTGCCCATTTTATCACGAGTAGCGAGTTAGCGTCAACTTTGACCCCGTCATTTAGTAATGGGTAAAATGCTGCACGATAAGAAGATCATAGATCACAGCGGATAACTCTGAAACTTTTTAACAGCAGCACTACATGACTACTAAGTCGCTTAAAAACTTTGATGAATAGACCTACAGGAAACTAATGGTATGGATTCTTACAGCGGGCAATGGCTAATTCCTTCCTGCATTTCCCTGACTTTCATAGTGTGTGCCCGGCTCTCGTGAGGTCTGAGTAGACGAGATGGAAAGCCAAAATAATAAAAAAAAATCTTTGGCGAGGAAATTGTGTATGTGAATTAGGTTGTTTGCATGGTGTAACGTTTTGTAAAAAAAAACCAATTTGAAAAAAAAACATTTAGAATATTGACCCCGTGTTAATTTTAGTGCGTATCGCAGTAGGGATGAATTGAGGTAAATTCAAGCATTTATTTACAAACATGCAAATAAATACTGCAGTCCTCATGTTGGGGGGGGGGGGGGGGGGGGGGAAGGATGAAAAACCAGTCGACACAATTTTGGATATTCTGCCGTTAACCTGCGTAGATAACTGCGTTTCTTAAAAAAACTAATTAGGCTACTAAATGTATGGTTCATATTTTTTATATGTATGTATTATGTTCCGAAGTATGCTCCAGACTGAGTGAAACCAAGATTTAAAAAAAATCATGTACCTATCTAAATAGGATAAATTGTGAGTTTGAATGGTTGCTACGCAATTACGTATTTACTATTGAACCGACAAATTTCGTAATAGAAGTAGCTGATATATTTAATTGAAACATGCGTTACATATTGTACCGTAAAAATCAGTTTTTTACGGAAAAGCAATTAATATCCATTAAAAAATATAATTCGCAGTGACGCGGGTTGCAATAGTGACAGCAATAGGGATTAGACAGCGGCGTGTTTATAGTATTTTGTTTTAAATATTGTTCAATATAATTTTATTCCAAAAATTTTAATTTGACATATTTTTGCTACCAATTTATAGTAACGATGCAGCAAGTATTAATTATTTTTGTAGCTAAGTTCATCAGAACGCATTGCGGTGTAATGGAATTGAAGTCGTCAACTACGGGTAACCATAGCTAGTAAATTATAAATATTAATTATCTTTGCCGTGTTTGTGTGACATTATCACGGTACCCTTTGCATTTAGCCTCTCTGTCGATTGCATTTTACAAATGTAAGATACTAATGTGATTAATATATGATTCTTTTACTCCAACTTTCTAATCGTTCAGTCTATATTTTGGTAGACAGTATCATCTAGGCTGTCCCGTCCCAGGTTAGGAGGTTATCGCCGAGTTTATGGGGTTGGAATAGCATAAGTAAAGATACATCATTGCTCACTGGAAACATCAGACAAACGAGACTTGGCGTGGCGTGGCGCGCCGCCAACACTTGAAACGACAAGAATCTGTCTGCTACAGTTATAAACGTGACGCCGTTCTTTGATTCGTCCTGCCAAGAGCGATGTTGAAAACACGGCGTCTATTTTTCAGCGACACACTTAGCACGACGAAGTTACAGTTAATTGTGTACGAATACCTGTGCCAGCACGAGTGTGAATCAAAAAGAAAAGAAAAAAAAAACCTTTGTGTTTTATGTGTCTGCCCAGGAACGTTTTCTTCGTCGCGTGACAAGAAATTTACGGGGCCGTAGTTGGTTTATGAACTTAAAATATATTTACGGGTAGGGAATTTAGGGTTCGAAGGATAGACCAACTGTTCTAGCAGATGTATTTTTAATCACTGATATTTACACAAGTATTTTGTTTCACTACCTTGCTATACATCGCACTAAATCTCAGTCAGAGGTCTGTCCAAACAATTAAAAACTAGTCTAATTAAGCTAGAGTTCACCCAAGTCACTGGAGAACGACTCGACAGTGTCCTTGTGTGCTTGCCTCTGCTCCAGAACACTCCCTCGCCACTGCACTTGCGCGCCACTCAGCCTCGAAGCCTCCCTCGCCAGCCGAACAGTCGCTCGTCACGTCGAGATCAAAGTCGTTGCCTACCTTCGGTTCGTTGGTGTCGCCTAAACACAAAGACTGACTCAGCTGGTCGGCTGATGCGGTTATTTATCTGATGGCCATGGATGAAGGATCATTCTCCTAAACGTGGTGCCAACACAGAATGGGACTAAAAGATCATACATTTCCAATCTACGACAACAGGTAGCAGCAGCAGTGTCGAAAAACAATGTTAGGTGCATTTCTATGAGTCGCTACAATCTATTGTGACTCGGTGAACAATTGGTTGATGCAGCACATATAGTCGTTGCCTTATCTTTTGAATTTTAATAACTACTGTAAACACATACAGGTATTTAAAAGTTCATACAAAACGAAACAGTCAGAAATATGAATAGGGTTTTACTTATAATTAACTCTTTGATTTAATATGGAAAGTAATCATGACGAAATGAAATATTTTAACATTAAACTAAAATAATAAGCAACATCACACTTTGAAACTGTGTATTTCGTGTGAGAAGAGGTTGTACCACTATAATAAGTAACATGTTTGATACATGTGATATATATGATCGACAATTGTTTTTTTTAAATAATGATATAATATGTACATACTATTATTAAATTCACGTGCATAAAGTCCGTGGAAATGCCGGCCATGTTTGCTGACGTAGTGTCGATCCGAGATCATTGCTACGAGGTGACCCCAGAGTCGGTTCACATCGAAGTTCCCAACGATATTCGCCCAGCGCTCTCAACACAAACGTGCAACAGGAAATGTAGGTGAACGATGATCAAACCAACTGATGACTCGACATCACACCTAACCTCTTATGGTGCAAGTGGCCATAAGGAGTGATCTCCTAGCTTTCCGATTGTACTGTGAACCAAGATCTCCTACATGGCGCTGATGAGCTGCCGGAGGAAGCGGCCACGACCGGCCAGACATCTTTGCACGCGAGGGTGATTAATAGCGTTGGGTTGGGGCTTTTGCAAACGCGTGTGTGTCCCTAAAAGTACGTCCCAGTCATACAATTTAACAGTATCAGCAGTAAGCATTGAAGAGTGTTGGTTCAAGGTCACAATTAAAGAGACACTCAAACTGTTTTAGATAAGCTCATGCGCGAATACTGCTTTGTTGTTTTCTCGCTTACAGCGCGAAATAATGGCTCTTTCCCCAATAAGTCGAGGGTGAACCAGTAAACTTTATTTGGAAACAGGATGGAGGCCCTTCCCCATTGGAATCTCTTTGTACGAGAGTGGTTGAACGCCCAAGTCCCTGACCGCTGGATTGGTTGTGATGGTGGAGACGACAAAAGTTCTTTTTTTCGCTGGCCTCCACGTTCACCTGACTTAACAGAATGGACTTTTCTCCTTTGGGGATTTATAAAAGATCGTGTCTATGTTCCGCCACTACCTGATGATTTGCCATAGTTAATATGCATAATAAAGTAGGATATTGCTTCGATTACTCCGGACGTGTTAACCAAAGTGTGGGAAGAATTGGACTTGGAGTTGGATGTGTGCTGTGTAACTAAAAGTGTACATATTGACCACTTGTACAAAAAACTAGGTTAAGTTACCTTCAATTTGATATATGATTTGTTGTAAATAGTCTAAATTAAACTGTTAAAATATACCATTGAAACAGGGACATTCTTTTATGGACATACTGTAGAACAAAGCCGGCGCCAGACGCTGCGCGCTGTACGTTTAAGACCCCTTTCAGGCGAGGCGACTAGTTGATTCCAGTAATTGAACAGACGGGTGTCAAGGAGTCGCGATGTAGCAAATGACAGGGAGCCGCCCGAAACCCTTCACCCGCAGTCAACACGTCCGCTCTGGCGGGCGGCCAATAGGCACCTGTGTCGCTCACTCGCTCATCCCCACCAGTAGACTCAGCACAAGACACTACTCGGCATTCGTCCTTCACACCAGTCGCCTTGTCTAGTCCCCCGAGGGCTTTTCACCTGTCGGTTTCAACGTGGAGCAGTTTATTAAACCAACTTGTAGTCCCGCGATATGGGCCATGATGTGTGAGGAATAAGAGGAGTGAAGCTTGGATGGAAGTGGCACGAAGATGCTATGCCGATCATTTTTTGCTTCTATTCTCGCGGTAGAGCAAGCATAAGCAATGCTCACCTAACATGGTACTGACCTCCCGTTGGGAAGAGAAGTTGATTTCTCAATTTGCCTGGTGTGAAACAAGCCCAAAAAGATTCTCCACACAGTAGTCAATTATAGTCAACCAGGAAACTTGTGAATCAACCAAACCGCCTGAAGTAACCCAATCGCTGAGCGGATACCTGGGAAGTTGCGCCTCCCACATGGAAATTTCTTCTCGTAACAATACTGTTCTTAAAGCCTCGCAACGCCTATATCGAGAACCTGCGTGGCGGGTGAAAGCGACTTCTAGTTGGCCTGTATATTGCCACCTGTTGTTAGATTACCCTAATGCACGACTGGTAAATGAAAGAACAGCATTGTTCACTGTAAGATTTACTACGGCACCTCTACATCACTGTCACACGAAATGACTCTTAACAACTCTGTTCTCCGGCGAGCTCTTTCATCCTCTTCTGGCTTCTGCTGACCTTCTCACCCGGTTTCACTCCCTTCACCTGTCATAGCCCTTTTTCTGCTGGTACAGTCTTTTGATAACAATTGTAGGTACACATTCTCAAACACCGCCTTTATCCTTTTGCGAATTCCATGGATATGACTGCAAACATTAGAAGATTACCTTTTTTTTTTTTTTAAATAGATTTGTTTATTGACACTTGGGACGAATACCAAAGTGAGTAAAAATCGACCATCGTAGCTATCAAAACTAACCTTTCGGGATATCGGCAACAAAATGGTGTGTAAATTTCTGGAATTGTCCACATTCGTGTTCCGTGTACAGGTTCCTCGATGGCCGCGCGCGACGTGTTGTTTTCTTCAGTGTTCGATGTTCCCGGAAATCCTGAATGAAACCATGCATGTGTGTGCTACAATCAGAAGTAAAAATTAATCAGGATGTGCACTGGGTCACAAATGTCAATTCTGAGAAAAACACCTTGCTCACCAAAACGTTGCACCGCAAAGTACGGGAGCAATATTTTCATAATATACATAAATATGCAAAAGGAAATTAAAATAACTGTCTTACTAACTAAATTAACATTTTAGATCAAGGAAAACCCACCAGACATTCTTGATACCGCGAAATATATAAATATATGTAACACAAACAATATTTTCTAACCAAAATAACAGGAATTTACCATGTACATTTGAAAACTATTGCAATTGAACCGAAATCGCAGACATGCCACATTTGACGAAGAAAGCTGCCGAAAATGTAAGGTCAGGAAACATACATGTACATTCCATCTTCTGACGATTCTTGACGTCATGTCTGTGTAATGCAGGTCAATCGGTTAAGTTAAGCAATAAAAACATCTATTTTTATTTCTGCAACTCAGGAGAAGCCTTAGTGAGTGGAAGTTAGCGCAATTATCATCCCTCGACCAGACTTTCTGCATGTAAACGGGGAATGTTGGGAAACCCATAAAAATGATTGAAGATCCACACAAAGAAAAAATTGGGAAGTGTTAAAATCAGAGATGGGCCAAACAAATCCTCAAATATCATTTAATCATTAGTATTCGAAGGATTAGATATTCGAGGAAAAATATTTAAAGAAACATTTTAGATGATATATAGTAAAAAAAAAAAAAATCAGCACTCACAACCTCTGAAGTTTGCTAGATCAGTTTTTTCTTCATATCTTTCCTTTTATCACTACAAAAATGTTGTACTTTTAACATTGAATTATATAAATAACATTTAAAAAAATGTATTGATTCTGGACACTTAGTTCACGAATAAAATATTTAAAATGTTAAATGTTTCAATACCTCATTTCTTATACATTATTTTATTTTGGACCCCTGAAACCCATATTCAGATTTAAGGGGTATAATCGAAGTTCTCTGTGGGATTCGAGATTCGGATTCGAGAAATTTGGGATTATACCCATCACTAATTAAAATTAATACGTTCTTTGAATTAATTTTGCAGTGGGAAATATTGATTTTAATCATTATTTTGGATATTCGACATATGTCATAGGCACAGACAGGCTTTGCAACTGTTTTGTCTTGGGAAGTATTCTGTAAGGAAATTTGTTCCCGCCTCCCAATTGAGATAACTTATGCTATACTATTTGTCTGTGCTATTGTTGCCGTATTGTCAGAATACCTGTTTAATTTCGTATATCTGGGTGTGAATTGCGTCTCTGTATTGTCAGTGTGTTTTATGTCTTATTTTTTTATCATTTTTTTTCCTGTGTCTGTCGCTGCATTGTTAAAAGTTGTTGGTCTGTGTCGACTGTTATGTTGCAACTGTCTTTCCGTTGTTAGTCCATAATGTTCGTTGTTTTGTGATAATGTTCTGCACATTTCTTTCACAGATTTCTCTGTGCTGTATTTGCATATAACTTTTGACGTCGTCTGATTTTGGCTTGCTTTCTGTGTGTTGTGTATTCATATATCCACGTCCGTTATTAGGGGTTTCTCTGCGACATACAGTGCAAACCAACAATGGCGTGTGTGCAAAATAATGATTTGAATCAAGTGTCAAAATTTGACGAGAAGTCTGTATTGGCAATTCCTCGTCTATATCTTTAACGTAGTCTACCCTCTGCCTGATCGTGTTTCTATTTGATGCAGATGGCTAACACCTCTAAGCATTAAATTTGGGATTTTGATTATTAGGAAGAGGGGAAGCCAGTCTTCGGAGAAGGAATATATTGCGTAATAAAAGGCGCCCTTAAGTGAGCCGCGGAAAGACATTACAGCAACACCGCTCGTTCGCGTTGCAGTTATTGCAGAACCCGCAAAGTGCAGCACCTTGTTTAACAAGCTGCCATTCAACTCCCTCTGGCACCATAACTGGGTTATGCCAAGTTATGCCAAATTATCCCACGAAGTTAACAATATGCCTCATATTGCAGTTTTTACATTGCTTTACCCAATGACGGTTTTCATACATAATTTTTTTTTTACCTTCATGCATGTGTATTTTCACACTATGGAAGTAACAAACTATTAATATTTCGTCCATACATATCATTCAAAATATTTTATGGTGATACGTAAATAAGGTTCATATCTTGGCAAAATAATATATTTTTAACAGAAAAATGTTCCTTTCACTAATTAGTCACCATAAACTATTGGTATTATTTACCGCTAATTTTTTTTTGCAGTTGCAAAAGTGTATTACTAGTTCTGAGATATTAAGTTCAGGAGTACAGCGTAATGTTGCTAACGTGGTTACTTGTGGATACTTTTTTTTATAAAATTTGGATGAGTAAATTTTTGTTTTCTGTTTCGTTGTTTCGCTTAACATCATTTTCCAATCTACTTTCTGTCTATATAGTAAACGCTGTCATTTTAAGCTCTGAACTGGACTTTTCAGTGTAACTGTCTTATATCAAACAAACTAACAGTGTTGTATTAAAATCGTATTTTAAACACGCCGTTTTACGTTACCCTGGATCCTAGCACAACATACTTCTTATTAGTATTTAGCGTCGTCTGTAGACAAGCACCGAAATCACGAATAATAGAACTAAATTTTTTCTAATTTAATTCCATTGGCTGAGAAAATTAACTAAAGGTGTTTAGTTGAACGTAAATGACGTACGATCGAAATGATTCTTACTTTAGCTATATTAAATTTATTAATCTCGGACTTCCTTGCACAGATTGTTACGGAATAATTCAGACAATGCGTGGAAGGTGATATCTTACGTGAAAATAAGACGATAACATTAGAACTTTGTATTTAAGTAATTATAAAGAGAGCTTTTCGAACATCTTATATTTTAAAGAAATATATAATATATTTTTTAGTTGTTTATATGTACGTGTTGGTATTACACTGTAAAATAAATTAGAGCTCAGAGTTATAAAATTAATTGGAGAAATGGGTAGCCACCCTTATTTCTGATAACTGAAGGACAGTGATATTGTAAACATGTTTTCACAGGTATAAGATCTTCGTTATATCAACCGTTATTTTCCGATTTTTTACTTACTGCAAGTATTTTCCTTGTGATCCTAAATTTTTTTCGGTTGTTAAGCCACAGTTGTCAATACAGCTCTGTATTGCATTTTAAGGTTCGATGTAGCATAGAACAAATATGCCAGTTTTAAATTACAAAATTACAATTTAAATGTTAGTAAAGTTTTTATTACAAGTTATACAGGTATTTTAATTACTTTACGGATATCCGCGTAAATTTTTGGGTTTTGACTTCAAATACTTACTCTGAACTTGCAACATGAGAACATAATGTGATCGTCACCGAAATTATATGGTAAATTAGTTATTGGGTGATGTATTCTAATTGCTGGCGACTACTGAAAGACTCGCTCAAATTTTTGATCTGTAGCAAATATTTGCAACATAAACATATTAAGTGTGATATCTGTTGAAAATATCTTATCGTGTATAAATTTCAGAAATAGGCTTAGAATAACAGTAATGAAAAGAAAATAAATAAAAATCAACATGGTGTGTGAAACCTGATCTTTAACAGTTGCGTTAGGTGAAAAATTGTTAAATGATTTGAGCATGATTTCGCGTAAGAGATTTCCAGCTGGGGTACGTTGGTTGTGGTTCGGAAACATCGAGCATAGCTGGGTATTTCGAGCCCTCGACCTGGTTAACATCCGAGATACGATTCCGCGCGGTCGGACTCGTTTCGCCTTGGCGGGGGGAAATTCGATTTTTTTTTAGAGCGGTGTTCGAATACCATAATCGATTGTATCCGAAGCGAGACGGAGATTTCCCTTCCTCCCCCCAGCCCTTATTCCCGTGCCTCACCAGACCAGACGTAACTCGGCGCCACATGTAATCCGCGAAGTAGGAATTAAGTCCCAGCGCGGAGGAATACCTGCATTCATCACGTAGAGGTTTATTTTTTTCCCTTCTCCCACATCGCTCGCGAGCTCATTTCCATAGCGGGCGCATGGCTCGAGGGGTGGGTGGGTTAGTGCTCTCATGTATATTAATGGCCGACTAGAAGGGTGTGTGTTTGAGTGTATGACGGGGGAGGGGGGAGGGGCGGCGCCGCGATAAGCGTGGGCGTCACGACGCCCGCTTGGCAACGGCGCGCGGCGTCGGCAACACTGTCAGCCAGCTTAGTTCCTTCCGCAGAGCGACTGTATGGGGGTGGGGCGCTGACGCTGGGAGCATCTGCGGTGCCTACGAACACGTGACACGTTCGCCTGACGAGTCGGCGACACTTTTTTTTTTTAATTTTAATTTTCAGGCAAACGTAACACTATTGACAAGAACCTGTACGTTGAGGAGCCCGCCAACCCGGGCACGCACATAGTGAGCAGAGCTTCAGAAGAAACCACGCGGTTTGAAGACTGCTCAAGATATCCGATTGGCGTCTGTTTACGAAAAGCATTTAATAATGCTCTGAGTGCGGATTAGGTAGTTTTGTTTCCGAATTTAATTTTTTAAGCCGTATTTTTTAGGAGAGTGACAAGGGCTAACAACATGTGTTTTCAGAACAAAGAAATAAATAAAACGCCCGTAAAGATTCTTGAAAGCACCCAAGGGCCTTGTATTGCACATTTACCTTCATTTCTCTTCCATCTAATGTTGTGGTTACAGTGCGACACTAGAGTATTGTGCTAGAAGCACCATCAAGCGTTGCACTTATCATCATGCCTCACTAACTCAGATACACCCTTGACTAGGCGGGCACATTAAAGATGCTAAAAACTCTTTGCCCAAATTTATATTCTGTATGTTTATAAACATAGGCCAGACCCAGCTTGGAATTTTGGGAGGGGAGATTTTGGTTTGACACGGAAAGGTTTGGGGGGGGGGGGGGGGGTAGATGACCTGAGTGTTTTTGGGTGGCGAGTATTGAATACCCCCTAGTCAAATAGGGAGCCAGATATTTCGAATATAGCCTCACGGGCTATTTTAATAAATTCGGAGGTCTTAAATATATTTTTCACATTGTGTCTCCAGTTATTCTTATTTATGGTGTTTATGTGAGTGGCTATCGCCCACTGGTATAAACACTCGATATATATATATATAAAATATGTGAGCATTCTCCAGAGATGTGTAACATCTGACCTTCGGGGCATCAAATCACTGTCTGTATCACGCACGTCAATGACCTGTGATTCTGATTCTGCGTCGCTCCAATAGAAAAAAAATAATAACATGCAATCAATGCCTGTCACACCAACCTAGCAGTGAAAACATACCAACATCCAATTTAAGATCAATTATACACGCATTAATGAATCAATCTCACTTCGCTAATATGAATTTCACAGTTTCATGTGCATGTGTTACATGAATACACAACACTCACTAAGCAAGCCAAAATCAGACGACGTTATGCGAACGGTGTTTGTTTACGGTCTTTGTACGGAAAAGCATTTCAGATTGGGCTGAGGTCGGATGAGAATATTCGTTTCCGTACTTCGTTTCCAAACTGTACTTTTTTAAGAGTGTGACAAAGGGCTGGAGCGAGTGTTTTCAAAATAATTTCCGGACATGAAACACTCGGTACATATTCTTAAAAAAAAACTCGATGGGACTTTCACTGCGTCTTTATCTTTATTTCTCCGCCAATCTGGTGTTATGGTTACCGCTCAAATGTCATAGTTTTGTCCTGTGCACGACGAGAAGACCGCGCGCCAGTTTCAGGGACTAGACACCGCGCTCGAAGCATCGGTGAGCGTCGCGCTTATCATCCCGCATCACCGGCACACATGCACCCCTGACTGGAGGTGTCCCTTAGCGGTCCGGGTAGAAGGGGTCGGTAACACCCATATCGCGTGCGGCGAACCTGGACGGAGAACGCCCTCGAGCTGCAAACATTATAGGTAATCGCTGCCCGCAGCTATTGTCTACCCACCCCCCTCCCCCTTTCACACCCGCGCTGCTGATGACGTCACCGAACAAACTACACCACCTTCTCACTCCTTTTTTTACCTTATGCCTTTTGCCTTTTCCCGACGACACGAACGTTTCTCTGGTCGGCCGTTGGGTCGCATTGCTCTGGCAGAAAGTAGTCTCACTTTCTGTGCCCGTGGGACTGCTTTTACGTTCGTTGAAAGATTCTTGCAATGGGAAGGATTGATTTAGAACACAATTTTGGACACATCCTATTGCTGTTTGAGACTGTATGCCACAGAGGGAACCTGAAGAACGGGCAGAGAGAGACTCGAATATACAAATGCACATAAAACAAGCCGAAATCAGCCGATGTCAAATGTTAACTGCATAGACAGCACAGAGAATTCCGCGAATGGAATTAGTCAGAGAAATATCACAGCACGCACGAAAACATTGGGCGTGCAACGAGGAGACAGTGGCAACAAGAACAGTAAATACAGACAAAAAAAAAAGACCTCGAGCAACACAGGACAAACGGACGAACCTACAATGATACTGAACAGAAATTCTGGACAACACATGGTCGACAGCACATTCGAACTCAGTAGGGTTCCTAAGACCCCGTGTTACTTTTTTATGTGTATCCTCTTGAAAAAAGCGCACTCATGTTCATTAAACTTGAGACGCCGGGGAACATCATACGTGTTACACTTTCCTGGGAGCGTCATGGCTTACAACTGTTCCCGCGTTTAAACATGGATTTGTTTCACAAACATAACCTGGTCAAGGTGATTGTATCACGGTGGGTTTGTCGCACTCCTATAGAAAGAGACACTTTAGAATAAACTTTCAAATCACCTTTAAGTCATTTAAGACTATAGAATATTATTATTTATTTTCCTTTTCATTTACCTATATTTTCTACAAATGCTGTTCATTTAATGACGCGTGTTGTCCTGCATATTCGCAGTAATAGTAATATGTATTTGGGCAAGGAAACGTTAAAAGCTTATGTATCTTATGAACAAATAAAATGTGGCTTTGTAAATGGAGACGCGAATGATTGTGTTTGCAAGGGATGTGTTTTGATGAAATTCGAGAGGATTAAGTTGTTGTGTTAACTTCAACGAGGGCTTTAAATTCATGCGTGTATTGGTGTTAGGGGATCATTTTTTAAATTTCGGTCAAAGATTTTTTTTTCTCAGTCGGTGAAACACTGAGGTGAACTGATGGCTGCGTGGTTCGCGTTAGGCTGATTTCAGGCACCTGCGGTTGAAATAATTTGTCAAAAAGGTGTTTCAGTTAGTTCGAATGAAGTGGAATATATAGCCTTGATACATGCAAGCTAGGATTATGCGGGCTAATTAGTGCACTTTTAGAACATGCTATCGGTTGTGTTCGAAATAATATTCGTTCTGCCGCGTTCTGATTAAACAATATACGTGATAGGCTAAATTATTTAGTAGTCTTTTCATGCTGTCGGGTATTTCGTGGCTTTGCCGGGGTTTTGTGTTCAGCCTCGTGCGTTGCGCGGTGAACCCTGGGTTGGTTCACACCAGACTACATTAAGCCGCGAGTGTAAGGCGGGGGGTCAAATTATCTCTCTCTGGGGGGGAGGTGGGGGGTGCTTAAATAAACCTCGTGAATTTAATTTGGAAGCGCGATACGCTGGGAAATTCTCGCAGCTCTTTTTTTTTTTTTTTTTCGGATTGTGGAATAAAAGGGTCGGGGAGGGGGTGGAGAGGAGAGTATTAGAGTATTGTGTGAACCGTGACTGTGATACCCCAAGGGTTTGCGGCGGTTAGTGGCCGCCGATCGGCGGTTGCGCGCTGGCTGCCGCTAATCGCGCCGGCTGCCCCTAATCGCGCGCGAATATCGCGGCGCGGGCGCACGCGCGCGCTGACTCGCTAATTCGCGTTCGTCCTCGCGCTAATTAGCGGTATTGCGACTCGGCGTCGTCCGTTTCGCTGGCCCCTCCCCTTTCCCCTTTCCCCTTTCCCCTTTCCCCTTTCTCTCTCCACTCGACGCCCGCCATCACATTGCCTCGGGTTGTTTCTTTTTTTTACATTAGAATTCCGATAGTCCGGCGTCCAAATTAACGTCTTGGATCGCCCGGTGGTCCGGCACCAGCGTGGATTGCAAGTACTTAAATTTTAAAAAATTTATATTTTTTGCTAAGGTGGAAAAAAAAACTTATAGAGTAGTACGCACATACGAATGGTTCTGAGACGCAGATCTAATTTAATCAGTACCAAGTGTTAAGGAATGTAAAATAATAATAAACTATTTGGTTTTGGTATTAAGACATATATTTATTTTTTATAATTTGCCTCACTTCAAATTAAAAATGACAGTGTAAAGTTGATTACAAATCATTATAGTATATATGTAAGTTATCTTAAATAATTTTTAAGGGCTATGTTATGGTTATTTACAAATGCAAGTGTTGTAATTTTATTGTATATTCTATGTTTTATTATGTTATCATTTCATTGCATGTTGTGTACTATCATGATCTATTTTTTAAGGTAATTTATCATCCATGTTAATAATTGCCGATGTATTACAAGGGTACTATGTTATTGTTTACATTAGAAAGCAGTGACTCAAACTATGTAAAGGTCACACAAAAACTGAAAATGATGCGCGTGTTCACGGAATTAGGTTTGTACTAATGTGAACTGTGATGTAACGAGTCAGGGATCGCTCGAAAGTGATGGACCGCATCGTGTTTCTTCGGCAGAACTCGGTGTCTGCTGCCGAACACCGCCTTGCACGTGCGTTTGATCTGCAAGACACCGTTTGGCGATCACGGGAGACACCGCTCGATAGTCCGGCATGCTCAGTGATCCGGCACCGGCCAAATCCCGATCGCGGTGGACTGTCGGAAGTGTAGCTTGCGTTCCACGTTTCGTCGCCGACACATAAAAGTGCCGTTTGGATACGATAGATCCACAACAGCAGTGACCAGGGTTATTGGCGAAGGAATCGGCCTGTAGTGAAAGGCACCATAACATCATTTGATATGAATTCGACGAACTAAGGTAAAATTGAGTTATGTATGGTCGCGACGGGTATTCGAACCCGTGTCCTCAGATCAGGCTGACGTCGGGGGATGGTGCAGTGTCAGGCGACTGAGAAGCCAGACGTTAGGGGATGGATTCTAATTATTCTTCGTCTCGAACAGCATCCCGCCTAGTCAGGGAGGCGGGATGATAAGCGTGACGCTCGCTGGTTGTATGTAGTCTCTGAACTGGCGCGCAGTCTTCTCGTCGTGCACAGCGCAACTACGAAATTTGAGCGTTAACGACAACCCGTATAAACCTGTATAAAGGTGTAATGTAAGGCCTTTGGAACTTTCAAGGATCTTTACCGGGCCATTCATGTCTAAAGATTATCCTAGAAAAACACGCATTTCAGCCATTTTTACTTTCCTACAAAATACAGTATTAAAAACTAAACACAAACAAAATTTTTAGACGCGAGATATTATTAATACCATAATAATTATACCTGTGATCATTATTAAATTAATTTTTTTTACAAATTTAATTTTAATAGATTAGAGGTTAGGAAATAACATGATATTCATTTGCAAGATTAATTGCATTCGCGGTTGCGTTTATAATTGAAACATGTTACACTCTGTCGTCTGATGGATCGACTTTATTTTAGTCTTTAGTTTATTACATTCGGACCTATGCTACAAAAGTAGTTAACTGATGTTTTATCAGCGTGTGATCTCGGATTCAAAGAATTACCAAGCGCTCTGAACAGTAGCGACACCTTTCGACAGTTTCCCGAACTCTTCCCACGCATGTTCTTTTTCCACCTTCGCTCAGCACCCAGTCTTTTGTTGCCACGAAGGGGAGAAGAAAGAAAAGGGCAGTCGATAGTCCGTGAAAAGTGTATAATTAAGGGGAGGGATCGCCAAGGGTCACACACCATGTCTCAAGATTTTTCTTCCTAAATTGCTTGGGTTTACCCTGATAGGACGAAAATTATAAGTATGTTATAATATAATTCTTAGGAATCCTTACAAGTTGTACAATAGGCACAGATTACGTTTACAGTTATAGCCACGTATTGTTTAGTCTTTATTATTTTTATTGTGTGGTTAAAAAACTGTGCACCGAACCATGGGGAGAGTAGACTGACACAATTATTTGCCCCCCAAACCTTAGTTTCTCTTGACGGCCCTGAGAAAGACTAAGATATTTCGCCAAAAAAAGAAAAAATATTATTCTCAAGCTCAAAAATGCTGTCCCAGTAAACAGAACAACGCCTTTGGAATAGCTTTACTCATTCGTCACGTCATGATGTACTTACTTGCATAGTAACTCTACTAGTTTTTTTTGTCTGCGAGTTAAAATATACTCCCGGAAATAAAATAAAAACGCAGATGAAACCTCAGCAGTGATTCGCTTGTCCCGGAAACAAAGCTAAATAACCTGTAAAAATATTTGTCTGAAACTGATTTTTTTGCACAGTTGTAGAGTTGGCTGTGCTCAACAACGTACCAAAGTTCTACTGCCGTTTATTTCGTGCGTCACATAGAAAAAAGATTCTAATGAAAAGCTGTAAGATACCGTCATCTAGCCCTTAATTATACTTTTTTCTCTGTGTGACGCACAATGTATACGGCGGTAAACCTTTGGTAAGTTATTAAGCATTGTCGACTCTACCTCAGCGCAAAAATTCAGCTGTAAACAATTTTTTTCTCACAAGTTGTGAATTTTTATGTCTTCCGTTTCCGGCACGGGTCTGAACGCTAGAAAACCTGGTTTGGGCCGGTTATTGCATCACGGCTGCGGTGCTGCGAGAATTACGAACATTTTTTTTTTGGGGGGGGGGGGGGGGAACTTCTCTTCGTGGCTTGCTCCCAAAGAAAACTGCGGAGAGAGAGAGACTAAAAGAGTTTTCTAAGACCTTCCAGTGATGCTGGCTAGATGGCAGGCCTCAGAGCTACCACCTTCAACAACCTTCCCTCGCGGAGACTGTCTCGTCACTAACTTGTTATAGCTGTGACCCGCCAGTTGTATACGGTCATTAATAAACAAGTATTTATGAAACAGATAAGACAATTTTCAGCTTGTTCTTACGTATGACTGTTTTTTTTTTTTTTCACCCGGCACCAATCTTTTTAACGTGTCCATCATTGACTTAACTATTTTCTGTGCAAGCTAACGTATCTTGGGGATGTTTTGAGTTAGTTAGTCTTAATAATATGTACTTTCAAGCTTTTATTAATTTTATAATTTGGTAAAAATAATTATACTTCAGCATGCGACTGTCGTTAGTAAATAACTAACGTACACTGATACAACCTATCTAGTTTATGGTCTGCGCCATGTTTTCGGAACATCCACATCATTGAGTGAAATTTGTAGTGTTGACACTGTGGAACACTTTAAAAAAAACTGTATTTTATACAAGTTACCTTGTTTAGCGACGGAAATCCTGATTTCACTTTTTAATCATCAGGGGTGGTCGGTCTGACACCATTTCAAACAGGAATGTTTTATGTGTTGAAATGTGCACAGAAAAAAATTATATACTTAAAATAAATTGTAAACCAGTTGCCAAGAAATAGTTTGCAATTTGTAGTTTGTGCAACACATGGCTATGGTTATTTTAGTATACATGAAATACGTTTTTAGAGTTAATACTGAATATTCCTATTACGAAAATTGTCGCATATTTTTTTATTCTGTTTTATTATGTTTATTAATGCGCGCAGTTAATTCTGCACAACTATTCGGGGAACGGTGTACACATAACTTTAACTATTGTAGGTACAGGGACAACAAAAGCATAAATTCACGGTTAAGAATCCGATGTCAGTATTACTGCGAACACTATTTTGTAGTGGTACATTTGTTTTCATATAAATTTACAATTTTACACGTATATTAGTTTTACATGAATATTTATGTTCCATTTACCAACAAAAAAAATGACAAACTGTCTACAGTGTCTTAATTTGCGTCAGAGCATGTCATCTTCTGACAATTTTGTACTCTGTGCAGTTATGCGTATGAATATAAGGGGCTTTTTGTGTTCGCTACTAATACGAAAATTTTGTCATGCCTTTCGCTTTATGCATTTTTAACTTGGTTTCTGCTTTGAAAATACGTAACAACGTGCATTTGTGAGCTTCGTCCTGGATTTTTAGCCCTGCCGCACGAAAGAATTCAATGAAATATGCAATCTTTGGGAGCTGTTATTTTTTGTAAAACGCTCCTTGAAAAATGCATAGAAACATGAAGATAAAGAATGCATTCTCTCTAACTTACTGAGCTCTTTGCATAAAGGAAAGTGCCGAAAAGTTGAAACAATTATGAAATATTACCCGCTTTATAATAAATATAAGGTTGGTTTCCTTAAATAAATGTCATATCACAATGAAGGGTTTTTTTTTTAAGATTTTATTGCTTCAGCAATGTAACACCGAAGCTGTTAATTATGTTCTTGGAAGCGTTTTATCTAACACTGACAACTAACTTTCGCAATAATAATGTTTCAAATGTTCTTGTCTGAAAAAAAGTAGTAGGCCTATCATTTTATATTCTTGTTAAATACAAGTTCTTTTAAAAACGACACAGAAAATAAGCAATTACAGTAAGACGAAAATTTTTTTTAAAACGTTTTCACATATGTCGTTATTAAAGGAGTTGTGTGGCATTTGAAATGCTGTTTTATATCCCGTTATAGAAGACGAAGCCAACGAATAGATTATATGTTACGTAACGTCGTCTGTTCGACGCTGTGTTGTCCAATGTCTATTTTGTATGTTTTTGTTGTTCTAGTTTCAACTGTATCGTCCTCTTCAGACCACTGTGTCCGTCTGTGATGAGACATTTTTCTAATTCCTTCCACAAAATTCTCTGTGCTGCATATGCATTTAACTTTTGACATCGGCTAATTTCGGCCTTTTTTGTAGGAGCATGGCGATAAAATAGACCGTGGAGTAGTAAGTTTTCAAAAAGTCATTGTTTTTGTTCAACAGTTTTTTTGTTTGAACTTTTCACAGTAACTTTGTGTCTGTATAAACTCACGTCCAATTAATTAAACGATGGCTGGTTTTTTCCGAGGATTTACTGATACATTACTTACAAGAACCCGAAGTAAATAGCACACACCATCGAGATAAACAATTGACAAAGAAAACGTAGGTTGCTGTCTGCACTGTTTTGGGAAAAATTTGTGACGGACGTATGAAACGGACGAATGTCAGACGGACGCGAAAATTTTTTTGTGATTAAAGATTCAACCTACGCTGTAAAACAAATGAGAAACATCATTTGTATCAACTTTGAACGTGTGCCCTCATCGTCACAAATGTTCATAAACGTTACAGTTGTTCACCTTCTTCATCTTATAAAACGAGTGGTTTTTTTTTGTTTCTGACTGGAAACTTATCTAGAACGTAATCACCGATTTTACGTTGGTTGATTCAACTATGTTCGGCAAAACTTCCAAATTCATTATTGGACTTATCACACGTGAAATGTGTTTATCTGTAATAAGAGTCACCAAGCCGGTGGGTTTAGGTATGGTCTGGATTCGTCTTCACATTCGAAATCCGTGTAGATATCCTGGTCGTTGAGTTTTGTCTTTTCTTCGTATTACTCCTAAATTGAAATGCTGGCATTCGGCATCACAAGAGCAGTGCGAAATTTGCATTACAAGCTTGGCAGTGCTATGTGGTGGTCCCAAACGACATCTGGATATGTTGTCCCTTACTTGGTGTATTTTGAAAGGATTCCACTGGTACTTTTTAAATTAGTTACGTCTTTCTGAACATCGCCGGCCATTATATTGACGGTTCCAAGGTCAGCTGTAAACATGATGATTCCATGACATTATTGTTGTATGGTGTTCTAAAAATGGTTTCCAAACTGTCAGTGTCACCTCCTGCAGCAACGACAGTATCTGGAGTTCTCTTGCGTGTAGTCACAGCCCCTTCGGGGGCGTCCTTGCCGCGTCCACTCTCTGAAAAGAAGCGGAAAGGAGAACCTTCCTTCACTTGGGACCTCTAGACGAAGCCTCGACGCCAGCATATAAAACATTGTTTTATTCCGGTACTGAGTTACAGGTTCTTCCCTGACGAAATTAATGCATGTAAAGATTTTAAAAAGGTTTGCTGCAGGTGAAACATTATAGCAGCTGGTGAGTGTGTTGGAGGATTTGGGAAACAGTAAAACCGGACTTTGTATGATTTGGTGTAAACTACAACAGCAGGAAGGTTTAGCTGTAAGTCTAGACCCGCCAAAATTATAGGCTTGTATTTCTTAACTGCATTTGGTACAGTAATTGTCAGAAAGGTCCATGTGTGTTATAGTTTCTTCGTCATTAAGATTATGTTTTGATTCCTTGACAGCTTTGTATTGATGAATTGTGTTTCTCTCGTGCATATATATTGGTTCACGCGGACTAACCGTGAAGGTTTTTTTTTTTAAATAGTCATTTTTTTAAAAATCCGTGCTTGTTTGGACATAGGATCATTGTAAACTTGCTTCTCTATTACTCTCTAAATTGTGTTATGCTTGTCGTCTTCAAACTCTCTCTAATTGGGATTCTTGTCGTCACAGCGTTGACAGTTCCGTGATAAACACTGCTCGTCGTAGCAATTTGCAACATGTGTTTTTTAGTAGCTTAGTGTCACTACTGTAAGGCAAAATATTTCAACTGTGCAGTGCAGACAATTTAAATCAATATTAGAATGATTTATGCAAAGGTGTAAAAACCTAGAAAGGACGTAAACGACAAAAGTCTGGTTAATGATTTTTAAAGTTTTCAGCATTAAACTTCTTGTAAAAGTTGGCGATTGAATCCAACAGGTTTATTTTTTCCCCACTCTCTTTCTGGTTGCTCATTCACGTTTATCTGTTCAAATTCTACTGTTGCCATAATTTTCATAAAAACTTTCGCTCCGTCTTGATACATTTAGATGCAATGCTATCTCAACGATTCTGTATAGTTTATATTAAGCTTAAATGAAGTCTAGACTTCGGCGCTCTTATGAGATAAAGCACTTCCTTTGCTCTTAGACAGCTTGTATGCATTTACTGCTTTACCAGACATGACTTTCCCGAAAATTAGTTTTTCTTTGGAGGTTTTTAAATATGCATAGTTCCCTTTCATCTGCTCAGTCAACACTTCACCAAAAAGCTCTTTTAACAACTTCTTTGCGAGTCTCTGGTGTATCATACATTCTCTATAGTTTTGTTTTCTGTGTGTCAACAGTATTCTTCATATCAGCATTTTTCCAACAGCTGTAACCTCTTTCTATACTTTTCCATTTCCTTCTTGTGATGATTAATCTTACGATCTTCCTCTCTTATAATGCTTTCGCGCTTTTTTTTAGTATGACTCCTTATCGCAATGTTTAATGAATTTACTGGAGATCTTGAAAGCACTGGAGATACTGAGGCAGACTCTCTGACCTGGACGTATTTTCCCGAACAAAAAACTATTGGTAACTTTTCTGATAGATTTTTTTTTTTTGCACGATAGGTAATACAGTGCTCTTTCCATGCATTTTTAGCTGCTTTGTGCTCTCGAGGATTCATGTCTTTATCTAATTTTCTTGTGCCATTTTCTTTCTTCATCTGGTATTTCTAAAGTGCTTTTTCTTTTATTTCTTCTCTTTTTTTTAGCATTATTGTTAAGCCGTTCGTACCTCAATCGTTCAGAAATTCGTTTCTGTTCCAATATTCCTTACCTTGTTTTAGTAGGTATTCTTTTTGGGTGGCATCGCTGAGCGTTACCTACAAGAGAAACCATATTTTGAATTACAAGAACATATAAAATAATGGCCAACAGTCACTGTCATAAAATTAAACAGTCCCCTGTCATTTCATGGCAGAAGGTACTGTGCCCAGGGGACTGTTATTTTTAAATAGAAAAAGTTTCCTAGGGTAAAATTATTTGAAACCTTTTTTAATTTAATAGGCAGAAGTAAAACGTACACCCTAACTAAGTAAGTGTTCTATAAAATTTATTATTATTTAAAAACTTGTGAAAACAATAGAAAATCCACATACTACTGGACTGTTGAAACAAGCGGTCCAGACACGTGGTTTACCCACGTGGTTCACACGCAGCGTCGACAGTGAACAAAATGGCGACAGTCCTCCGCTTAGCTCTTCATCCGAACGAACTTCACACTGTTTGCGTTCCGTTTCATTGTACAAATGACCCTGCCAATTCATACTATGATTTAGAGCTATTTTAGAATTGTGATAAGGATTGTTCAAATATTTTGAGAACAACATTCGACTGCTAATTTTTTTTAAATAAAACATATTTTAAATAATAATTGTTCTTTATAAACATGATTGCTGTATTCTAGTATTGCCAAAAAAAATTAAAATTAGGCGCATTTAATACTGAAAATAAATTCTTATCTTAAGATTTATTATTTTCGGAATGGGACACGACAAGGGACTGTAATTGAACATTTTGGAAATACGTTTAATTGAATATTACAATATTATTTTTTATATGAGCTATGACGTGCCTAGAATAGGTAGCATTTGGTCATTATTGCTATACAGAACTCAGAAACAATAACACCAATTATGTAAAATTTGCTTATGAGTGTATAAATTCCCATCTACGTTTTCTATTATATGTAGTTGTTGGGTTGTCGATTACATTGCAAATATCGATTGTGGGGATAAATTTCTACAAAGTCACTAAAAACGGAACATTGCGGGATCTCAGTTCGGCGCGAGCTACTAATTAATTTTAATTCCTTAAAATATACGTTTAGAATAGATACTGTTGACCAATGTGTAACATCTCCATCATTTATAACTTTTTACGCCGGTACATGTGCAGGGTAATTTTGGGAATAATTTTGACAGTGTAGGCGAGGCGTGCAGTAGCTTGATGGGTTCAGGTTGGCGAGTAATGAGTCGCTAATTTAGATTAGCTGGTTCTTCTGGGCGCGTTCTCTGTTCCCCCAACCACCCTCCCTTCTCCAACCAAGCCGACCAATCGGGAAGGAATATCGACATCCCCTACCCCCGTGCAGAAGAAAAACTCTTTGTTGCTTAGGACGTCTCTTGCAAGCCAGGCAAGGGTCCCGGCTCCTCTACGCTCAAAAAGTTCGTTCAACGGATCTTGTTTGCCTTAAACTAGGAAGGGGTTGGCGTGGGAGGGAGAGAGAGAGAGAGAGAGAGAGAGAGAGAGTGTGAGAGAGAGCTCTAAATATTCTCAGTCTTGTCGGAAGACTAGATGTCTGACATAGTTATTACGGTTATGGGAAATTCTTGACTTCTCAGTGAGTAGCTTAAAATGCCTCCAACAAGTCCTTTTAATTAACTTTGTGTTTAGATGTCCTCTGTACGTTTATAAAATACTAGCTGAAGTATCCGGCGTTGCGCGGGCTAAATACTTAATAATATAAGGCACATCACTATCGAGTTTCACGTCTTTAGGACATACCTACACTTTGAAAAAAAGGGAAATTTTGATTTTTAAGGTCCCATTGATTGCACAATCTCGGTGCATCAAGGCTACGCATCAGCAAAACCGGGATGCATATCTTCAGCCTCATTTTGTGGGAAGGCAGGTAACCCCTAGGCAAGACGTGACGGACGCGCCAAATGACAGAGCGTTACAAATTCAAGGCAACGCCATCTACTGACGAAGTTCTAAACTAATCTGTTATTAGCGCCTTTAGTTCGCTAGCAGCCGCGATATTCATTAAGCGGATGGGTTTCGCCAAGTAGAAGGATAGGAAGTTGCCAGACCTTACTATATGACCTTGTGGCGGATATAGAGAAATTACACAAACTTACTGTTTGTGTGTCTATGACTTACCTCCTCTGATTTCCTATTATAAAATTGAATTTACCTTTTTTCACTCATTACGGATGGAATTTCATAATTATATGTAGTCTATGTCACACTCTGGCCCATAAACTATCTATATGCAATAAATCATGTTGATCTGTTGCTGCGTAAAAGGACAGACATATACACTTGCATATTTATAATATTAGTAGAGAATTAAAAATAATATTAAAATGTATAAGCGAACAGTAGTTATATTTTGTACCTTCGAAAGAAAAAAAATGATCGCTCAGTACATACTTATGTTAGAAGAATTAAGTACCAAATAGCTACTGAAGAGTACCTAGCTTTATCTTACTATTTCAGAATTGTATTTTATATAATTTCTCTTAAATAGTGTTTTTAAAGTTTTAATGTACGTTATATTGATTTAATAATTTGTGTTGACTCAATTTCTTTAAGTAACTAATTTTAACTGAAAATCAGTAAAGTAATTTTTAAATCATACCAGTATTATTAGTTTGGTCTTTGAATCCATATAGAGTCCTCAGAACGTTCTTGAATTTCTAACCAGACTGTATGTAAGAACAATGAAATATTCATGCAAATAGAGTGTAGTTTTTTATTTCAAGGGTTATCTGTTTGAGTTCTACTTTAGACATTAGGTTATATCTACGATTTATTCATTGAAAAACTGTTAGCCGCTAACCAACTTAGATTGATTAAGAGGCGTTTAAATCCCCTAAAATGAAATTTTTAAATATATTTGACGTTTATAGAAAACGAGTTTTTGGATGTGTTTGTGGGTAAATGAATTTTATGAAGTTTTACGACATAAAGTTCAGTATACAACACGAATTTTAATCGTAAAAATTTTTGTAGTTTTCTTTACGAGGTTAACGTTTCCTTCTAACTTTTAAAAATTTAAAATTCTAAACGATTTTTCCATGAACATACGCGCGAAGTGGACGATCAGCTAAAATGCGAGACTGCAGCAATTTAGTTCAACTGTGTTTAGGTTTTAGTGTTATTTATTACATCGTTTAAGCTTCATTGAGGTTGAGTTATGAATTAGCACTGGACAAGATTTAATTACATGATACCCCTAGAGGCTCCATATTTCATCGATTTATTTATTTTGTCGACTCAGGGCCGTAAGTCATTAAAATGTCCACGGATGATTTAATTTGTAACACACTGGAATTAAAAATCTATAAGTTTCACAAGCTTCGAACCGATTATTGTAAAATGTGGTCTAATCGCATAAATATCAAATACCATGAACACTTTAAAAGTTGTGTAATTTTACATATATATGTGTGTGTGTTTAAAAAAACACACAAACAATCAAATAAATATAGGTACTACAAAATGAGCAGTTAAATGAAACAGACAAATGGAGTTATGTTAATTTTTAAAAATTCCATTAACTCGTAAACTACGTACACTATAATGCTGAAAAAATACTACTGGCATTCACATAATTCTAACTTCATTTCCTTAGCCCATTTTGAAAATGAAACTATTATCTAGAAACTATATAATAATCACTTAAATTGTACCTATGCGCCCTTTGTAAACTTCAATTCTGGAAAACATCACATCAATAGTACCTTCATATTCAGAAATATTTCAGTGAAATTTTAAGATGATTCACCCGTCATATTAGAGTTCTGAAAATTCATCCTTTAGATTTTTTTTCTACACATGTCAGACAATATAACATTAGAATTTCAATTAAACAAATAAAGTTTCTTCAATGAAATTTTTTATTGATTTTTAATAGTTGCATGCCAGGTTAGGCCTATGATGCGGGTTGACTTTTACGTTTTTTAAACGAACATTCGCTAAAATATTCTGCAAGTGGTGGTAAATGTTATTTTTTTTTTAATTTGAGTCGTATTGGCGTGGGCGTTATTTGGAAATGGGTCCTCTCTTTGAGAGTCACTATTTGTACATTTTTTCCTTCAAATCTGCGTGTTGGGATGTATATTAAAAAAAAGAATACGCGTTGAGAATTTGAAAAGGGATTGCGGGAATCAAAAGTATTTGACGTATTTTTTTTTACATCCTCGGGGTGGTGTGGCGAACTGTTGCATCAAAGAGAAGTTTTATAATACCTTGCGAGGGATTTTTTGATATATTTTTTTTAGGGGTTTGGGGAAGCAAGGACTAGCGTATACCCGCATTGTCGCGACTCTTTTTGAGGTCACTGGGTTTGTTTGTTGAACGTCGGGATGGCAGCAAGGGATCTACAAAAAAAGAAAGAAATTTTTTTTTCTGCTCATTAAGAAATCGACTGCCTGAGCTCCCATAACCCTCCCCGTCTGCAGTGCTAGACTACGAACGACGAATAAATTGAAAGCCGCCCTGAATTAAGGGTGGCAGAGAGAGACGGGGAAACTAATGGTTTCGCCAATCAGACGCGAGAGAGACACTCGTCGTCCTTTCTAACACCCCCCTCCCCTTAAATCACCTCTCCCTCGCCACCCCGTACCTTAATCTCATGCGCCCCCTAGCGGTTTGTGGTTTCGCATGTTCTGGCGCACAGATTTTGAATGATTATCCGAAGTCGGGTGGATTAAGCCTTCCCACTTTTCCCCCGAACCGCATCTCTTTCGTCGTTTGTCTTTTGCAACCTTTCTTCTTCATTTTACCTTCTCCGCTCCAAGCCGTGCGTAAGGCGAGGAAAGTGTCTTCCCGCGTATTGGCGGTGGGGAGTTGATTGCGTGTCAAGACACAAGTAATGGCTCCGCAGGTGTTTGTTTCGCAACTTTGTCACCGCTTAATTTCACGTGACTTTCCAGAGTTTAAAACTGTGAACATCGCGAACAATCAGTGAATTGTAGGCTAGTTGGGAGAACTTCCATAATTATCGTCATCACTGTTATTATGCATCTCGCCGACGACGAGGTAACGAGATAGGAAAACGCAAACACAAATAAAGGTCATTGGAGAAGGAACATTCAGTTTGATTTAATAATTAATTATTTAGAGGAGGAAAAAAACACAGAACACTATTATAGACAGAAATAATAAGCAAAAAACTTAATGTAAAGACTAATTATACAAAAATTAAGTTAATTGTATTGATTTAAAAATAATCACTTTAAAAAGGTTTTTTTTTGTACGATACCAAATTCCAGAATTTCTCTGGAGTAGTTACTGTAGTCCACATAAAGCCGTGAGAATAGGTCGGTTTGAACACGATTCGATCACGGATGCTCCGACATGGGAGTTAAGTGCCTTACCACTGCACCACCGTGGCTCTGTTTGGTTGGAATGTTTTTTTTTTTGACGTAACAACGTCTAATAAATCGATGAACGCCGGCTGCACGCACAAAAATTGTCCCGTTACGCACTTTTTTCCGTTACGCTTGTCCCGTTACGTACATTTTTCCTTTACGCTGTGTCCCGTTACGCTCATTGTACGCTTGCGCCGCATCTATCTCTCTTCCACTCGACTGTTTATAAAGTGAAGTGAAAAGTTAATGTGGTTTTCATTACTTATCACAAAAACAATTTCGGGAATAAAGGTTCATTATTCTTGCATTTTAAAAATCTGATTACTAGTATAATTTCAAGTATGTATTCTTTTATTATTAAAATAAAAATGATTCAATTTTATTCATAAAGTATGCAATCATTTCATCAATGTTTTGTTATGACGTTGTCACGTTAAACTATCGTCCGTAAACCGACTTTACAGACGACCAATTTTTTTTTTGTATGATAACATTTTTTTCTCGATCTCCGATGGTCCAGCCATTCTGATTTGTGTTTTGGGTGGTTTCTGTGAAGCGCCCGAGGTGAGTGCGGCGGTGTCTCTTCGGCCGTGACCCGTTTCTTTCCTCGGAACACCTCACTTGGGTATTGTGTCTGGTTGCTCTGCAAGTGAACGATTAAATTAAAGCGACGCGGAAACGTGGCGAGTGACATGTTTTTTTTTTTTTGGCGGCTGTTTTGAAAAACACGAAGATAAGCGCAGTTATGTGATACGTGCACAGAGTCACGATTCGACCGACAAATTTATACTGCAGGTTCATCACGAAAAAAAATGTAAGTAATGAATAGAAACCGGAAAAATTCGCGGATTCATTTCACGATATGATAGAATCCAAACAACTGTACCTTTAAATTGCTTCTCTGATTGGATCACAGTTTATCTGAAGGACTTTGAGCCAATGAAAAACCTTCAACCAAAAAAGTATCGAATCGCAAGCGTCCCAGTTGACAGGTGACACAAGTCGGTAGCCAATGAGCAGGTGGCATTTGCCCGAGTATGTAGGGTATGGTGAAGTCTATCCTGGAGGTCATCCAAAGTGCGAATTTTTTCAGTCTCTAGTAATGAAACGCACATTTACGACACATGGCGGGAAGTGCTTCCAAAGGCCGGTATACACATTTAGGGTACACTTTAATTTAATATATACAAAAAAAAATTATTAAAAATTAAATTTCTTTTAATATTGTGCTAATGAAAATTATTTTTGATTATTTATAATCAAATTTTTTTGACAAAAATGTATATATATATATATATATAAAGTGAAACGTGCTAATTACCGATAATTTAAGCAGCAAGAAATTAAGCGACATCAAAAGGGCGTAACTAAAAAAAAAGGCTGCCAAAAAAACTTTCGGGCATAGAAACATTTAGTATATACTTACATAAAATACAAAAATACCATCGGTTTTTTAATAAAATTATAAACTTTAAATATGCAAGCATATTTAAAAAATAAAAATGATTTACGAAAGGGCATTATACAAAATTCAAAATATCTTCAAAAGATTCCCAGTGACGCAAATAAAAAATTTCCAATAAGGTAAAATGTTTCACAGTTTTTAGTTAAGAGCTAAACGTTCTGAGATATAATCTTTTTTATTAATTATAAGCATAGTAAGGTGCCCATTGATAAATGATGAATATAAAAAACACTTAAATTTAATAACCAAGTCGTGTTCCACTTATGTAGCTGTATTTCAAATGTTACTTTATTGTTACACTTCCATTTTCTATTTTATACACATTTCTATGGAGTAGGCTAATATTTGTGCTTCATGATACGGTTGTCTCCAAGGTATACATATATATTTGATGTTACAGTCACTGATTTCGTGATGACCGTAACTTTATATAGGATAATAGAGATTTTTTTTTTTTTTTTAAGATTGAACACTGGGCTTCAGGATAATGTTTCATTGGCCAAAGTTAACCAACCCCCGCATATATTGTCGCTGTCATAAAATGGTGCCTATAAATAGTTGGGGTAAAAACTTCGTTGAAAATAAAAAAATCAATATTGCGTTTAGAGAACAAACACGTAGATACTTTTATATTTAGAAATGGTTGACTGAATAACAATTTTTTTTTCTTTCATTGTACTCGTGATAGTTTCCAAATAATTATAATAATGTTTTTCCTTTAAAGCAGCAGTGGTAAAACGTACCATTATTTGAGGTCCCGTACCATGTACCAACTAAACATTTCTTGGTATGCAAAAATTTCAACTTTCTGACATCGACCGTGAATTATTATTTTTGTCTATCTTAAAAAATGATTTTCAGTGATTATAATTAATAATTCCAACATCGATTATAATTATCATTCACTCTTCAAAATAAGTTATTTTTAATAGCTTAAGGCTTCTATTTCATTTTAATTTATTCAGCCATAGCGTGAGCGAAACACTACCCTTGTGTTGAATAAATATCGATACTATACTATCCGATACTTCTGTATTCTACAGATGCTAACAATAATTTTCCTTAAAATAATTTAAGTTTTTTTCTTGTTTTTGATATATTTGTTTTTAAAATACTCTTTATTATGTTAGCTCTTTTTTAGTTGAAATTCAATTTGCGTGCCAATAATAAAAAAAAATTATTGCCACCTGTTTATAATTTATTATTGTTTATAGGCCTAATTTTGAAACACATTTTTTAGTCTTTCTATAGCCAGTATCTAATTTAGGTGGAGTAACATCATAGCGCCATTTTGTATTTAAAATACCAACTTTTAGTGACTATTGTAGCAACATTATCGATTCGCTTCCTAACATGCTTGTAAGCGCAAAGATTGCGCGCAACATGACGAAAATACGAGGGACAACTTCCTTGTCTCGCGTTAGAGGCGACGGAGCACTAGGTTGTCGTGTCATTGTCGCTCTTAACGGATACCTTCATCCCGCACTTCAAAAGCAAATACTGTCTCTACGTAAAGCGGCGCTTTTAGTACAGGGGTAATTTAACTTTCAGCATTCCTGAGTGTCTGAGTGCGCATTAAGGTTGGTAATGAGACTGTCCGTGTTGAATTTGTAAAACATGGCGGCTTTTCCTTGGGGCGCTTTATTCGCGAACACAAAGACTGTGGCCCCTTTGCTTGCGCTTCTAGTGGAAACTGAAACAATACACGAGTTCTTTCCTTAACTCAGAAAACTCGCGCCAACGTTTATTTTTATTGGCTGTTTTTTTTTTGTGAGGGGAGAATCTATTTTTTTCCGGAATAGCCTACGTTGGTTGGTTTGGGGGAACCCCCCCCCCCCCTTACCCCTCCCATCAAACCCAACCATCCCAAAGCAGTGCGTTAAACAAACCGTTCAAGTGTTGAAAAAACAGAACCTCAGTCTGTCAAAAAAACATCCAGTTGAGCAAGTGGTTTGAAGCCCGCTATAATTCCAGACGTCCCACCGCCTTAAGGGAGTAGTATCTGAAATTAATTTACGTATAATATTTTGTTTTTTTTTTCCCACATGAATTCCAACAAATTCATAGCTATATTTACTTTTTAATAAGTATTTTGTTGTTACTTAACAAGTTCATATTTATCGTTTCTTTATGTACTGAGAGACAAATATTTGTCAGTCTTAGTATGTAGTCTTATGAAAGCTTAATCATACGGTATACATTTTTGTATTAACTGGTCGTATGTAGCCTTCGTTTTCAAATACTTAATTTTTAGTATAGTAGTAATTAACAATAAAAAAAATATATCTTTTTTAAAACTCTGAAAATTCAGGTTTCTATAGTTATGAGAAAAACACTATTTTAATTATTTAATGTATTCATTAAGTGCTTGGACTGACGTAAAAATTTATATGTTAAGTTCATAAACTCTAAATATAGAATTGTTTAGTTGAAAAATTAAACAATTTAAGTTTAGTAATATTATAAATTTGTTTAAAATCACGTTCAATAATACAGAATATTAAAGTAAGGTAAAATGGTGCTTATTTCTTAAAATTAATTTTCATTTATTGAATAGTGACATATACATATATCATTTAATTTAAATTCTCCGAACAACTACTTATGTTTACTTAAAGAAATTATAGCTTCCAGACATAAATATTTGCTAGAATTAATGGTATTCCACGAATGTAGTTCTGGAAGCATCTTAAATTTACGTAACTAAAACAAAAGTGGATGTATATTCACTATTGAAACGGAAAAAAAATAGTTTCAGTTATTAAATTATAAGCTTCAGTAATGTTCTGTTTATAGTAATTACAAAAAATAGTGGTATATAATTTGAAATGTTAATCTTCATGTTTTAGAGTAGGATTTACTTAGTTGTTTAGGTTATTATTTTCGTAATTTTCTGTAAATTGGATTAGAATTTTGGTTTAAGTTACGTTAGCAAAAATACTGTGAAACCATTCGAATGGTTGGTTAGTTTTGGTTCCTGCATGTAAAATAATGTTAGAATGTATTAATGGCTGGTTGGATTAGGCGATTCTTATTTTAAACAATGAAAATGGTGCGAGTAAAATATTTTTAAATGATAAATTAACATGAAACAGTTTTATAATGTTTTTTATATCGCAAGTATGACAAGTATTAATTATCTAACCTTGGTTATTGGATAAATTAAATTTTTAGAAAAATGGTTTACTAACCAGTCAAATATATATATATATATATATATATATTTTTCGTCATTTAGAACTACAACTTTATTTTCCCGCGCAGTTGTTTCTTACTACACGCAGTTTTTTTTTTTAAATTTTATAAACTATTTTATTACGTGTGTATTCATCGACGATTGGCATTCGTAATGGTCGTAGCAAACAATTAACTGGAACCATCGCTACAATGTATATCTTTATTTTATATGTATTTTACTAAAATAAAAAGCACTCCGAGCTATATTAAAAACAAAGTTAACTTAAATGCTCTCGTCCATTTCAAACTTAGGTCAAACGGAGATATAGAAAATTACCGACGAAACATATTTAGACTTAAATGAGGCAATAATCAAACTAACTACAGATATCAAGTGTATCTTCTGATTTACTAAAATGGAAATCAAACTGCCATAAAATCCAATATTTATTGATAATCTCTATTTCAACATGTAAACACAGATCAACGTACATTTCCATATACCAACTAAACAAATTATCTCCAGAGTGACGTCACGTATTGTTAGGTACAAATTGTTAGACAAGCACACCGTTATATTTTCACGATGTTGTGTATCGTATTTCATCTATAAAATTACTTTCCGATAACACAGATGGCAACAGCATCGCTGCCCGAAGCGCCATTAGCGAACTGACGCAGAACTACAACCAGTAGTCTATGTGAAGTTTCTCTTCCAACATGCGTGGTGGCCACGCACCCATGGGTAAATACGTTTCACTTCAAAAAAATATAACAATATTTCCCTAGACACCACGAGACGCATTCAATTAAAATTTTATTATATTTTTTTTACTAACTTTGTGTTCAAACTACGGATTTACTAAACATTGATAACGCGTTGATTTGGAATTCATTATCAACCAGACGCGACTCAGAAACGCTGATGAATGGAACTGATGTATCGACGATTAAGGAGTCACTTAGAGACGTTAAAGGGCGATGATATGAGAATGGAGTATTGACGGAATGAATAATGAGTGGGATTACTCCGAGAAAACCCAAACCGGCTCTTGGCATCGTCCGTCAAGTATGCGAAACTCCAGGAATCGAACTCGGATCGTTATTGAGAGAGTCAATTAACCTGACCATATATATATATATATATATATATATATATATATATATATATATCATATTAGAATGTTTGTCTTTTTTGTTAATTTGCATTACCAACATGCTAACCATCAACCTTTTGTTACCTTTCTTACTGACATACTATTGTTTCGGTTGAAATTTTTATTTGCTTGGACATATACAGTTTGTCCATAAAATAATGTCCCAGTCATAAATATTTTAATAGTATCAACTTCAAGCGCTGTAGCGTTTTGGTTCTAGGTCACAATTCAAGAGTAACTCAAACCGTTCTAGATAAGCGAATGAGCGTGTACTGCTTTTTAGTTTTCTACGCAAAATGGCGACTCCCAAAAGTAATGCGTTGTTATGTTCTGCAATTTGCTAAGCGTGAAACCGTAATTTAAGTTCAACTTGCTTATAGTTTGTAGTTTAATTGAGGTCCCCCAAGTGGCAAAAACATACGCGGATGGTCGCGACGACAAGAGCTCTTTTTAACGCTGGCCAGCACGTTCACCTGACATAACGACATGCGATTTTTTTTTCCTTTGGGGCTTCATAATTATTTGCCTGAGTTGAGATAGAGGAATTAAAGAGGCCGTTGCTTCCATTACTGCGGACTTGTTAACCAAACTGTGGGAAAGAATTGGAATTTTGGTTGGATGTGTGCCGTATAACTAGAGGTGCCTATATATATAATATAGGGGCAGACATTTTTCTCGAATAAATCTGAACCCCTATTGGACTGCAACAAGGTACACGCGCACCAGCGGTTTCTTCCTTGTGATTGGCAGCCGTCTGCGAGAGAAGTAGTTGCCTTATTTGGCTGAGCCACTCAGGACGCATTTGCTTCCGCAATGAATTATTGTTATTGACGTTTTAACAATTGTCAATGTACCTGAAAGAAACTCACCCAATCACGAAACACAAGCGATGCTACAGTGTTTTTTTTTTTTTTTTTTAACTTTCAGCTAGTCTCGGAATCTTTTCTCGCGAAACATGCACGGTCCTACACATACGCCATTGAAACTGGGGCATTATTTTGTGGAAAACCTGTATTTCGTGGCGAATCTGGACCCGTGCTGTTCCCTCGGGCTCGAAGCCAGGAATCATCCTCGTCGAAAGCTGACGTGCGTTCAGGTGCGTTGGCTGCGGGGGTGGGTCTTCGGGTCGTTACCACAACGCCGAACGTACAATAACACCGAATACCATAACGCCGAATGCCAAATTGACCGCAACGCCGACAGCTAGAAAACTGCTGTGTACCACAACGCCAAAATACAGTAACGCCGAAAAATGTTGCTGCGTGGGGGGGGGGGGGGGGCGCACAGGAGCAAAATGAAAAACAACTGAATGAATTTGTGTGTATTTCTTAAGTGTATCTTAACGCCGAAATACCGCAACCTAACCTAACCTAACCTTACCTTACCTTACCTATCCTAACCTTTGTGGCAGTCCTGCAATGGCATTTTTTGGCGTTAATGTACTCAGTGGCGTAGCCAGGATTTGTGTATGGGAGGGGGGGGGGGGTTAAGAAGCGTGGTTCCCCCCCTCCCCCCCCCGATAATAAAGCGGGTGGATCGGGGGTCCACCCCTGGAAAAAATTGGATTTTAAGGTGTAAAATAGTGCTATTTTTAGCAGTTTTCGGTACTTAACTTTAAATATTGTAATGGTAAAAATATTATTAATTTTTAATAAAAAAATTGTTTGAGTAATGAAGTAAGTAAATTAATTAAAGATAATTTTTATCAATCCAAGTGCCTTGTTTGCGTCCACTCAAAATCATAAATCATGCTCGAAGCTCGACAATACATAAAAATGAATAAAAAGGGTTGGGTTTCGGCAGGACTGGCCTATTCCTGGAAACAATTAAGAATTACCCAGTCACCACCTGCTTAAAATTACCGCGCTGGTCAAATACAGTAGGTGTAAGATATTTGAAAGCTTGGGACCCGTCACGGCGTCACAATCTTATAGCTTCTGCTCGTGACAGGGGTAGGGGAAGGGAAGGAGAATCGGTAGGGCTCGCTTACTCTTCCCCTCCAGTGCAGTGGCCGGTGATAGCAGTAAGACACCCAGGCTTTTATCTAACCTGCTTTCAGACCCCTAAACACCCCCCCCCCCCCCCCTTGGTTACGCCCCTGAATGTGCTTCGGCGTTGTGGTACACAGCAGTTAACTAGCTGTCGGCGTTGTAGTCAATTTGGCATTTCGGCGTTGCGGTTTTCGGCGTTATTGTACGTTGGGCGTTGTGGTGCGTCCCCTGGGTCTTCAGCCGGCGTGTCCTTCCTGATGTGCTGAGTGGTTTGAAAACTGCTCGGACCACGCCTCCCGCGCGCTAGGCCCTGCTCGGCGCGCGACCACCCAGGCGAACTGGGCAGGCCCGGACCTGTCTGCAGGTTAAATTTAGCCGCGGCCTCCCCCGACGGCTGATTCCGGGGGAGAGGTTCGTAGCTCGCCGAGATGCCCTTTGAACCGCGCGGTCGTCGGTGGACGCGAACCGGTCCCTCCGGACCCTGTCGCCGTCAGGGGTTAGGGATGAGGGGTGATGGGAGGGTGTTTGCTGACCTCTCAAAGTGGCGGTCAAGTCTGTGCTAATTGCCTCCTCCCCTCCCGACCGCCTCCCCCCCCCCCCTTCCCAGGACGCCCCGTGCTCATTACGTCGGGGCTGTACCCGCTTCTCTCCCGCCCAAAGGCCCCCGCCGTGTTTCATTACGACCCGGCGCGCGCGTCGCGATCGCGGCTGGGAATAATTACCCGGCGTGCCTTGCACTCGTGGAAGAACTCTTTTATTCCTCCTCCTTCCCCTTCCCTTCCCTTCATTTCCCTTCCAAACTACCCTCTGCGTTTGTGTCTTGTTGTTGCGTCGCTCGCCATGGATATGGATTTCACCCGTGGGTAAAAGTCATGTAAAAATGTCCCATTTTAAAAAAAAAATTGAATAGTATAATATACAAGCGTTGTAGATTGTTGGTTCAAGGTCGTAATCAAGGCCATATTTCACAGATTTTTTTTCCATGTAAAAGAGTGTACAGACGTTTACAGAGAAAAAATAAATTCTTTACTTCTAAAATAGATTCTTTTAAAAAACAGTTGCTAAGAAATAGCTTGTAATACTAGAATACAGCTATTGTAATTTTGTACAGTACATGGCTATGGTTATTTTTGCATATATGAGATACGTTTTTTCAAGATAATACGGAGTATTTTTTACGAAAATCGGTGCATAATTTTATATTTTAATTGATTTTACGTTCAAGAATTTACAAATATCTATAACTTTGCATGAATTTTTGTGTTCCATTTACAGAAAAAAACACCACAGTGTACACTCGAGATTGATATATCATCGACTAAATCGTTGAATTTGTGACAGTAAGAAAGAGACTTCATGACGCATATTTTGCGTTATTGGCTGCGTTAAGGGGCTGATATGAGAGCGGAAAGTTGGTTTTAACAGTTTCGAGGCCATAACAATTTTACATAGTTTAATTTTAAAAAAACGGGACTTCGTTAAAACATACTACATAATTTAATGGAATGCCCGAAGTTAATACTGACTTCACTGCAAACATTTATCCTGTCAAGTCATTAGAGTTTATTATTAGATTCATTTTTGAAAAGACTACAACTCTAGTAATGCTGCCAATAGACAATATTTTATGGTCTTGAAAATCTCTTGTGTGATCTCAGTTACGACGAAGGCAAAATTTCAATACTAATAGTTTATATATATATATATATATATATATATATATATATATATATATATATATATATATATAGCATAAAAAACTATTTAGTTTCTATCTCTAGCTTTATATTTTAAACGATCTGAAATGTTGTTAGGTCCTAACATTGTGCAACGTACATAACTGGGCATTAAAGCATAACTCTGGCAAATCATTAGGTAGTGGCTGAACGAAGTCACGATCTTTTATGAAGCCACAAAGGAAACAAAAAAAATCGCATGGCGTTCTTTGAGGTGAACGTGAGGAGGCCAGCGTAAAAAAGAGCTCTGTCGCCTCCACTATTAGGACTGATCCAACGGTCAGGAACTTCGACGATTAAACTTTAAACGAAACGCGCGTTGAACTGGGAGTACAGATTCACTCTTAACAAAGTCCAGACCACAAAACGCTTTACGCTCAGGAGTCTCCATTTTGTGTAGGTGGCGCTGCCAGCGAAAAGAAAAAAAATAATAATTAAATAAAGCAGTACTCGCATGCGCTTAAATAAAACTGGGTAACTCGTCAGCTGTGAACTTGAACCAAAACTCTACAACGCTTACAGTTGATACTATTAAAATTTATATCTGGGTCATTATTTTATGGACATACTGTGGTTAAAAAAAAATTGGTTGTCTGTAAAGTCGGTTTACGGACGATAGTTTAACCTGACAACGTCATAACAAAACATTGATGAAATGATTGCATACTTTATGAATAAAATTGAACCATTTTTATTTTAATAATGAAAGAATACACACTTTAAATTATACTAGTAATCAGATTTTTAAAATGCAAGAATAATTAACCTTTATTGCCGAAATTGTTGTTGTAATAAGCAATGAAAACCCCATTAACTTTTCACTTCACTTTATAAACAGTCGAGTGGAAGAGAAATAGATGCGGCGCAAGCGTACAATGAGCGTAACGGGACACAGCGTAACGGAACAATGAGCGTAACGGGACACAGCGTAACGGAACAATGTGCGTAACGGGACACAGCGCAACGGAACAATGTGCGTACCGGCACACTTTTTCGTGCGTGCAGCCGGCGTTCATCGATTTATTAGACGTTGTCACGTCAAAAACTAGGCCTGTGTCTCGGCAATTAGGTTTTTTTTCCCGCATGAGCATACACTTTGGTTAGGTGAAGTCCTTGAGCTGTCCGGCGCCCGGTTGAAGTATTGGGAGCGGGGTGTGTTAATGCTTGTCCCACAGTAGCCCACGGCTTGAGGGTGCGAGGGGCTAGGGGTGGACGGTAGCAGTAGTGGACTCTAAATGGACGGTAACGAATGTCGGCGGGTGGGGGTTGATTGCTTGCCAACCAATCTTGAGGATCTGGGCAGGAAGGTTTTTGAGAAGGAGAAGGGTGTGGGGGGGGGGGAAGGATTTCGGGCGTTACGCCCCACGCACGGGCTGGGAGAAAGAGCGGAGCGGACCCTCCCCCGACGTCTAAAATAAACAGGAGACAAGCCTCTCTAACCCGCCCAGCCGCTCGCTCTGTCTCTCGTTTTATTCTCTCCCCTCTACCCCCCCCCAACCCCCCAACCGCCTTGATTGTTTTGTTTTTTTTTCATTTTTATTCCGAGCGCTTCCTTATTTTTGTTCCCGAAACAGCGCCTAACCTCGCCGCAGCCTCGCTTGTTTTTTAATCTTCTGTCTCTGGAGTGCCCGTGGCACATTGGGGGCCCAGATGGGGTGCACTCGCGCGGAGACCTGGCGACTAAGAGGAACATTTGGGGGGGGGGGGATGGGGGTAAAAAAAAAGTGGGCGGAGGAAGACAACAGTTGTTTCTGTCAACTTCAACACATCTCCTCCCTACTTTTTTTCCTTTGTGGCAGTAAAAAATAAAGGAAAATTTTTACAATTTTTTTTCCTTCTGCGGAAGCCCTACTGGAATGCCTGTCTTTTTTTTAAAACTTAAAAAAAAGAAACACGGTCAGCTTTGAATTAATGTGATTTTTTTTCTCAAGTCAAAGTAGTGAAAGTTTCTCCGGAAAAATGTAACCAAACTTTAGACCCCTGACAATCTTTTCGCTGAAATCAGTGAAGAATTTTTGTCCACTCATAGTTTTGTTTTTGTCAAAAATATCTTAACTTTTACTAGACTGCAAAAAGTTATAATTGATTTCTGTTTGACGCCATGTTTGTTCCATTTGCACTAAGAAATCGGGTGAAGCGGTGCCTTATGGCTGCAGGTACGTCAGTCGCACATAACACATTTTTCTGAAATCTCTTCTTAATTCTACTTGAAACTGAACATCAACATATATTTAAAAAAAAAAACACGTTACTGTTAAACCAGCGATTGTTTTAACTAGAATTGACAGTAAAACTCCTCGAATCGCGAATTTATGTAGGCTGTCATATTTTAGCCATCAGTTAACTTCCTGAAAATGCAGACTGCAGCAGCTTCGCTGTTTGGAGCACCGTTAGCGAGCTGAAGTAGAACTACAACTATTCTGTAAAGTTTAAGTTTTACTTCTAACGCGCGTGGTGGCTACGGACTCATGGAATTGTATATGTACAGAATGAGTCATAATTCGACCTATAAACTTCAGCTGCAGTTTCATCACGACAAAATTGGTTGAAAACCTCTATCCGACATATGGTCTAAATCAGCTGTTCCCAATTTTTTTTCGGCCAGGGAACACTATGATGGACATTTCTTTTGACGGAACCCCAACTCCTTCAAAGGAAGTTATTTGACAATAATTTTGCCTGCTTCATACGACATTCGTCCTGACTTACGGAACCCCAGCATTCCGCGGAACACATTTGGGAACCGCTGATCTAAAGTTCTTCCTAAGGCTGGTAACTTTGTAATTGAAACAAATTTATTTCATTAAAATATTTGGAAGCAACGCCTTTTTTTCTACATATATTTGTGACATATTACCTGTTATTTCAATGAAAAAATTTGCTGCAGCCACAAAATTCGTGGTACTTGTAGAACTTCAATCAATTATGCATAATCCAGACAGTCAGTAATCCCATCTTAAATGCTATCTCTATGATTTACAATAAAACATGTTGTTCAACCCCAACTTGAGAAGCGCACATCAGCTTTGGGAAGTACTTAGGACCATTAGCCGTATATATGTATTCAACTTATTTTGCCGTGAAGAACCTGCAAACACACACACAACTATATATATATATATATATATATATATATATATATATATATAGAGAAAGAGAGAGAGAGAGAGAGAGAGAGAGAGAGAGAGAGAGAGCTGTACCTTACCTCAAAGATTGCGTAAATAATAGTTTATGGCACATTCTGGTATCAGCGAGTAAAGTCGAATGATGTTATAAAATCAATTGTAAAGTTCAATGTCATGTTTGTGTGTGTGTCTATAAAACGACAATACCAAGATGTAATCGAGTCCATTGTGGACTTAACTAGATTATATTTTATGTAATGAAATTTAAAAAAAAATGTCAAACTAGTTTAATTGTTAGAATAGTATTCCTCGCAGAAAGTAGATGCGTTCGTTACGGGTTGCACGTATTGGATAAGATACTGGAAACATATACTTTCGTGTGATCTCGTAGGATGTTATTTTGGTCACACAAAAATTATTTATGAATTAATACAATTTATAATAATTGGGTTTGTACACGTATCATATCTTGTGGTGTCGTGCAGGTTAGACTACATGGGGGGGGGGGGGGGGAAACATCAAGGAGAGTGAGTGTCATATATAATGTGTGTGTCAATCTTTTTTTTTTCCCGGCGAGACGGGCCCAGCTGTCAGTGACGCGCGACCAGGCGCCTAGGTCCCGCCGGAGGTGGTTATAATTACTGCCAGCCGGGGCCTTGAGGCGCTCCTGAACAAAGCGGGTCGGTCCCGCGGGAGCTATTGTTAGCGCCCAGGTGCCTGGGTGCCTGCCTGGCGCCGCCGCCTAGTCTGCCTCGCTGCGTCCACGCGAGATCTCTGTGCTCTGCGCTCTGTGCTCTGTGCTCTGCGCTCTGCGCTCTGTGCTCTGCGCTCTGCGCTCTGCGCATTGTTCCGTATCTGCGGAGGCGGTCCACACACACACACACACACACACACACACACACACACACTGCTGGACATTACGCGCAAATTCACGGACCTTTTGCAACGAGGGATTCGCCTCGAACGAACGATACCAGGTTCGATTCCTGGCAGTACAGAGCTAATTAAATTTGATTGATTTCATATAACAAACAAGTCTTTAAGGTCCAGGATACAATAACAACAAAGCATCCAGATTAGATGAAAGATCAGGACAGCGGAGTTACAACACATCAAGTGCCGGTCACTCACGTGGTTTAAGGACCATGTGATCTATACCCCCACCCGCCAAATTTGAGTTTTTTTTTGCCTCCTGTAAAAATAATTGGTTGTCTGTAAAGTCGGTTTACGGACGATAGTTTAACGTGACGTCATAACAAAACATTGATGAAATGATTGCATACTTTATGAATAAAATTGAATCTTTTTTATTTTAATAATAAAAAAATAAATACTTGAAATTATACTAGTAATCAGATTTTTAAAATGCAAGAATAATTAACATTTATTGCCGAAATTGTTGTTGTAATAAGCAATGAAAACCACATTAACTTTTCACTTCACTTTATAAACAGTCGAGTGGAAGAGATAGATGCGGCGTAAGCGTACAATGAGCGTAACGGGACACAGCGTAACGGAACAATGTGGGTAACGGGACACTTTTTCGTGCGTGCAGCCGGCGTTCATCGATTTATTAGACGTTGTCACGTCAGAATTATCTTCCAGTACGTGTGAAGTTGAAAGTATTTTAGCGACGGAAACACCAGAATATGGCGATATAGTTACGATTGTGAAGACAATGAGCAACCATGCCGTAGTCCCATAATGAATACATACCAAACTAGGCCACTCTGGATCTTAGTAGAAACTACGCCTTGTTTCGACTCTCTAGTTGTCTGTTTCGTTCTCTGAGAAATTAATGTGAACACATACGTGGACGAATAAGGTCGTTCTTGCTGTGGACTTAAAATGTTTTTTTTTTTTAATTTTAAATTTTTTTTTTGTTAATACACCAATAATATTATTTTGGATTCATGTTCAATGTAATTGAACTCAGTTCACGTAAATTTACGAAGATACCTGGATAATTTGTAACCATATTTCTTCGTAAGTTGAAGATAAAAATATTTTAACAGTGTAGCCTCATGCCGCTGAGCAGTGTTCGCAAACCACGTCACGTGATTGTCAGTCCTCGTCAACAAACGTCATTCACAGGCATTTTTATTTTTGCCTGTCTCTCTTTTTTCTTATACAAAACATTCCTTCGGAAACCATCTGCCAATAAATTGTTTGTAATGCTACCAGAAAAAATATTGTGTATATGTACAACACATTGCTTTGGTTATTTTTGCATCGGTATGAAATACGTTTTTGGAAAAGATCGTGATTTATTTTTTTGTCGCGCTTACGAAAATTGGCGCAAAATTTAATATTTTGTATTGATTCTCTATACAAGAATACTTTTTTTTTTTTCACAGTGGAAAAATAATCGAATATCCAAGAATTGAACCTATTTTGTGATATTATTCTTTTTATTGTGAGCAATTAATTCTGGAAAGCTACTTTGAGGGAACGGTTAACAAATATTTTTAATGACTGTGAGTACTGGGACAACATGAAGCATAAACTTTGAATATATACCTATACTGTATAGAAGTCGCGAGTGGATAGGATTTACTCTACGTTTTACAGAAGCGCATGATGAGCAGCTTGGGAACTTCACCGCTGCAGTGCGCTGCCGTAACGCCCTGTATCGTCTTAGTTGTTATTTATACGTTAGAGCGCAGCTCTGTCGCCCGCTGTCATTCCCCGCACCCCTCATCCATCATTCACTGCAGCTCAACGTCGTTCAACGGGAGGGGGAAGGTGTGTCTGAAGAGTTGGACACTTGTCCGCTAGGGACCACCACAAGTCGACGCCCTAGAGATGGTGGCGATTGCGGCGGTGAATTAACCAACTACCTCAAAACCGTATTAGAATTTTTAACCTGGGCTGGCGACTTCTATACAGTATATATATTCAAAGGCATAAATGCCCGGGCAAGAATCCGAACACAGTATTGCTGCGAAAAAATTTTTTTACAGCGCTACAGTAGCTTTTATGAAAATGTACAAATTTACTCACATCAGTAGTTTTACATACTTATTTGAGTTACATAGGTATACAAACAAATTACAGTGTGTGATGCTTTGTAAGTGAAAGTTTGGGAAATGGGGTACAACTGGTAGTACGTGAAGAGAACTGTTAAATTTTAAACAAGTTTACGTGACACTGTCTTTTAGCCCTTTTTGCGATAGTGCCTAGGCCTGCCGGACACAAATTGAGACGGGTAAAAATATGGCACGCTGAAAAATTGTGATAAATTTTATGTGTTTTGCTGCGTCTTGGATTGGCCCCACAGTTCACGCAAATGGCAACCCTGCCGTTGAAGGAGTGCTGATTTCGCTGGCAACCCGTTCGAGACACGAATATAGCAGCCAGTGAACAGTTGACAGGGGCCGTGAGGATACAAAAGGATTATGAATAGAGACCTGTAAAATTCGCGGATTCATTTCGCGATAGGATAGAGTCCAAATACTATTGACATTATTTTGCTTCAGTGATTGGGCTACAGTTTATCTGAAGGACTCTGGGCCAATGAAAAATCTTTAACAGAATAATTAGCGAATCACGATCATTCCAGTCAACAGGTGTTACGAGTCGGTAACCAATCAGCATATGTAATTTGCACGAGTGCATAGAGGATCATGGAGTCTATCCTTTAGGGATTTGAAATCGCGAATTTTACAGGTCTCTAATTATGAAGTCTGCCGTCGAGCCAGGGGATTCGGTTTGCCGGGTGTTACTGGACTCGTACCTGCCGGTCCGACTGCGCAGCGTCAGTTGACGCCACAAGACACATCCTTCTGAAAATCTCTAGACTGTTACCGCGCCAGAAGTTACAATTTAATTTACCTCCGCGTAAAAGGCACCTGGTGGTCTCCGAACCACACGGACAGAAACTCGGAGTCTGTAGGTGTTGAGTTGTGCAGGGGTTGTCGGGATGGGACCCAATGCCTCGCCACGCAAGCTCGGTGCGTAATTTACACGCCCGAACAATTTCCACTGCTCATGCCCGAGCTGAAGATTCCCAGCCGGCACCCGGCAAACACATTCCCCTGGCTCCAAAACATTTTACCTGGAAGAATAAATGCTCAATGCGTAGGGGCAGGAATTTTTCGCGGAAAGATTTGAACGTCCATTAGACTGAAACAAGGTATACCCGCACCTGAAATTTCTTCGTTGTGATTGGCGGCCGTCTGCGAGAGAAGTCGTTGTTGCCTTATTTGACCGACCCATTCAGGACGCGTTTGCTTTCACGTTGAGTCGCTGTGATTGGTGGGGTTACAATCGATATGTATCTGGGAGAAACTCGCCCAATCACGAAACACAGACGATGCTACAGTGTTTTAACTTTCTGCTAGTCTCGAAATCTTTGCGCGAAATCTGCATGCCCCTATAATGCGAATCTGGGAATTTCCGATGACTCAGACTAGTAGCTGCGGAGCCAAACGCACGGGATGTGCGAGTGTTTGCTGGCGGCGTGGGAGGGGGGGGGGGGGGTTGATTTTGATAATGGGGCCAAGTCCCACTTTAGTCGCTCCGTAACTATTTCGAGTGGGGCCCCCACCGATGGAAGTGGCTGGGAAATCACATTATTATTTTTTTTTTTGGAAGCCTGCCCTCCCCACAACCACTACATTGTCTGAAATACTTGAACGGGCGGCGGCTGGCTGGCCGGGTCGAGAAGAGTTAGCGATACCTCAGAGGGAGCGAAGACGTGCGTTGGCTGGCGGCCTGGCAAGGTTTGCGGAGCGACCGCGGTGCTATTGGTACTCTCTCTCTCTCTCGGTTCACGAGGCCTTTGGCTGGTTGCGGCCTGGTGCCAACTGGCCGAACACCTCCGCCATCTCTCTCTCTCTCTCTCTCTCTCTCTCTCTCGCTCTCTCTCTCTCTCTCTCTCTCTCGTCAATCTAGTGTTCCCTGCGCTGTTGTTGTAGCTGAGGTTCTTGGCAGGCGTCCGGCCCCTTCCTCCGCCCACACGCCACGCTCTCTCGCTCGTTTGTTTACGTCGATGACCACATTTCTTTCCTTTTCTCTTTAGTTAATACTTATCTATAGGGGCAAGAAATTTTCGCGAAAAAATCTGAACGCCTACTAGACTGCAACAAGGTATACCCACAACAGCGGTTTCTTCCTTGTGATTGGCGGCCGTCTGCGAGAGAAGTCGTTGCCTTGTTTGCATGAGCCACTAAGGACGAGTTTGCTTCCACGCTGAATTAGTATGATTGGTTGTTGTAACAATCGACATGCACCTCAAAGTAACTCACCCAATCACGAAACACAGACGATGCTACAGTGTTTTAACTTTCAGCTACTCTCTGTATCTTTTCGCGAAATTTTCATGGCCCTACTTATCTAGGCGCGTTATGGGAAAAAAAAATGTCGAGAAGTATTTTTTTGCGATGTGCGCTTAGCGTGCAATTAAAAATTGATAGAATAAAAGTTATATATATGCTTCTAAATAATAAACTTCAGTTATTGATGACTTGATGTAAGCTTTTGGACATACGCCATTGCTAAACACATGTATGTCTGTAGAAGAAAACTACAAAAAGCCAAAAGACAAAAAACACAAATTATGTAACAAAATTGCTTTTGTCAACAGGATATATACACCACATAGTATTCCATAACAGGAATATGGTCAACAAACAAAGATAGTTATTGATATTGAATACTGGTCCATATAATTAAAAAAAATATTATGAATATTAGTGATATAAATTGTGTTAATATTTTTTGTCTGTAATGTAGTTATATAAGTGAAGTTATTTTCCCGTATGTATAATTTATTGTATAGTATAAACTATTTTATTTAATAAATTGAAATTTTAAATTAGCATACACCTTTATTATATTTATTGATTTTCATTATTAATTAAAAAAAATATGGACTATTTTACTAAATTATGTAATTAATTTTATAAATATGGTTATATAAATATTTAATACTCAGATATTTATTTTTAAAAATCATTTTGTTGTATTTTATAATATCACTCTTTTGGTTATTTTAATTCTATCAGTTAGTTGCATCCAAAATTAAATTTAGTTTTTTATAATGTCAGGTGAGTGTAACTTCTTACGCACGTACATAAGTTCACGCAAAAATTTTTTTTAAAACTTCCACAGGAATTCACTAAATTAAACAGGTAATTTAGCACTCACGAAAGCAAGCTTTTGAGTACATCTAGTCACTTTAATCTATGTGCGGTAGTTTGATTAATTTAAACATTTTAAAAATTATAAGTTTACTATAAATAGATAAAAATGATCTTAATAAATATTACATTTATTTTAATAAAGTTGAAAATTAAAAATATCAATTAATTATAAATACAAGATAAAGTATGCCAGTGTTTCAGTAAATATATCTATATAAAAAGACAAAAAAATAATATTTTAAGGAAAATGTACAAGTACATAAGACAAAAGTATATAAAACCTTACTTAAATATTGAAGAGATTTTCCACCGTCACTAACTGAGATGACTGAATGAGCGACGGGATAGGCTGTACTCAGTAGCCTATATAGATCTAACATGCCTCTGCCTTGGTACGATTTAGATAACTATAGCAATATCGCTTTCAAAGAGAAAAAAAACTGGACTTTTCATGGCAAAGGGAAGAACATGGGCTGTAGAAGAAAGAGTGCAAAAATGTTAGTTTTAGTATTGTTTTTTTAGTGTTTAAAACTTAACAAAGCACACACAAATCCTAGCCACCTTTTTTTTGCAATGAACATAGTGTGGTTTTTGTTTGAAAGTGATTTGTGGAAATAAAAGTTAAATCGTGGGTAGTATTTTTTTTTTGATACAGTGTCTTGCTTGGAGGTTATACTCCCGGCTGAAGCTTCTTGAGTGGGGAAGGAAGGTAGTTTCTGCAGTTGCAGACGACGTTGTAAAGTCACGTGAATGGGAGGCAATTATGTAACCATTATATGTGTCAACGAATAATTAAAGCATTTGGATTGCTCTCGAAATTGAAATTCGGCGATTTTATGGAGGGAAAAACATTGAAATGTAATATTTGTTGATGTGGAATAGTGGTTTTATTCGAATGACCATCGACGTGAACAACATCGTTTCACCAGTCAGAACATACGCCATTATTCCCACTGCTGACATAGCTTATGTGGGTCCGAAAACCCAGCTAGAGACGCTCCCAAATTGATTTTTACGGCCCGTTCACATCAGTGCGTGTCAGTAGATAAGACACTACTTTCGAGCTTTAAAAAACATGCTGAATTTAGATAGGTTTCGAATAATACAGAACTAGTGCTTGTGTATCACTTTAAAACTTTATACAGAATGTTCCATAACTCAACGTTTAGCCGAGAACAGTAAATTACGGTACTGAATTAAAAAAAAAAGTGTCGTAGTCTTCGAATTATAGGCATCATTTTCAAAGTTTTTGAATCCTGACCATTTTTTATTATTATATATCGTGATTAAACATTTTTGCTACGCAATAATAAATATACCCAGTGCTGATTAAAATTATATATATATATATATATATATATATATTTGGTCGACTTCCGCGACAAAAGATATTTTAATCGGGTAAAATTGTTTACTCGTACTGTAAAAACAATTGCTTTGCTTACTTTGGTAATAGTTTAAAAATAAGGCTAATTAAAGCAAATAACTTGCTGAGTTAGCAAAGTGATTTTTTTATAGTGTGAATAGTCATAGTTACCCGATTTTAAATTTGTGCCACATAAGACGTGTAAAGAATTTTACCACTTCCCCCCACTCTTTCAAAAAAAAATTGTAGCGTGTTTGATTAAGTTTTTTTTACCACCAATCATTGAATTATAAAACCATTCACAACTCCCTTAGTTGGCACAATACCAAGTCCGTTTGAATTTATCGTAAAACTTGTAAATTCCAACAAAAACTTTTGCCTGAATCAATTTTTGATTCCATTAAATCTTACTTCAAGGAATGATTTTCGGGTAAGATATACTTTGACTCTTTTTTTCTCAAAATACATAAATTTGGACTTCGATCTTACCTTCACCGCCTGCAGACTGAGCTGAAAGATTATTATTATTATTATTATTATTATTATTATTATTTATTTATTTATTTCGGAGGAAAGGGAAACTTGGGATTTCGCAGGATGCGTCGTTAGGGATTCTGAAGATCCTTCGCGTCCTCCAAGCTGGCCCGAGAAGGATGTTATTTGATTGTGTCCTGGACTCACTTTGTAGGATCGTGGCCTCGTAAGAAGACTGACTTTAGACCGGAGTGAAAGGAGGAACTGAATAAGCTCTGGCGTGTTTTTATTCCTAGTACAGTTTTTCTGTCAGTTACCGAGGAGTACTAAAATAAAATATTATGCATTTTAAATATATAAATTTAGATTTTTATTATTAATAAAAAATAGTGATTAGGGTCAAGGATGCTTGAATTTAAAACAACGCGTGGAAAACTAAGTTTTTTTTTTTTTTTTGAATTTTTGAATATTTGTGTGAGAATGAGCGTACGTTTTTTTTTTTGGAACGGTTTCCTCATAAACAAGATTTTTTTCCCTCGGAAATGGTAATTTTTTGTGTCGTTTTTAGTCAGTTTTGTTTGGAAGCGAGAAATGTTCAAGGCCTAGGCCATCAGATCTGGTGACCTGACCTCACCAATTCGAGACGGTGAACCTCCGACACACCTCCTGCGCACCGCACGCACAAGCTCAGCTCTAGGAGCGCGCCAGGCTCTTAAGGGCGACACAGGCTCGAGCATCTCACGCCGCTTCGCCTCTAACGCAGCCAGGCGCCGGACCCGCGCGCAGTCTTCGCCGTCGATGGCCGCGAGGCGAACGGGAAGCCTTCATTTCACAGACGAGAGAGCCACACCCGAAGTTCCCCGAAGTTTACATGATTTCACAGTATATTTAATGTAGCTATCCTAACCAAATCAACCGTCCACAATGTTTTAAAGTATTTATAATGTAGCTAACCTAACCTAATTGACCATTAGTATCCTTTTATCAACACCGCCATATTTATTTACAATGAACCATAAAAAAAACCGAAGATGCACGATCGGGAGTTTGGCTCTCTCGTCTGTAAAAAGAAGAAGGCTTCCCGAGGCGATAACCAGACATGTTCTGATTCTGGAACTGATCAGGAGTCTGTGAAACGTAGGCCCCCCCTTCCCTGCTGCTGCCCGAGGGGGCCGAAGGGTACAGATAACACCAGTCTTAGATTGATAGTCAATGCTTTCTAACACACGCCGACTGCCGTAAGCGCTGCTCTAGTTTTTGTGCGCGCTGTTGCCAAATATAATGAGTAGATACAGGAAAAAATTCTGGGATTCATTTCGAGGTTCGATAAAATTCCAATAACTGGGTATACCTTTGTGCTGCTTCTGCTAATGGCTCACAGCTAATATGGATGACCCTGGGGCCAATGACGAACATCTCAGCCAAAGGAGTATCCGAATCACAGGCTACCCGGTGTAGACTGTTCACAAGTCAGCAGCCAACGAACGGATGGCATTTTCCGAAGTGTTCAGAGATTTTTGTGGGGTCGACCCTAGAGGTCATTTAAGTATTCGAAATTGAAGTGAACTTTGCAATTTTCGTATGAGTTCGTATCGATGATTGTGTGTGGTGTTTTTTTTGTTGTTAAATTTAGGCGATTGATTACAGATTTATGAGCGTATAGGCGTATGAAAATTGTAAACGACTTAAATGGATTCTTAAAATGCTTCTCGTGCACTTCGAATCCCCCTGAGCTTCTCCGTAACATTGTCCAGAGATGTGGCAACAGCGCGCGCCACGAGCCCGTGTGCTGCAATCTGAGCCGCGAGGCGGTCTTCAGGGCCGATCCGTCCGGCACGACGAGGAGGGGGGGGGGGGTTTATCTAGAGGGGTGAGGGGTTCGTATCGATCCCGGGACGCGCTGAGGCCTTCCTGGAGAGCACAATCGCCGCGCCGCTTAGGGCCTCCCACCCCCACCTCAACCATCCCCTCAGGGTTACCATCCCAACAACGCCAGGCCGATTTATCGTCATTCCCCCCGGAGCTCACCCTCGCCTTGCGACCCCAGGCACTCTTGTGTCCTGGTAGACCAGCTCGCGTCCGCCAGCCAGAAGCCAGATATTTCTTTACGTCTACAAGAGATTCCTTTGGAAGCCAGTTGTCAAGAAATAGTTTTTAATACTACAAGAAACACGTGGCTATGGTTATTTTTGCCGATATAATTTTTTTTCCCCGAAATAATACTAATTATTTGTTACTAAAATTGGCGCATATATTTTTTTAATTGAGGTTTCATTCAAGCATAAAATTTTTTTTTTAACCAAAATTCGACTTTATTTGGTTTCCTTGTGCTTATTAATGTGCGCAGTTGATGGCGGAAAGCTTAGAGGCGATACCGAGCTGTGAGCACCATGGAGCGTCGCACTTAATGATGATTACCCTCGCCGCGAGCCGCGGAGGTTGCTGACCCCTGCCGGGCGCCATGGCCGGCCAGAAACAAGTGCGAAGCGGTTGGAACCATTCGTTCGAGAACGTACGCAATTCCGATGGTTTTTTTTTGTTTTCCTCTCACTCTGGCTTCAAGCATTGAATATATATATATTCAATGCTTCAAGGTTTCTTTTGATTTTCAGCTCGGTACTTTTCAAGGCGGCCACTACAACCCTTGACCACCTCGAATGTATTGAGGCTGGCTGGGTTAGGAAAAGAAAATAGCAACTGAAAGACTCCATTTTTCTTTCAATAATTGATGTTTAGTTTTTAAAAAAATTTGACGTGACAACGTCTAATAAATCGATGAAAACCGGCTGCACGCACGAAAAAGTGTCCCGTTACGCACATTGCCCCGTTACGCTGTGTCCCGTTACACTCATTGTACGCTTGCGCCGCATCTATCTCTCTTCCACTCGATTGGAACAACCATCGATTTGACTTTTTCGAGGCACATTAAACTTGAAACACTTCCATTCGTTTCCTACTTTTCCTATCATCGTCCTATCCTTAACAAGATAACACAGATTGGAAGAAGTTAAATAGCTAACATGTATAAAAGTTATAGTTAAAATAATCTCTTCGTTAAAGTAATAAACATATTTGAATTAACGAGTGCAAATAAAAGTAAATTTATCAATTAAATTGTAGATTTAATTTCACTCCTTCTTTGTATCCATACAAAATAGTAATAATTCAATAAAAAATATTCTTTATTATTCATAAAAGTATGCAATCATTTCATCAATGTTTTGTTGTCACGTTAAACTATCGTCCGTAAACCGACTTTACAGACAACCAATTTTTTTTAAATCATAGGTAATTTTAGCCCATTGTGTCCGTATGTGCTTTAATAATTTTTTCACTAATCCATTCCACGGGATTTTCTGTGCAGCTTATTATTTTTTTACATCAGCAGATTTTAGCTGTTTTCAGTGTGTGTTCATACTTATTTTTGTCCATTATTGAGGTTTCTTATGACATACACTGTAACTAACGTTTTCAATTATTTACATGTAACGTGAAACTTGCACTTTACGGAACATGAATCCTACTCCCTCCTGCTTTCCTGGTCCGACCCTTTTCTCATGCCTCCGCTCCGAAGTAGTTATGGGCAGAACGATTCAATCGACCGAATGATTTACTTGAATCAGTTTTCCGTGAAATCATTCGTTCAAAAGATTCGTTCATTTCGTTCTTTATGTTCTGACCAACGACAACGGATTCGGCACGTCTCAAGTATTCTGGTCGGCTGGCCTTGCCGCCTGGCTGGCTATCGCAATCTGGTCGGCTCTGACAGATGAAATTACAGACGTCTGGCTATTACAAAAAAAAAAAAATGTGCGTGAACACATTTCAAAGCTCTTACCGATGAATTTTGTAAACAAAACCCAACAAAATTTGCGAATAATAATTGTAACGCGATAATTGTTGAATCAGTAATACCCAACTCCCAACCCTTTTCTTTGATCAGTTATCGCTTGCTCTTGTGAACAATTCACACGTTGCGGTTACTGATTTCTGTGACTCCCGACGTGATGAGCCATTGTACGAACGAATCAAGCCGAGGCCACACAGAAAGCTTCGCTATGTTTGCGATGTTCGCTATGTTCGCTGCGCCAGGTGGCCTGATAGGATAGTCTAGTTCGCGATGTCGGAGAAACGCATGCCGTGGCACTCGAGTGATGATTCCGACGATGATATTCTTCTGGCTCACACAGTATGTACACGTAAAGAGAAAAGGGCTCATGAATTTAATATAAAAACAAAATAATTGTAAGAATTTCGTGATTTGATGAAGCAGTTGCTTGTGAGGATGAAACCAAATCTCTGGATTTTTTCAGAATAAATTCAACTCAGATAGCATTCCCTTGGAATCAATTCCCAGGCATTCTCCTGCATATTCTGCCTTCTATATACTTCCATCGATTTATTCCATAAACATGGATATTTTCGTAATCTTTTAACTAAATTTTCCGTCAACTTGACTTTTTAAAGTACAATGCTGAGGAAAAGCAAACGCAGAAGTGCAGCACGATTCCGCGTGAAAACAGGTGTTTTTTTGGTTTATTCGCGCATGCGCGAAGTCAGCGACGTTTCAGAAAAAATATCCGGAAACCAAACACCTGGCAACGTTGCCAACATAGCGGACATAGCGAACACAAGCTTTGTGTGGCCAGCGATACCTGAGTTGCAGCCGGCTGTATTTGACTCGCGTAGCGAACATCGCGAACATAGCGAGCATGTCGCCCCGTGTGGCCGTAGCTTCAGACTGGCCGGTTCAGCTTTCGAGTAATCGACTCTTGGAGCCCTTTCACACGGGAAGCTCGATCGCTGGCAACTGAGAGGCGGGCGAGTCGCTGTCAACTGCTGAATCATTGTCTTGATAAGAATTTCCCGCGAGCGTTCAAACGGGCAACTCTCGTCGAATTTCCTTCTTTTTCTAACTGCAAAACATGTGTTCTACGTTCGACACCGAGACTTCATTGAGTTTGTCATTAGTGGCCAGCCCTGTGGGAAATCTCTAATTTGGATCACGCTAGTAAACTCGTGGGGGAAAAAAAATGTGGTACGAAAGTTACGAACATATCATCAACTAGTATTAATTGGTTATGTTAAAGACTAAAATTATCAGAAAATATTCTTGATGTATTTAGCTCAAGATTATATATTTTTCTAAAGAACTATTTGTTAATTTAGCGTTACACACCTTTGTCTAGTCATGTTATTGTGTCATGTCATTCTACAATTAATACTTTATTGTGACTGTAACTCGTTCAACAGGTAATTCATCAACACTTCTTTAACACCAGTTTCAAAAGTTGGCTCAGTTCATGAAAGTTTCTAGTGACGTTATAAAGTAGTTATAAAAATTTATTTAAAAATTCTGTAACAAAAACTTAGTCTGGCAGCATTGATAGGATGCGTCCTTAAATTCTTTTTTTCTTGATTGCTGTTTGATGTGTAACATCTTAGCTCTCGGTATATGACATTTGGTAGAATTTCGTGAATGTAACGGAAATCGCATCGAACGGGAATGTGTACCTACCCATGGTGCTGACATATGTGGCGGATGGTGCGAACCATTGTTCATAGAGATAAAGAGGAAACTTTATAGTATTAACTTTTTAGTGGATTTTAACAACATGGGCAGTATTTTATAAAATTATTCGTCGAAAATCAGGTCCAAAAACGGGTTTTATTTTTTGCATTAATCGGAGCCGTTTCACCATATAGTATTTCACTCTGCAAATCGATTTATTCGACAGTCGACGTAGCTGCTCCGGCAACAAACTCTAGCGGCGGGTGCGGAAACTACGCGTGATTCGCGTGCAGAAATGTATGCATGAACCACAATTTTGGGGTTTATTTAACACGCTCGACATTATTTTGAAGCATTCCACGTTAAACTTTGTGTCCGAGTTTCGTTTTATAATTGTATTTACAACACGAGACCATATGATTATTTTTTAAAAGGGGTTAGATTTTACACATCACTGGCGAGCACCAAAAGACTTGCTCGCAATTCTTTTTTTCTTTCCTGTGAACACGTTCGCTCATTGAGAAGCCTAAGATGTACATCAAGTTCTGTCCCTGCCCGAACACGCCCGAATATTCACCTTCGGCCAACCTCGGGATTTGTTTTATTTTTGCGCAGGAAAAATGAATTCATATATTAAAAGCGGTTGGTTAGGTTAGCTACATTAAAACACTTTAAAACACTATGGACGGTTAGTAAGGTTAGTATAGCTACATTAAAATAAACAGAGAAATATAAATATATATGTAAATGAACCCGAGGTTGGCCGAAGGTGAATATTCTGGCGTGTTCGGGCAGGGACAGAACTTGATGTACATCTTAGGCTTCCCATTGAAATGGCTTTAACGCCCACAGCGCAAGACTGTGATCTCCCCAGCAGTCGGGACGACCGTCGCTGAAAAGCGTCCGGCGAGGCAACTGCCGCTGCCAGTTGCCCGCGTGAAAAAAGTGGCTTTTAAAGAACCGATTCTTTACATAGCGAAAAAAAATTGGTTGTCTGTAAAGTCGGTTTACGGACGATAGTTTAACGTGACAAAGTCATAACAAAACATTGATGAAATTACTGCATACTTTTATGAATAAAATTGAATCATTTTTATTGAATTATCACTATTTTGTATGGATACAAAGAAGGAGTGAAGTGAAATCTACAATTTAATTGATAAATTTACTTTTTTTGCACTCCTTAATTCAAATATGTTTATTACTTTAACGAACAGATTAATTTTAACTATAACTTTTATACATGTTTGCTATTTAACTTCTTCCAATCTGTGTTATTCTGTTAAGGATAGGACGATGATAGGAAAAGTAGGAAACGAATGGGAGTGTTTCAAGTTTAATGTGCCTCGAAAAATTCAAATCGATGGTTGTTCCAATCGAGGGGAAGAGAGATAGATGCGGCGTAAGCTTACAATGAGCGTAACGGGACAATGAGTAATCTTTTTTCGTGCGTGCAGCCGGCGTTCATCGATTTTTTAGACGTTGTCACGTCAAAAAAGTGCTTTCGTTCGATCAAAGATCCGTTCGCTTGGGACGAATGGTTCACGAACGACTCCGGAGACCCGCCTGAACGCGACAGATCGACGAACGAGTCGGCCAGCACGTTCTGACCGACTGATTTCTTCGGGACCCGTGACGCAGTTCGGCCGGATGTTTCCACCCCCCCCCCCCTACCTTCCCCTCACCCGTAGGTTTCCTTACCCCTGACGGACTATTTTTATTCCTCGCGATTTCTCTCCACCCCCCCCCCCCCCCACCGGGAAGTTCGCGCGCCCAGACACCATCAATCTACGTCATCGTTCGCTCGCCGCACAGCTTTTTCCCGTCCGACCTCACCGACATTTGACGGCCGATCCCGTCGTGCTTCTCGTTCTTAATGTCCGTAAAAGAGAGAAAATGTTTCATATGGAAGCGATTTTGTATGCGTTATCCAGTTGCTGGCAACTCAGGAAAAAAAAAAAAAACTAGGAAAGGCTAGTGAGTGACGACGTCGCAGTTAGTCAGGTAAAACATTTTATTTACGGCTATTTGCCTGATTAAAAAAATAATAATAATACGAAGCGTACATCCGTAGAAATTGCCCGAGGTAATAGCTAGTGGCATAAAATTAAATAAGCAAATTTTACCAAAAAAAAATAATAATAATTTCGTCTGTGCTGTGTTATTTCATTTTCATTCCAATTTTTTTTTATCGAAGAAAACTTTTATTTTGCAATATGCAAGCAATGCATTTTGTTCTGTGCACAAAATTTTGCCGTCGCATGTACCGTACTACATGTTGTTTCTTAAGTTAGGCCAGTAGTCATAAATGCACTTTTGTCCTGACTTATTAGGTCGTGGTCACCCACTGGAATTCATTCCTCAGAGTTTATACAGTTTGCAAATTCTAATTTATGCTTCAATAACCTATTTTTTTTAATACATTACTTCTGAAAATTCAGAATGTAGAGAGAAAGAATGGTGGTTGATAAGGTTGAATATCATGTTTCATGTAGATAAATTTTGTGCAACGGGCGGCTTTTGAAGAATCAGAGAAAAATTTTTTATTGGGCAAACTATCGTGTAACTATGCGGTTGTAAGGCGTCTAAGGCTTCCGTTGAAAAAAGTACGGTTATATATAACAAAAAATTAATTTAATACACACATAATATTTATAAATTTTCAATTTATTTTAATATTGTGCAAATGAAAATTATTTCTGATATATTTTATATAAATATGAAATGATAATAAAATATTTTACTAAAAAATTATATTAATATGTATGTTTTAAGTGTATATGTGCTATTTACCGATAATTTTAGCAGCAAGAAATTAAGTGACCCAAAAAAGAAAATATGAAAATTCAAAAGAGCGTAATTACAAAAAAAAAACAAATATGCCAAAAAATCTTTCTTTTGCAGAAACATATATTATATACACAAAAACAAATATAATATTATTTTTAATACAATTAAAAACTTCAAACAAATAAGTATTTAAAAAAAATTTCGAAAGGGTATAAGTACAAAATTCAAATATCATAAATATATTCCCAGTATTTTCAGTAATGAAAACAATTAATTGTTTTTAGGTTAGAGCTAATCTTTTTAGATATAAGCCTTTTTTTAGTAATTGTAAAATTGAAAAATTATAAACATAACACTTCAATTTAATAATCAAGGTGTGTTCCACTTATGTAGCTGTATTTCAAGGGTTATTTTATAGTTACACTTCTATTTTATATTTTATACACATATATATTAAGTAGGCTAATATTTGTGCTTCATTATACACTTGTGCCCAAGGTATTTATATCACTTTAGCGTTAGAGCGTAACTATATGTAGGATAGTTGTCTTTGTTTGCATATATTCAGACTAATTTTTTTTAGCAGACACTGTTAATAAAACATAATATTCTCATAGGAAATATATATCTATACCTCGGAAGCATAAGGCACTATGTCCACACTTCGACAAAATGCACTTTCAACCATAGACTTGACCACAATTTGATGTTCTTTCTAGTAGCACACAACACTCAAAGTACGATATTTCAAAAATGTATATATTATTTGGTAGAAAATAGTTAAGTAAATAATAAAAGTTTTTTTACACTGCTCTCATGAAAGATTGTGACATAGTGTCGTTTATTTATTGTGATTCTTCTGAAGATATTTTTGTGAAAAAAAACTATTTTTAAAAGAATGATTTATGTTTCTTCAGCTAAAGACACATTTTATGTTTATTACAAAATAGTAAAATAAAATATAGAAAATCTGTTATTAGAAATGTATTAGTAATTCATTTATAATTGGCCTACGTGTATATATATATATATATATATATATATATATATATATATATATATATTTCAAAATGGCATCTGGCCTTCAAAAAGAGAGGGAAGTTCAACATCACTGGTTTATCGTGACGAGCCATCCCAGCAATTGCCTGAAATAATGTCGGGAGTTCCGTGCGAAAATGGAAATCACGACGGTATTGGAACTGTGGTCTGATGGAAGGCGACCACAGTGCCCTATTGCTGCGTCACCTTGCTTCCAATGACATTTCGGCTATCCTGATATACTGTGATAGTTTGAGACCCGGAAATTTTCACGGATACGTCTGGCTTCGTGGTAGAATTCAAAGTCATAGAGATGTGCTCAACCCATGTTTGCTTCCCATCGGTTGATTTCATAGCGTGAACATTTGTATCCTTTTTTTAATTGTCACTACCTGATTCGCTTGCTTCTCTCCTAGCTCGCCATAGTTGGCTCACGGTCGCAGAGGGGCGTGTCCAAATAACTTCGGTCCAATCCTGAAAACAGTGCGAGAGTGAAAAGGTTTGCATTCTAACTTGCGACTAATTAATGCACGAAAGTTCCGTGCCTAGTGATGGTTTAGTACAATAGGTTATGGATTATTATTTCTATAGTTTCCTTCGACTGTGTCTTGAGTTCGTTGGCGTTATTTGGAAGGGGGAGAAGTGTTTATTTGGAAGAGGGAGGGGTGTTGGTTTTGAAGGGGGGAGTGTATATATATTGAGGTAGGAGGGGTGGTGATTTAGGAGGGGATGGGGTAATGATTTGGAAGGGGAAGTGCGTTGTTTTTGGGTGGGGAGGGGTGTCGATTTGGAATGGGAGGTATTGATTTGGAATTATGAGAAGCTTTGATTTGGAAGGAGGATATGTGTTGATTTGGAAGGGGGCGCGTTTTTAATTTATTGCGGGAAGGGACTTCGATGTTAATATTGAAGGGGAATGGGCGTTGATTTTTAAGGGGGAGGTGCCCGCGCGGGACTCGTAGAATTAAAAATACCTCATTGATAACTTGAGTCGGTTAACCACACACGCCCAAAACCCTTGGGCCTCAGATTCCTCCCCCTTCCCCTTCTATTTTCCCCTTTCCCAGCGAATTATACAGACATACGCTCCTGCTCGAGTTCTGACGTCTTGAAAGTCCTCGATGTCTACAGGACGATAAGCTTAGGTTAAAATTATAATGGAACATGACATTTTAATTCTATATCATTCGGTGATCGCAATGCACCTGCTATGTTCTAACATTTAATGGAGAACGAAATACCTCGCCACATCTGTCATTTTATTTTAACAACACTATTGTTATCAAAATAACCTAAGAAGAACATATATGCCTAACCCGACTTGGTGATGTTATAGCGGAATATAAAGTCTGTAGATATAATTTTGTTGCCCCTGGGAATTCATACTGGCCCCAAGAAAAATAAATTACTAGATTAGCGTCGACTAATTAACAAGACAGAAGTAAAGATTTTGTGGTTTATGATATTCCTAACATTTAAAGATAGCAATGGTTTTGTTTATTTCATGTTTATGCCGATGGTATTCGCTTCACGTTTAGCACTGTACCAGCAAAAACCTTAAGTGCGTATTAGAAACTAGATACATGAAAGTAAAAGCTAATCTATTGGCTTGCAGTTGTTGACACGGCAGTATATCGGATATCGTTTGAACGATAGGCAGTATATACCGACAGTCATTTGACCGAAAAAAAAAACTAAAAATTTATCTCGCTAGGAAAATGTCTTACAGCTTGCAACAGGCAGTTGACCGACAGGAATTATACCGAAAGTCGTTTGACCGATAATGGCGTGACCGAAAGTAATTTTTTTCCGATATTTCGGACCGATGACTTTCGGTATACTGACTGCTTGCTGCCCTTGCAGGTCCGACGCAGTAGACGCGCACATTCACCATCATCGACGCACAATTTGACGCACATTCACTAACATCGTTGCACTTTTCAAACCCCATATTCATCATTGACGCATTATTCGACGCACATTCACCAACGTCAATTCATAATTCGACGCACATTCACTTACAACGATACACTCTTTGACCCATATTTAGGGGCATGCAGATTTCGCGAAAAGATTTCGAGACTTGATGAAAGTTAAAACACTGTAGCACCGTCTGTGTTTCGTGATTGGGTGAGTTTCTCCCAGGTACATATCGATTGTTACAACACCAATCACAGTAATTCAGTGCGGAAGCAAACGCGTCCTGAGTGGCTCGGTTCAAATAAGGTAACGACTTCTCTCGCAGACGGCCGCCAATCACAAGGAAGAAACCACAGGTGCGGGTATACCTTGTTGCAGTCTAATAAGAGTTCAGAGCTTTTCGCGAAAAATGCCTGCCCCTACCCATATTCACCATCGACGCACATTCACCACCATGGACGCACACGCACTTACGTCGAAGCAATGTTCGACGCGTCATTTGCTGCACATTCGCTGACAGTTTCCTTTTGGGAAGTTGCCTCCGACCGGGGGATGATGAGATTGACGGACTCAAAAACAATGCGCGATATCGTAGCGACGCTGAAATGCAGGAAATCCATCACGGCGAGGTTTTAACGACCTTCGTGGGGTTATTTACTGCCCTTTCAGCGGGGCGGAGCCCGTCGGCCGCGGACTGTGGACAGTGGCGGTTGTCACCGATACGCCGCCAGATGTCTCTCTGTGTAGCTCGCGCCCGTGTCTCTGGCTGCTGATGGATTGCCTCCGTCCGCTTCGGGTTCTCACCGGGTGCGTTCCGCGCCTTCCCGTCAACCTGTCATCGATAGAGCCACCATTACACAAAAACACTTCTACAAAATAATTCTTTGGAAATTGTTACCAAGAAAAAGTTTTATAATACTACAGAAAATAGGCTATATTGTGACTTTGTACAAAACATGGCTAAGGTTGTTTTTTTGCATATTAAATACTTTCCCATATAATACTGAGTATTTCTTACTACAATTAGCATATAATTTTAATACTTCAATAAATTGATGATTTCATTGAAGCAATTCTTTTCAAACCATGGAAAATTGAATCGAATATTCAGAGATTAGACTTTATTTAGTTTTATTATACTTATAAATGTGCGCAGTTAATAATGGAAAGCTATTCAGGGGACAGTTTTCAAATAACTTGAGACAGTGTAGGTACGGGTTAAACTCAAAAAAAAAAGCACAAATTCCCGGTTAAGAATCTGAAGCCAGTATTACTGCGAACACTATTTTTGGAGTGATACAGCTGTTTTCATGTAAATGTACAAATTTCTAAATATCTGTAATTTTACATGATTATTTCTGTTTCATTTACAAAAAATACAGTGGATGGTTAAACATGATTCGGTGAGATGATTGGCTGGGTGGTTTTTGATGTGTAAACATTTCAGCTCTCGGTATACGGTATTTCGTAAATGGAACGGAAGTCGATGAACGGAAATTTGGCAGAAAGATGGTGGACCCACGTATAGCAACGTAAACCCGTAGATTTACGTATAGCAACGTAAACCCTGTCGTCATCGGGGACTTACAAAACGTATTGGTGTGCCGAATGAAACTAAACGATAGTGTTAGTGATAGTGTGTAACACGTAGCTATGATTTTTTTTTCAATTTATAAAATACACTTTTCAAGATAAAAGTGAGTATTTATTACGATATTTGCCGCATAACTTTGTATTTTAATTGATGTTTCATTAAAGGAAAACAAAATTTAACCGTGGATAAGATAATCAAATGTATCCATAACTAGGCTTTATTTTTTTTTATTGTGGTTATTAATGTGCGTAGTTAATACTGGAAAGCATTTCAGGGATTTTTTTTACAAATAACTTCAATTATTGGAGGTACCTAACTATATTTCGGTAAGCTAAATTAGTCATAGTAAAAAGTAATCTCAATTTTTAAAATACTTAAGAAACCTGGCATTGCAATGTTCATAATACATAATCTCCTTCTAAATTCCCAATAGGCTTAGTAGCACAGTGGAGAGCGAGCACTTGGTAACCTCAAAGGGCGTAGTTCAAAAGGCACTGGATTCTTTTTTAATAACAATATAATATAGGTAGTAATGTTGAGTCAGCTGAATAATTTTAAAGATTGTTTGTAGGGAGTATTTACAGACTAATTTCAGTCTTTTAAGCAAATACAAATATACAAACATATACTTAGAGTAATAATATGTGTTTTTAAATGTTTAAGTAATACCGCGGAAGTATTATTTCTAACGTGTGCAACTTTGTACTGTTGACTGTTTATTAAATTTAACAAGATTGGCAGTATTTTAATAATATTCGTGTAGAAAGTCAGTTCTAAAGCCGGGGTTTTATCGCAGCCGTTTTTAATAGTTTGAAATTATTGGTTTTCGTGTTTCGTGAGAAAATTTACTATCAAGTGTTTAACGTACACTATAGGTTTTTTCTTCGTAAATCGAACAGAAATATTAATGTTAAATTACAGATATTTGTAAATTTACACATTTACATGAAAACAACTTTAACGCTACAATATAGTGTTCGCAGTAAAACTGGGTTCGGGCATTTATGTCTCGTGTTGGTCCAGTGGTACCTCCAATAATTGAAGTTATTTGTAAAAAAAATCCCTGAAATGCTTTCCAGTATTAACTGCGCACATTAATAACCACAATAAAACAAAATAAAGCCCAGTTATGGATACATTTGATTATATTATCCACGGTTAAATTTTGTTTTCCTTTAATGAAACATCAATTAAAATAAAAAGTTATGCGGCAAATATCGTAAGAAATACTCACTTTTATCTTGAAAAGTGTATTTTATAAATTAAAAAAAAACTACGTGTTACACAGAGTTACGGTATGTTTCTTTTAGCAACTGGTTTCCAAAGGAATCATTTGTAAAAGTACAGAAACTTTTTTGACGTGACAACGTCTAATAAATCGATGAACGTCGGCTGCACGCACGAAAAAGTGTCCCGTAACGCACATTGTCGCGTTATTCTGTGTACCGTTACGCTCATTGTACGCTTGCGCCGCATCTATCTCTCTTCCACTCGATTGGAACAACCATCGATTTGACTTTTTCGAGACACATTAAACTTGAAACACTCCCATTCGTTTCCTACTTTTCTTATCATCGTCCTATCCTTAACAGAATAACACAGATTGGAAGCAGTTAAATAGCAAACATGTATAAAAGTTATAGTTAAAATAATCTCTTCGTTAAAGTAATAAACATATTTGAATTAATGAGTGAAAATAAAAGTAAATTTATCAATTAAATTGTATATTTCATTTCACTCCTTTGTATTCATACAAAATAGTGATAATTCAATAAAAATGATTCAATTTTATTCATAAAAGTATGCAATCCTTTCATCAATGTTTTGTTATCGCGTTGTCACGTTAAACTATCGTCCGTAAACCGATTTTACAGACAACCAATTTTTTTTTTTTTTTTCGTTTGTGGATATAAAACAATGACCTGGAACGGGACGTAACCCCCCATGACGTGCAGACGTTGTCTCCCTCGCCGCTCCGTCCTTCTTTCCGACCCATATTCCGTGCCTAAGCACGTTAACAATTTATTACCCCGCAGTGTGCGATGGTCTCTCGTTCACGTTGGCAAGACCTGCTCCGTCACGCGAAACTGACGTCATGCCCGGGGCGATGCCCGCTCGTGTTTCTCTCCTCTTTGGAGTTCTGGCCAGACAGTCGCCTCATTTCATCTTTGGAATTTCCGGCTGCATCAACTTCCACGCGGCTTAAAAAATATCTTCATTTTCAATTTTTTATGCGACTAAATCCAAATAAAATAATTTATTTCATGTGACCATGTGAGACACAAAACTAAATGACGTCACACTAATGAGTGGTCTCACTTTTTTGTATCTAGTCATTGTTCCCCCCCCCTCCTTTCCCCCCCTCTAACATGAGAAGGTAGGAGTGCTTTCAGTTCTGCCTAGTGATGAATTTTTTTTTTTAAAGTTGTTCGAGCAAATATTCAGACCTCTACAGCTAAATATTGTATCGTAACGAAACAAACAAACACACGGAAAACAGATTTCTTTGGAAACCAGTTGCCAATAAATAGTTGATAATACTATAGTAAATATATTGTAATTTTGTTGAACAAATGGTTATGGTCCTTTTTTAATATTTGAGACACGCTTTTTTTTCTTCAGATAATACTGGGTATTTCTTACGAAAATTGGCACATATTTTTATTTTTTAATTGATGTTTTATCAAGCGTAATGTTTTTAAACCATGGAAAATATTATCAAATATAAAATTATCGAACTTCATTTTTTTGTGCTTATTAATGTGCGCAGTTATTACTGAAAATCCATTTAGGAAACGCTTTACAAATAACTTTAACTATTGTAGGTACTAGGTTAACACAAACCATAAACGTCCGGATAAGGATCCGAACCCAGTATTACTGCAAACATTATATTGTAGTGATGCGCCTTATCTTCGCGTGGGATTTGGCGCGCGAGTGTAATTAAAACCGAGCGTTTCTTCGCTCTGCCAAGTTTTGTTTGTGCTGCTGTCGCCTTTTGTGCCATTTTAATTAAGCAAATTTCCGGGCATACCTGTGAGACATCTCCACTTGAAGACCGTGTAGTAAAAAAAATCACGGTGGTACAAAATAATGCACGAGTTGAATTTTTTTGCACCTTTTATGTGATGGAGTACTGCGCCTTTATAGACAATATATATGCATGTGTATATTTTTTTATTGCCTGAAAACCCCATGACTGAATTATATAATTAATTTTCAGTTTTTTTTTCTGAGTTCGTGTATTCATCAATTGTTCGGCGTTGTACGTATTGATGTTTATTACGTCAAAAATATTTTACAATATAAAACCCCTAAGTAGCTAATTAATCTTATCCGTTTCAGAGGTAGCTAAGCTCTTACCATTTAATGAATGTTTTTATTTCCCCCCTCCCCCATAGTTTGTTTTGGCCATAGTCATTAATGGAAAACAGATTTTTCCAACATTGAATGCCCTTCATTTACTAACAATCTTTTATTATACTAAAAAAAAAAACCTGTTTCCCAACTATTAACAGCGAGTAAACAGAATTGGATTTTTTTTTAATGTCAACATTTTGTGTTGATTTTTGTTAGCTACGATTTGGAGCTCTTTCTGTTTTCTTTTTATGCGTTAATTAAAAATGAAAATTAGTTTCTCCATTGAATTTTATCTAATTTTGAAATGTTGTGGGCGTGGTTAAAGAAAGCGATTTCCTAATTAGCCTGAGCTTTTGCTTTTGAAGCTTCTGATTAGGGAATTAAGTTTTACATGATCGTTGCCAAAAACGATGGTAGTCACGCTATAATTGTAAGTTTAATAGCTACACAACAGAATACCTTTATATAGATTTTGTAAATATTAACCCGCTAATAACTACACCGGCTCTTGATGGAGACTTAAAGGTTTGTGCCCCGCCACTTTGTTTTTCAAATGTTAAGCCATATCTTGCGACTACAACCTTTTATATTATTGTTTATGTCTGGATTGTTGATTTAGTGAAAATGCATAAAACTTTAATGAATCTGCCAGGCATAGAAAACCTGTGTTAAACAACTGCATATTTTACAAGTCGTTAAAAAATCGTACTTTATTGCTTATGAATCAGGCCATACAGAAAGGCTTTCAGTCAATCTGGTAAGATTCAGCTTGACCTTGAAAAATAAATTGTTCCTCAATGTTTTTTTTAGACTATCCAATGCTCATAATGCTATATAGATGTCTATTTTATTTCCGCCACGTATGTTTTAAACAAACGCCCTTGAAATTATTTTTTTCTGAATTGAACGTTTAGTGACTTAAGCCCTTTCTACATGCACCGATTCATATGATGTCTCATTGCATAAAGTCTCACACGAAGAGTATGTTGTGCTGAACAAGCAAAGATGGGTTAAGTTACATTACCTGTGACAACTTACAAGTTGTATTATAATTCCTGAATCAATCGGAACCATGATTAAATATAATATTTTGCAGTCGATATTGATAACTTAAAACAATCGTGCAGCAAAGCGTAGATCGAAATTATTTTTTGCGTATGTTCAATAGCGTTTGTCAACCGTGCATTTGTTTGTATTTTTCCTTGTGCGTGTTGTATTTCCATTGCTTTGTTGTTAAATATAAGCCCTTTCATATTAAACCTTTTCAGAGAGGATTTCAATTGTGCTGTCGTCATGTTCAGCTTACCATGCTGCGACGTACTTGATAAAATTATTGCGTATTCAGGGGCTGCATTAATTTTTTTTGTGAGTAGTCTTTCATGCTAAAGGCTTATGTTTTACTTTACTCGTCTGAATAGGCATGTTTACTTGCGTCGGAAAAACACAGCGTGAATTGAAAATCAAAACTTTGCGCAGAGATATTTACAAGTCCTTTGATTATATATTTGTTTGTTTTCTTTCAAACGCCGCCAATACATCCAGGTTCGTTTGTGATTGTGGTTATTGTTGCGTGGAATTTTGAAAGTTGAGTTTTTAGTCAACGCAGGTGTTTTAAGGGGTATTGTTGAAACGTTTCGTGACAAGAATCCATATTTTGTGTGTGTGTGTGTAATTCTTTTCCACAGCTCCTCTGTGTCGCATGATTTAACCGCAACAGCCTGTGACCGGAATTCAAGATCGTTAATCACGGGCCCTCTGTTCGTCGCCTGGAAAACCCCGGCGAAAAAGGCTATCACGAGCTCACGCCTTTTTTGAGTTTCGGAGTTATCAATTGATCGTCGGGAAGCCGACTGAAAAGAGCTGACTCGCTCTGAAAATTGCGTGGCGGAAGATAAACAAACAAAAAAAAATATTTAAATAAATGTACTTCTCGCGGTCGAATTAGCGTTGAGCGGCGTGAATGGTGTGCGGGCGTTATTCGATTACGGAAATGGGATTGGGCGTGGTGTGTACTGTTGCGCACGCGAACCGATAGATCGCGCGTATATTTCACTCGGTTGTTGTTTCGAATTAATGTTTTTTTTCCCCCTCTTCCCCCCCCCCACTTTCTCCTCTTCCTTCCCCCCCTCCCTTTCCTCCTGAAACACCAACCTATGGATGGTGCCACAGTTGTAGGACCGTATATTATCGCGGGGTACAAAAGTCACCTGCACCTGGAATAATTTCCCCGTGGGACCCGACATCATACGTAAATTATCTCTTGTATACTCGCGACAGTTCGAGCTGATGGCGTTTTCTTGGTACGATCGTGATGCTGTTGTGTAGGTCTCTGTAGTTCTCGTTTGGAAAGGGTTGTGTGTGTGTGTGTGGGGGGGGGGGGGGGGAGATTTTGTGCCGAACACCTTTCCTTAGCCAACTTGGAAATTTATGTGAATTAATTAAAAAGCAGTATGTTTGAAAATAAGATGGATGAGTCTTGAATTTATTTGAAAATAACAGTGGCAAAGAAAAAAATATGTTTTAGTACCTGCGGCACTGTGAAGCTTCTGTGCGGGTGATGAACACAAATTTTTAAGTCGGAGGCAAGATTGAGTTACCACGAATTAAGCATCTAATCCTCTTACTCTGACTTGAGCACAAACACAATAAATTGCTTTAAATGTTGTTCACTGTTCTCTTTACTTTACAAAAATTGAAACACATTGATATGACAATATTCCAAATGATAATTATGTCCTGAGTGAACTCGCAGCGGTAATCTAAACTTGCTACCGGGGTGCACCCTTGAATTTCCCAATTCGGATAAAACATTAAGAATGAAAATACAATAATAGTGATTACAATAATTAAAATACCTTTGTGATTTGATTTACAGTTTATTACCGCGTAACAATATGTGCTAACCCATGCTTCCAGCTTATGGTAATTAAACTCTTTCAACCTTGACGTAAGCGTTAGCGTGAACGTAATAAATTCTCATGCTAAATACAACAAGAAAGACAAAGTAAAAAATTCCAAAGTTTTGCAAAAAAATAAAAGGTTTGGAGAAACGTTGGACGTTAACACGCGCGATGTCAAACTGTATTATGGCTCGTGACGGTAAATTAGTCGTGCGAAATCTCATGTAAGAAATACTTAGGTCCATTCCTCGCACCGCCGTGGCGTTCTCGACAGGCCTGCTCGCACTTGCTCGCGTCGCAAGCTACTTATAGCTAGGGGCAGGTATTTTTCGCGAAAAGATCTGAACACTTATTAGACTGCAACAAGGTATACCCGCACCTGTGGTTTCTCCCCCTTGTGATTGGCGGCCATCTGCGAGAGAAGTCGTTGCCTTGTTTGACCGAGCCACTCAGGGCGCGTTTACTTCCGCGATGAATCACTGTGATTGGTGTTGTTACAATCGATATGTACCTGAGAGAAACTAGCCCAACCACGAAACACAGACGATGCTATAGTGTTTTAACTTTCATCTAGTCTCAACATCTTTTCGCGAAATCTGCATGCCCCTACTTATAGCCTGACCCGAACATGAGGGCCGCCGCCACTTCTCTTTCGTACTGTATGTAATCGTCTGGACTAGCATACAACTTCCCAGAAACGCACGAGACGTAAATAAGGTTTTGGTTCATCTATCGGCATGGCATTCGTGTATTCTACTGCAACTATTTCACCAAAAAATTAACAATTCTTATGAGCTGTTAGTCCGAGTTCGTCACCGCTACTACTGGGTAGCCGCTTAAAAATGCTAAACGCTGCTGTCACGATACAAAAAAAAAAGTTTCCAAAACCATCTTTACTGCATTTAATTGGTCATCTCCTTACCTAATGGCATTTTATTTCTTATTTCATTACTGCCGTTATGTAATTTACTTGTTTTGTTTTTGAGCAACGGCATTGTTTCTCGAACAGTACTGTCCATATGGCTATACATAAAGCTTGCCTGCAAACCTTTCAACTCGGGTAACTTTATTCGTGTCCCAGTTTGTAGTTGAAGGTGATCGAATGTTGTGAAATGTTTGTCTGAAGTGGACGTGGTTTTTTTTTTCTTTGTCATGCAGGTGGTGGAGAAGGACAAAGGACCCGGAGCAGACGCCAACAAAGGAAGCAGCGAGAAGAGGAAGTCTGACGAAGGAGAACCCAACAAAGATCTTAAAAAGGTAGGGAGGGGATCTCCGCTTTTGGCCTTTTGGCTGCCCAACTTTTCGGCTACGCCTCCGCTTAAGGGAACCTACTTCGCTTGCATATGTTAGGGCCATATTCCAAGACACAAAAGTAAAGGTTTAGGTGTTGAATATGCAATACCTGTACCCTAACCATATTCCAAGTGCACGATAGGACACGGCCAGTCCCTTGTTTTTAGGGCACTGATTTTTGGCGTCCTATCTGTTGCCAATTTGATCCATAACTGTATATATATTTTTTTCCTTTTTAATGAACTTTAATGTAACTTTTACGATTACAATTTCCCCACCCCCCTCCTAATATATTAAAAAACAGCAAACATAAATACGGCCAAAAATTCATCGTTTATTCTTGTACAACTAAAATTAAATATTTTATTTCACATTATAATTCCATAGTTTTAAAAAATAAGCTAAAATTACGATGGATTCAACGAAGTACAACTGTTTATAGCCTCGCACAAGTCCTCGTTTATTAAAACGGCTGCCGATCTGATACCTTACAGGGGTTCAGTTAGGACACGTTTTGGAATATGACCCGAAAGTTAGGGTACGGCAGTTGCCCAACAAGGCGGCGCATATTCGCTACCTTACTCAAACGTCTTGGAATACCGCCCTTAAACTCTGCAACTGGTTGAATGCAGGAGTGCAAATCTGTAGGATACGCAAGGAGGGCCCTCTGAAACTTTGTAGGGTGGGGAGTGAACCCGCGAGATTTGCACGTGGGTTTTAGCCGACAAAAGCCATCTATGGGTAGGGTGCTTCTATGTATTATGCTGCCCACATGTTGGCCTATATGCATGCAATAAGCAGACAACTTTAAATATATGGAAAGTTTTCCATGAAACATAGTTTTAACGTTTATCAACCATGCTTCACAATCAAGATTTTGCCAGAGAAGCGGGCCCCTTCTTTAATGGGTGGCCTTCTTAAATTCCCTGGGGGGGGGGGGGTGTTTATGTCCCATGGTTACATGTATTCTCAACATGTTCGGGCCCGGGTTAACCCTCATACAAACTTAACAGGTTTTTCCAAGTACAGTTTTTGTGAATACCCAGTGCGTGGCATCCAGAGTTCCTGTCACGTGACACTCCCAGCACACATACTACGTCTACCTGTGTGTGTTTTTTATTTAATTTGCTATGTGTTTTTAATTTCGTTTATTGATTGGTAGTTTATTTCACAATATGTGGTGCTTTTTGTACTACTTTTTCCCATGTGTACGTAGTTTAAAGGTTTTTACTCAAGGATCTGTACTAAACTGGACATACTATCGAACCCAAACACGGGAAGAAACTGTTATCTATGTAAACATTATTCCTTGTGATCAAGTAAAAAATTCCCTATCGGCACAGTCTACAGGCGTAGGTATATTTCGAAGTACCTAATTATTCTGTAAATGGACTCTTTTATAAGCGTATGCAACATTTTATAGAACTTAAAGTGAATCACATATTTATGTTTTCCAATAGTACAAAATGATCGGCAAAATATTTTTTCATTTCCCATGAAGGGAATATATTTTAAATGATTTTTACTCAATGCATCCAGCTTTGAATATGTTAGAACGAATTGCATAGCTATTCAATTAATCAATTTTTTTTCCTTCTGACACTATTTTTCATCTTTTGCACTAATAACGTGGTCGTATGAAAATTTGCTTTTCACCTAAGTTTAATATAATATTAAAATGGTTAAAAATATATTCGACTAATTTGGTACTAAGGAATTTTAATTTTTTTTTAAATTTCAAACCCCTTTTTTACGGTAATGATTCATTCATAAAAAATTGTTTCAACCATAATTTAGATAAAATTTAGGATTTTTATAATAAATTATAACAGATTTGATAGTATAGGTATCTATTAAAGAAAGCAATGATTTTACTTTTTACTTTCAAACATTGTTATTTCCGTCCCTGGTAGTAATGAATGGTTACAAAAAAAATTTCAAAAACTGTTTTAAACAATATTTGAAATGTTAAAAGTAAAAATGGATTCGATAGTGTAAGAGAAGTTTTATTTATTTTCTTATAAATTATAACGGATTTTATAGTGTATATGGAACGGAAATGTTTGATTTTTGTTTTTAATTTCTACCCTTATGTTTTTCAAACCTTTATATCAATTGTTTCAGACAAAATTTTTAGAAAAAAGTATCAGATTTACAAACCATTAGACGGATTTAATGATGTGGTTTTGAAGGGAGGTATGAATTTCTTGTCCTCCAACTCCTGTTTTTTCCACCCCTTGCAGTTATAAGTTGGCCGTTTCAAAAATTTATCTTGGCAAAAGTTTTTTTATATTACTCCTACAAAATATGGAACGTTCAAAAGGATTTGAAATTCGTCATATTATAGGAGTTTTCGGTTTTTCTCAAAACCTTCTCCATTTCTGCCTCTTTGGTTGTATATTCTCCATTAAAGAACTCGGCCGAGATTTTCTGTTACTAGATTTCATGTATCAGTTTGGAAATTATTTGTGAAAAATTATATATATGGGGGTCTATGGGCCATGAAACGAAAGATTATATGAAAAAACTTCCTGAAGTTCGACCATGGTAACGGCTACAATCGGTAGTCTTTCTTCGAAATCTACCTAAAATCTGTATGCTTAATGTACACCTTAAAATTATTATTAAAACCGAACCATTCAGAACGACATACCCTATATTCTTGCTTGTGGTTGACTGGCTTAACATCAACAAATCATAGTTAGGGGCAGGCATTTTATTTTGAAATGATCTGAACGCTCATTAGACTGCAATATAATATGACCGTGCCAGATATTTTTATTTTCGTGTGATTGACGACCAACTGCAACTAAAGCCATTGCCTTATTTGACCAGGCCATTCAGGACGCGTTTATTTCCGAGCTCAATATTGGGATTGGTGTGTTCACGGTATGCTTAAAAAAAACTCGACCAATTACGAAACACGGATTATGGTACAACAATTTAACTATCAGCTAGTTTCGAAATATTTTCGCAAATAAATACATGCCCCTAATCATAGCTGAAAAAGTTCGCCGAAGCTGCAAATTATTCGACAGGCAAATAAAATAAATTAACTGTTTTCGTTTGTTTATGTAAATGGCAATGTTGAATAATTGTGTTGTATTCTAGCTTAAAGGATGCATTCAATTGCCCATATTGATTCATAAATATGATGTCGATTAGAGCTGTAAATCGATTTCCTTGTAATCTAAGCACTTTTTTTTTGGTCAAGTGAAAGTTGTCAGATGTGACTACCGTAGCATATTAACTTAAAATTGTTTAGCTGTGCCGTGTAACCGTTCTCAGAAATAAACGTTCGTTCATCTGTCTGTTGATATCGCATTCATTCATTAAACGGTTTTCTGTATTAACTATATTGTACTATATTCGTAATTGTTTTGTGTGATACTGTAGGAAATGTAAGTATACTTAGTAATTAATTTTTAATTATGTCGTTCGAATAACACATTTTTTTTGTTATTTTTACATTGCTGATAATAAGAGAAACCAAAGCATTTGCATTTTTATTGACGGCATATTCAAATAGGAAAAAATCTTTTTGCTATATTTACATTTTTTAAAATGATTTTTCATGTTTTTAAATTATTTCAAAGATGACATTTTAATTTCATTGGTTATTTGTTTTACTTTTCTGTAGACTTCACTACAGCGGATAAATTATTACGTTTACAGCCACTTCTGTGTAAATTATTATCCGGGGAAAAGCTGCGTTGTTTGGAAACTTTACAACTTTTTACTGGCAACGAAATAAATTGGTTTCTCTCTCAATAGTAAAATAACTTAGGTGATAAGTAGGTCTGAAATTACTGGTGTTTCAGCCACGATGGCTGTCCAAATATATAGACACGCTGAAGTGGCAACAGTTGTTTTACTGTTGCTTCGTGCGTCAAGCCGCGCTCTTCTGGATGTTTCCAGATCCTCTCTCATTGTCGCGCCGTCAAATGGGACGTGCAGTTTCGTAATAAAAGTAGCAGTGGCAGTTGTACATAGGAAAAAATATATATACATTTTATGTACTTTTACAAAAAAATTTCTTTGGAAACCAGTTGCCAAGAAATAGTTTGTAACACTAAAATAATGATATTTTAACTTTTTACTTTTGCAAATATGAAATTCGTTTTTCGAGATAATACTGACTATTTATTACGAAAATTGGAACATAATTTTATATTTTATTTTATTTTTCATTTAAGCATATATTATTTAAACCACGGAAAAGATAATCGACTAATCAATAATTGTGCTTTATTATTTTTTATTAATGTGCACAGTTATAACAGGAAATATCCAGGCATCGGTTAGAAATAACTTTGAACTAATGGAATACCGGGACAACACAACGCATAATTTCCCGGGTAAGAATCCATACCCAGTTTTGTTCCATTCACAAAAAGAATACAGTCATGTGATTTGTCTCATAACTGTCTCAGGGCTGTCGTTTTTATACACTGTTAAACGTTTTCACCTTTAATTTACGAAGCTCGCTGGTTATAAACTAGCCAGGGATCTTCGTAAATTACGTGCACTAAGTTCTTTTACTTTTAACACAAATCCACAAGAATAATCGCGGTATGTTAACAAAACCTTTAAAAAAAAAACTGGTTATGTCTACAGCAAGAACACTCATCTTTCTTCATCATGTGTGTTTACCTTTTTTCAACGAAACACAAAACACGGAATTCGAAATCCACCGTAGTGTGTGTGTGTGTGTGTGGGTGTATATATATATATATATATATATATATATATATTCAAATTGGCATTGAGGTTGACGAGAGTACTTTCTTGAGTAAAATTTCTCACGAAGCATTATACCGAAATCTTTGTTGGATGAGTTTAACACAGATGTCTGCTCATTGTCAATTTTGCCAAAAAAAAACTTCTCAAGTAAGAAATTAACTACAATCAGTGGCGAGTACAAGAGATTTTTTCGGAGTTTGTGATTTTAATAAAAATAAAAAATTAAACAGATGTTTAAAAAACAACTTTCATTACTCTTGGCGCTAACATACTAGGGCCTACAGTAAGAGGAGCCGTAGTTGATGCGGTTTCTCACAAAGTTTAAATTGCAGGTGTTCGTATCCGGCCCGGGGGGGGGGGGGGGGGTGTAAATATATATTTCTTATCCCCCCAATCCTGTGACTTCCGCCCCTGAGGATTTGTTTGCCACCCCCCTCTGAAAGTGTTCTGCACGCGCCACTGCCCCGGACCAATAGCAAAACATCGCGCGGCGTGTCAGGGCCAATCACACCCGCTGCACAATCCTGGCGGCCGGTCAAAACTCACGTAGTTCCGTCTCTGTAAACTTCGCTGTTCTGTGGCGTCGCGCACGTCTCGCGCGGCGCAGTGAGTGATAAATCACTCCCTCCCGTGCCACTTGCTACATTGTTTTCTATTGTTTCCCCTCCTCCTTCTTCTCTCACCGTACTTTTTGTGTTTTTTTTCCTATCGGTTTTATGATTTCGTCTTGTGACTCATTCCCTCTCCCGCAGTTTATCACGAATCTGTCTGTGCGGCGTGCGACGGTTGTGTGACGCGTTCAGCGGGAGAACTCTCGACTGCTTCCACCACATGGCGGCGTTCACTTCGACACGTCTCAACCTTGGGTCCTTCATTTCCTTTCCTTCCTGTTCTCCTTGCCGTCCGTTACACGCGAAGAATGCTCAAGTTGGCCCGCCTGGCTGCGTCGTTTCTGAAGCGCCAATTACGAACCGCTCATGATTTGTGGGTAGTGTTTGATTACGAATAGCAATTCGAAATACTGGCCTTTTCCTTCCATGATTTTGTCTTTTAACGTGTACCTTTTTGGACAGCAAAAAAAGGTTAAAAATGTTTTTTTCACGTACGTCTTTTAAGTCTGAAAAATTATACTCACAGTAAATGGTATACAGCAGGGTTCGGCAGACTTTCGAGTGAGATGAACCAAAAATTAAGTAAACTAAAGTTTCAAATTTTTTAGAGAGCCGTAACATGTATTTTCTCTGCATCTACGTGGAATTTTAAAACGATAAAAAAAGAGATAAAATCAAAATATTTTATTCACAAATTTAACAGAAAGACTTTCGTTCTATGACGATTGAATGAAAGCTATTCATGTAAAAAAAAAAATAATATTCATTGATCTCACTCAGTTCATAGGTTTGGTTGTAAGTAGTACAACTATAAAAGTAGGGATATTTTCTTTAATTTGACAAATATTTTTTAATATTTTAATTTAAAAATGTAACACATAAGACTATGTATTTTTAAATAATATTTTGTATGTTAATTTCTTTAATTACAGTAGGCCTACGTGGAAAAAAAGGTACACTTAAAACACTGTAAAGTACGCGGGCCACGGATGCCGTACAAATTATGCATGGTACGTTTACTGCTGTTATAAATAGCCCAGGGTGGGGTGGTGGGTGGTAATCAGAATTTCTCTCCCCTGAAGCGAAGAAAAGCCGAAAATTAACTCTCGCAGGTGGAACTTGGCGGTCTGAATTTAAAAAAAAAAAAAAAAAAACATCTGATGAGAATTTGTACGTTTGAACAATTTTTTTAAAATGCATATTACCTAATCCACTTTAGAATCCATCCACCGACCGGAAACGAGTCGAGAACGAATTTTTGCTAATGTTTAACTAATTTTCATATTTTTCGTAAATTATTTTATTTTTGGGGTGTTTCTAATATTTTAGCTCGATACCTTCCTTGTGTGTTGGGTTACCCAATCAAGAATAAGCCAACACAAGTCAGACACCCGCCTGGGAACGGCCTCTGAAATAATGAAAAAATTACATTTTTTTTTATTTTGTCTAATTTTTGAGTGTGATATTTTTTTTGCCCCTAAAAGCAGAGTAAAACAATCAAATACACAAAATTTAAGGTAAGAGCCAAATGCAATCAACCTTGTTAGAAGAAATTACGCAACTAGAAAATACGTTAAACACTTCATTCAAAATTAACTCTTGCGTTTGAACATGGTTCCTGTAGCACGCAATGGATCACTCCGCATCGATAAAAGCTACAACATATTTGCTACTACTGTACATTTTTTATACTATGTGTAGGTACTTACAATACCCGAAAATGTCTTAATACAATTCGGCCTGGTTATCATACTTAAGCAATTTAAATAGTTACACATGAAAAATACACAAATTACAAAAATACCTATTAATTAGTTTTATACAATCATATTTTAATGACTCGACCCGGGTCTACTAATAGTCCGCTCACCGGGGCACCGCATATTTTCCTTTCGGAGGCACGTTTTCTTCTTTTACTTGAAGTAGTTCTACTGGCCACAGACTTCACTTTATGTATCGTTCAGTTACAGTTTTACGGGCGGGTCCTCTCGCGCGACCAATCGATATGAAGTCGCAACACTCGCACAGTCGAACTGGGACTCCATGTGATACAGCAAGCTGACTCCGCCCACGGGAATGCAATGGCTCAGGGGGCAGGGGCGTAGCCAGGGGGGGTTTTAGGGGGTTCAAGTCCCCCCCCTTACCCCCAAATATTTAATTAAATTTCTTATTCATCACTCAAACTAATTTCATATTAATAATTAATAAAAATTTACCATTACAATATTTAAATTTAAGTACCGAAAACAGCTAAAATACCACTATTTTACACATTAAAATCCAAATTTTCCCGGGGGAGGACCCCCGGACCCCTTGCTTTAATACGGGGGGGGGGGGGGGGGGGGGGTGGCGGCAGGCTTCTTAACACCCCCCCATACACAAATCCTGGCTACGCCACTGCTCAGGGGAAGGGAGCTGATGACTTTCTTGTCCACGGAATACGTCGCCTCGAACACCAGGTCTCCTGACCCAGTGCGACCCACAGAGCAGCGGGTCGTTAACCACAACGCCGAAATACCACAACGCCGAACGTGCAATAACGCCGAATACCATAACGACGAATGCCAAATTGACTGCAACGCCGACAGCTAGAAAACTGCTGTGTACCACAACGCCGAAATACAGGAACGCTGAAAAATGTTGCTGCGGGGGGGGGGGGGGGGGGGGGGGGGGGGGGGGGGGGGGGGTTGGGGGGCCACAGGAGCAAAATGAAAAACAACTGAATGAATTTGTGTGCTAACCTTACCTAACCTAACCTTTGTGGCAGTCCTGCAATGACATTTTTTGGCGTTAATGTATTTCGGCGTTGTGGTACACAGCAGTTTTCTAGCTGTCGGCGTTGTAGTCTATTTGGCATTCGGCGTTATTGTACGTTCGGCGTTGTGGTGCGTCCCACAGAGAAACTGCTTGAAGGCTTGCCCGGCCTATATACTCGCTGGTCGGGCGCGCAGGCTTTGGTTCGCCGCGAGTTCTGCTCACAGAGTTCCCCGTCCGGGTACTCTCGACTCGTGCACTTCAAACACCAAACATTTACGTAAAGTTATTTAAGTTGAGCCGCCACTCCCGTCCGGCCCGGCCCGATCGCAATCAGCTGGGGTAGCTCGCATTCGTCACTACGTCACTACGTCACTACGTCACTCCTAGAGCGCCTGGCGGCGGAGACGTGCAAACAGTTTATATTGGCGCGCAATTTGGTTAACGTACTTTATAGTTCATACGTGTCCACGTATTTCAGGCCTCACGTAAAATATGCGTTACTCTAAAACTAACAAAATATCTTAAAACAATTTAATCTAAAAATGCATTAAAAACTTAACGTGATACGAAGCAGACTGCCAACTTTACCAAAAAAAATAACTAGACAGTTGTTTTAATCGAAGCTTACGCGCATATCAAACTAACTTAAAAATGAAAGAAAATTAATTTACTAAAATTAACCCAAAATTTAGAACCAAGTAATAAACAATATTAACAAAATTAAATAATTAGATAAGGTAGATGCCGGTTAACGTCTCTTAAGATTTTTGGCCATAGCTAAACTGGCATTTGTTTTTTCTGCTACAAAATATTTTCATAAGATATTTACTTATTGTAATAATGTGGACGTAAAAATGCCCCAAATATTCATAATTATCACAACTTGCTTGTGTTACAATTTTTGAAATGGCTTTCAAATAATAGTAATGACGAGAAAATGAAAAAGAAAAAATCACCGTGGCGTGGGAAGCCGAGCCTTAAGAACGATATTGCTGATTATTTATGCACCTTGATTTTAAACCAAAGAGAAAAAAAATCCAAAGACGCATTTAGGCAGATTATTCGAGCGTCTGTCTGGGGGTAAGTGAATCTAAGTTTTCCTCCCCCCCCCCCCCCCCCCCAACAACAGGTTCAGTCACGTCGTCCCTCACTTTGCAATGGTAATTGTAGTCCCACGCGTCGCCGGGTTTCGCGCAGGATCGCTAACTCCTTAAAAATTAAATTTTGTGGTCGTCAGATTTTTTTTTATCAACTTGCCACTGCAGCCAAGTCTAACACTCCATCCCAGAGGGGGTTTAATGCCTGCCCCCTAACCCTTCTATTCCCTAAACTTTCAAGGAACAATGCTTTATTTCAATTTTCTTACTGGTAACTTAGTCAACAACGTTGTAATTTTGACAGCTGAAATTTTTTTCATCACTTCATTAATTCTGAGAATGATAGTGGTTAGTTATCCGAGTTCTTTGGAAAATAAATTCTTGAGTTCACACACACACACACACACCAACACACACACACACACACAAACACACACACACACACACATATATATATATATATATATATATATATATATAATTGGATGTTAGCATGTATGACGTTGATAAACTCGGACACCGTTTGACTGATCGCCATGAAAGTTGGTACATCGAAGTGTTTTTTTTATGGAGAAGGTTTTTATGGGATCCATATTTTTGTATGTAACTCGTCACTAAATGGCGCTGCAGTGCATCAACTTCTAAACCGTTCCGGTCGCCATGGGTAGATAGAAATTACAGGTAATTGTAATTGTGTGTAATTTCTCTATGTCCACCACACTGTCGTATAGCGCTATACATTTTGCTTTAACTCGTGAACAATATATCACCCTGTGTTCAGCCCGGGCAACGCCGGATACTGCAGCTAGTAATGGTATAAATGTGTATGAAATGACAGACTAATGGTTCACACGAATCCGTCAACAAAATTACTCGTTAATGGCATGTTTCACTTGTTAATTATTTTCCTGCATTTATTATTTCTGACTTATTAACTGTTCATCTAGGAAAAAATGCACATATGATATACCCATCTGTGTGTCATATATGCTGCGGTTAATAAAATATAAATTTTATACATCTTTTACATGTGTGTATAAATTACGCGTATTTAAGGCCATGTCAGCCTGCTGACAATATAATTGGAGAGGTAGTATATAAATAAATATTATGGCTTCCAAGTGTTTCCATCAAATTTAGTTGGATGGATAAACTCAGACGTATTTTAAACATGTCACTTTTTAATTTTTATTACTGGACCCAGGTGGCACTGACTTTACCAGTTTTAAGATTAAAAGAAATAATAAATTTGCAATTTTTGTGCATTTTTTTAACTTTAACAAATATCTGTAAATTAAAAAAAAATATATAAATTAGTTTCATAATAAAATGAATGTTCTGTTATTTTTAAAAGTAATATTAAATGATTTTATTTTTACTTGTACGATTTTTTAAATATAATATTCATATTAACGTTATTTTAGGTTTTTCGCCTATATAATCTCTTTGATCGCTCGTGTGCTATTCGCAATTTTGAATATTCGTTGTGACGGAAACAGACACAATTTCCTTCTTCGTGGAGAATGATCCTCATTGGTTGATTGCATCTAACATCGAAAATATTTTATTACCTGTCCTGTATACAAAATATCTGATGGAAACTCGAAATCATCAATTATGGCTGTGTTAGTGAAGTTTTATGTGACGACCTAACCTTCCACCATTATTTTACAAAACATATTTGAAGGTGTTGGATACGAAAGTTTGATAGTGTAACAGGGCCTTTGGCGAAAATTTTATCCACGTATGTTATGCCAAATGACTTGCTAATCAATTTTAAGTTACATTTTTTTTTAATTTTTATATTGTAGCATAGCTAAATATTTATTTTATTTTCAATTTTTTATATTTTGTCTTTGATGGAATTATTTTTAATGCAACGTTAAAATACAAAGATTGTGTATGTTCAATTTATTTTTATACGTTACCACAAAAATTATTCTATCAGGAAATTTATCGTGTATATATTTCTAGCTTGGTCGTGATGTGGTTGTACTTATACGGGATGCTTAATATTAGTTGTTACGTATATCTCATTAAGGGCATGTTGTAGCAAAGTGTAGCATTAAAAGTAAAGTATTAGCGTGTTTGATGCGTCCGACATAGGTTGTATTTAACTTGGTACGTCCGGTAGTGGTTTCATGTCGAGTATTTGGAGAGCCGTGTTTGGGAAGTGGAGTAGGGGGAGGGGGAGGATGATAACTCTGTCTCGTGTAATTGCAGTGTTTATGGACGGTTGTTTGCATTGCCCTTGCGAGCTGAACGAGTGGGTATAACATTCATTCCGCTGGCGCGGTCCTCGTTGCAACCAAAATCACCATCAGCAAACACTCGTGTGAATTAATTACAAAGTAACGGCTCGAAATGACATAAGTTTTAAGTTAAACAAAAAAACACGAATCGGACCAGGTAATAAACAAAAAAATAAAATAAATTAATTAACTGTAACTACCGTGAATTTAAGTATATATCCCTTTTTGCGTGAATTAAATATTTAATATATTAATAAACGTTTTGACAAAAAAAATATTTGTGGCAGTCACGACTTAACTTGAGAGTTGATATGTGTTGCTTGGTAATTTAAAATTATGCTTTAAGGGTGTTATTTTGACCGGCTGTGTAAGCTCTTGTGAACAAGTGAATCACATTGACGGTAGCCGTATGCATGTAAATTCACTTCAGCAATTCGGTTCTGTAATGATTCACTGTTGGCCGTATAGTACTGAAGCAGTCAGATCAGTCATGACGTCAAGCCAAAGAGGAAGCCTATTCTACCACATAAATGCTTATTTTTAATTAGAAAATACTTTAACATTCGTAGATTTTCACACAACATATCAGTTTTATATATGGATAAGGGTAAAGGGTGAGGTACTATGAAGTATAGAATATTATTATATAGTATTGGTTGGATATTCTGCTTGAATGAGTTTAGTGTATTACAATGATATAATGATGGCTGGAATACACTGCTTGGCTGGTATCAGAACGATGTTCAGCTTGGTTGAGCTCAGTAGGCTACATTGAAAAAAATGGAACAGTGGGATATTCTGCATGGTTATTGGTCTCGGTGGGATACATGGAGAAAAGGAACACTGGAATATCCAGCTTCGTTGAGATCAGTAAGATGCATTCATAGAAGGATCGATGGGATACGAAAGATATGATACTATAGAACATGATCGGTAGGATACGATGCGATTGGTAGGATACGGTAGTATGCGATAAGATACGATCGGCAGGATATGGTGACAGAATCATTAGTATGCTAATTTATGCTAAGTAGTGTGCTTTGGTTCGGTGGGTTTTCTCACGTTTTAAAAAAATGCTATGTTAAGCTTAAACATGATGAGTATGATTGCTATAAAACTCTTTGGTCGAATATGATTGGTGTATAATCATATTTTTTCTGTAATTCATACATTTTTGGTGTACATGCTTGCAATACACATAGTAAGAACCACGTATATCAGGTTTAAGCAGTACTGTATATCTGGCAGTTCGGGACTCTTGTGTTATATAATTGAAATAGGTATTTTCGAAATCGTAAATAGTGTTGAGAAAATCCGTACAGCAAGCATGGTGGTTCAGAGATTCTTGGCCTGTATGCCTGACATTGGTGTTGGCTTGGTTGAAATGCATACCAAGTATGGTCCTAAAAAGGCATCATGGTTCGTTAGAATCTTGGTCTTCCCAAAATGACCCAAGTCCAAACTTGTCTTAGAATATTTCCAACCTCTTCCTACAGTGTTCCACTTCAGGAATATTCTGTCGCCTCGGGCACGGACATTATTCTATCACTTAACTACGACTTAGCGTTTCGTTGTCCAACCCAGAGGCGCGTAGTTCCAGCGGCGTTCGGGCAGCGTGACGGTGTCCATGGAGTCGTAGCGTCGGCGGGCGTAGTGACGTTCTCTGTGCGGCAGACACCGGCGGACTCCATGAAGTTACTCGCCCTCCAGGGGGTTTACATACCCGAAGCAGCGCCGATCGGCCCGGAAGAGAACGCCCTACAACACTAAGCTATGTAGTCGCAAAAATAGCCGCCCTCCTGTGTGACGTCATCTCCGGATGTTGACAGTATGAACTCCTCCCCCCCTCCTCCCCACTTTTCATTGGGACACTTCGTTTCTTAACAGAACCACTGCTCCTCTGGCTGTTAGACTGCTCACTTGGCGCGCAAGCATTGCGGGTAGCAAACCCCGCAGGCGTTGTGTTAGAGATCTTACTACATTATTACAAGTGCTAGAAGGGAAGGTTGCCCACCTAAGCCACAACACGTTGATTTGAATTTAGCCTTTTATAACATGATTGTACAGCGATGATAATACGTTAGGGCTGCACCAAAGTCGCTCAATAAGAAAGCCGGTTCCTGAGATTAGGTACCATGGAATAAAGCTCCGAGGATCTGTAACTGGTTCCGTACAGCCTCTTGGGGTTTCGAGATTGCCGTTATGGCTGTTTCTGGCATATCTCCCCTCCTTCGGAAGAAGGGTTGATTGGCTCCACGTGTCCAGTTATTTTACTCTTCTCAATCTCCCCTCTCCATAGCCAATAGATGTCCAATTTCCTCAGCCATCGATTCGGAGAAGAGGGTTCAGAGGTGGGGAATACTTTGTCCGCCGTCGCTCGGGGTCTTTTCTGCTTTCCTACCCCCCTACATTTCCCCCATATTTCTCTTTCACCCTCTTTCTCCTGCTACCATTGGTCTTTCTTTCCTGTTGCGGCGGGGAAAACAGATCTCCCTCGCTCCTTCTTCTCACAACTATTTTACAACTTCGTTGTATCTTTTCTTTCCCCCCCCCCCCTCCCCCATTTTACCTCTCTCTTCTCCCGTCGTTTGCCGTTTCGGCGTGGTCAACTTCTCCAGTTGAAGCCATCGTCGGAAACAATCTCACCCGTGCCTTCTTCGGTTTGCAAATGTCTCCTGGGCTCGATATGGTTATTTAACATACCCTTCCTTCGGTTCGGAATTTTTACAAACACAAAAAAAAAAAAATTCACCCGTAATATCAGGCTAAACAAACAAGTATTTAGCAGTTATACATTTTTGTCGCGTGCGTTTTAAAAGAAGTACTTTTTTTTTGAAATTTTACATTATTTTTTCTACAAAACCGTTTTGTTTCATCCCTCGCTTAAATTGCACAAATGAACATTTTAAATTACAATAACTTATTTTTTAAATTGCGCGTTTGAATTTTTATGGGAAAATACGCATAACATGAGGGTAAAATAATGAATTTATTTTTTTATTCAATTCATGGTTTTACACTATGTCGGTAGGTGATAACGGAAATATTATAGAGAAGGTCAAGTAACTAGAAACACATTTATTCCTTACTAAGCCATTAACAATAAGAGCGAGGGACATTCAACAACACTTCAATATTTCAGTAGAAAACGTTTGTCAACATATACTGGCCGTTACTCGGTGATGAAACTGTAACAAATAAACGTAACGTTACTGATCCTGTCTTCAAAAAATTATACAATGGCAAATATGATATCCAACCGAGCAATTAACAATTTACCAATCACAGTGTATCATTATATTGATCTGGCTTTGACTACCTTAAAGGGGATATGTTAAATGGTGAACATTACAATACAAGGCACATTAATTTGCAGGTCCAGATCCATACGTTTTAAGTAATAATCAAATACAAATATAAATCTCGAATTAACAATGTAGTACTGATGATATGTAGGGACCGGAAAAATTCGCGGATTCAATTACCTGTAGGATGAACTCCATAGTTCTACGTACACTCGGTCAATTGCCACAAACACATTGGCTGCTGTCTTGTGAGACGTTCCAGCGTAGCAGCCTATGATTCGATAAAGCTTTGGTTGGGTGTTTCTCATTGGCCCAGAGTCATCCAGGTGAGTTGTGAACCGATAGCAGAGGTAGCACTGAGGTATAACGATTTGTATTTTAGCCTATCGCGAAATGAATTCACGAATTTTTCCGGTCTCTACTGAAATGGGTTATAATCCCCACACACTTATATTGGGCAGTTAAAGGCTAAACAACAGTTGTTATACAAAATTCGTTAACTGTACGTGCCAGGCTACTTGTGCGAACAAAATATATTTTTAAAAAAATGTTAATTATATAGGTATTTTACTGGGTTTAATGACAACGTGTCTTCAGTCAGTGTTCGGCAGTTACGCAACAAATCTGGGCCCACCGCTCAGTTTAAGTGGCTCTCAAACTTCATTGTAAAATGCCCTTTAATTTCGTTGCGATGCTAGCGATTGGCCACTCGCTGGCGCCGAATGTAGTGGTCGTGATGCGCAGAGCCGCTCTGCAGGCGACAGTGTCGCAGCCAACCGAACACCGACAACCGCCCTGCTAGACGGTCTCTTGGCACCAGGCATGGGTAGAGGTCCGCACACAGTTACCGCATCGCGCACGGGAAGCCTAGGATGTACATCAAGCTCTGTCCCTGCCCGAACACGCCCGAATATTCACCTTCGGCCAACCTCGGGATATGTTTTATTTTTGCGCAGGAAAAATGAATTCAAATATTAAAAGTGGTCGGTTAGGTTAGCTACATTAAAACACTTTAAAACACTATGGACGGTAGCTATATAGCTACATTAAAATAAACAGAGAAATATAAATATATATAAATACATCCGAGGTTGGCCGAAGGTGAATATTCGGGTGTGTTCGGGCAGGGACAGAACTTGATATACATCTTAGGCTTCCCCATCGCATGCACCCGTTTCTGCACATGGAGTAAATCACAGAACAGGCACACCACCTCTTGCGTGCTTCAAATATTTCTCCCTTCACGGAAGACTTTCAAATGCGTACTCCACTCGCGTTCGTAAGTGCACTGTCTCTGTAAAAGTGTGTGCTTCTTACGTAACTTAATGTAAACGAAAAACTATTACCTATGTCGGAAATTTATTTTCATAAATGCCTCGCCATACTGACTCCAATTCAGCATAGTAATTTTTTTTTTCGCTAGGCAAGCGTATCGCGCGTTACGTAACGTAGGGCAAGGACTGGTAACCAACGTAGTGACCTTCAAGTAACGGAAGTCCACAGTTTGCCTTTACCGTCAACTGGCGACCAGCTCAACGACTCCAGCCACAACCGCCACCGGCCACTATGTTCTTTAAATATGTCATTAACATAGACACTGCGACCACACGCAACGTCCCAATAAAATGACAAAAGTCCAAACTCGACTTGAATATTTTCAACCAACTCTTGCAGCGATGCGTCTCTGAAATCTTCTGTTACCAAAGCGTTTGATTTCCATACCAGACGTGCGTCGTTCCAGCGGTGATCCGGCAGCGTTAAGGCGTCTGTGAGTCGGGGCGTCGTTGGACGTAGTGACGATGTTTGGTGCGGCGGACACCGACGGACTCTGCTCTCACTCGCTCTGGAGGGGCCTACATGCCCGTAGCAGCGATGGCTGGCCCAGAAGAGAACCTTCTGGAACAGTCTTCCAGGTAGTCGCAGCATTGGTCGCCTTCCGTTAGGACGCCATCTCCGGATGTTGACAATAGCAGGATTTTTTTTTTTCATCCCTTGAACACTTTTTCCTTCCACACGGAACCATTGCATGCCTGGACGACAGACTGCTCTCTGAGTGCGCAAGAATTGCGGGTTGCAAGCCCCGCAGGCGTCAAGTACTTGTTCTAAATAAATAATAACAAAACAGGCAAACCAAATAAGGGGCGTGCCCATAGGGCACAACATCGGCAATTTTTTTTTACATACGTCATCGTGAAAATGCATAATATTTGATCCGAGTAAATTTACAACTAAGTGTCTGCAAGAAATACGCGTGGAAATAGAGAAAGAAAATCTCATTAAATTTAAATATGCATCCGGTCTGTGAAGCACTGAACACATAATTAGGGTAGTTATATTCTAATTGTTTTAATGATGATCTAACGGTCAATACATTAGATTAGTGATTATTAGAGAGTGGGTTCGTTAAGCTGCCAGTTCATTTGAACTGGAAAGTGCTTGTTTGGTTTGTTAATATATATAAAAAATTATAATTATAGTACAATTCGTAAGTAAATATATAATTAAGCTACAGACATGTAAATTTTTTTTGATAAATACTTATAATTTACACATTCACAGTTAGAGTAAATTTACTAGACATTGCAGCAATTCTAACAGGCATTAGTTGTTAATTTACACATGCATTTCTCATTAAATGTTCATAACATTGGTGGGAACACTGCTGGTAAAATTACACACATTTTCTTTTTACAGTGATGCAATACTGTCTTGAACCTCCTATATGTAAGTAACGGCATACTTACAATTATATTGCTGACTTTGAAATGTAAAGAGAACATTAAGAAACGGCGAGAATTCCAAGCATTTCATCAGCTTTGTAGACATAGGACGTCGCGAATATACAACACAGTATGGCGCCACCTCCTAACCGAATGTTGTAATCGGGGGTATGCTTTATTACGATCTCCCGCCGTCTCGCGAAGCGCCAGAAGAGCGCGGAGTTGAGACGTCTCTTGCCGAGACCTGCTGGTACCCGCTGCCTCTGGCTTATGAGCGCGAGGGGCGGAACTTTTTAATCCCGGTCGCTGATAACGGAATGCGCATTTTCCGCATTTTCAGACAAACCGCGCTGCTACTTTAAAAAAAAAAAGTGCGGAACAAGGCGGAAAAGAAAGAGCGTTGGGGGGGGGGGGGGCGGTGAGAGGGGGAAGTAGGGGTAGATGCGCATGGCAGCCATTATTCTGCTCGCCTTTCTAAGCCTCTTAGCATCTGCCAGAGATCGGGGCGACGTGACGTCACGAAAATCCCCTTTTCGCCTCTGGAAAGTTAGGTTGGGGGGGGGGAGGGTGGTTCGAGGTAGAAGTGGAGAGAGGCATGAAACAACTTAACTTTTGGGGTAGGCGAAACGGGGTGAAGATGTAGGTGTTTTTTTTTTTTTTTTTGGGCGGTGGGGATACCTCCCCTATCCCCTTTTACCCCACCCCGATCCCAACCCCTCCTCTTGTAACGAAGTCAACGAAGCTTCCCGCCGTGGTGCTGCGAGAATCATCGGACTTAACGGTATCGTCTGCGTTTGAAGGGAAAAAAAAAAGTTAAACGCTGTTGCATTAACACGGAACATCTCGCTACGCGCAAAGCGATGGGATTTTGCGGCAATCCGCTTAGCGCGCTGCTGTTGAACTGTGGCCCTGTTGTTGTGCGTTCGCGGTTAAGCTGGAACCGGCGGCACACTTTAAAAAAAATATACATCGTCCCGTCTATAGTAAGTTTTTATTTTTCAGGGACGTAGAACATCGATGTTAGCGCCATGCATTTCAAATAAGTGGCTTTTGTACGATCTTCATTACATTTGCTTAAGCAGAGGCTTCTCTATGGCGTTTTGGTAACCTGACTTGAATGTCAACCTATTAATATAGATTTTTTTTCGAATTTTTTTTGTTTTATTATCATAGCTCTCCTAATTGGTTAGAGAAAGTTTCTTGAAAATAATACGGAAGGTCGATGAACGGAATGTGATACTAAGATGGCGGATCCACGTGTAGCAGCATAAACCCGTATATAGTCCCTTTCGTTAAATTAGGGGTCATACCAAACGTATTGATGTGCGAAATTAAATTTTATCATATTGAAACTCTCCTGGAATATATTTGGTAAACTAAAATAGTCATAGAAAAGGAAATACCAATGTTTAAAATACTTATGAAACCTGGCATGACACTAATTATAATGCATTTTATCCTTCTTATTTCCTAACAGGATTAGAAGCACAGCGGTAGAACGCGCGCTTGTTAACATCAAGGAACATGGTTAAAATCTCGTCACTTTAAATTATGTTTTACTTTTTTATAACACAATATAATATTTATAATGTTGATCAGCTCAATAAAGTAAAGGTTTGTTTGTAAGAACTATTTACTGATGAATTCAGTCGTTTAAGCAAAAACAAATGTACAAATATATAATTAGTGTTATGATATGTTTCAGGTTCTATTTTAGTTATACCATTTAAGTATAACTTCTGACGTGTGCGAAAACAAAAAAGTATTTTTTTTGAATTTCAACAAGATGGACAGATTTCAATAACATTCTTTGCGGAAAATCAGTTCCAAAGCTGGGATTTAGAATTTTTTCAAATCTTATTTGCTTTTATCGGAGCTGTTTCTGATATTTGAAAATTTCCATTTGTTTCGTGCTGCCATCTGCGGGTGATGGTGGGAAGAAACGTTTACAATTCAGGCAGCGAATTCTAGCGGCGTGCGGAGAAAGTAAGTGTGTGATTCCTGCCATGAAATTTTTGTATGAACTTGAAAAGGAAAATATTTTATTGATTAGTATATTTATCACGCTCGGCATTATTTTTTAAAGATTCCTGCTTTCATTGCTGTGTCCGCGTTTCGTATTATAAGTTTATTAGCAACTTGAACAACATGGGAACACATGAAATTTGCTCGTTACCGAGATCAAGATGTTCACACATCGTTGGCGAGTACTAACATTTTTGTTTGGCGCATCTTATTCCTGGTACAGTCTCCATTCACTTGCCCCCTCCCCCCCCCCCCTCTCTACATAGTTCGGTGGGGGCCTTAACAGTGCAGGAATTTTTTCATGCGTTAGCGACACTTTGATGAGGGGATGGTTTGGAAAGGAATGGTTGGGGGGGGGAGGTGGGAGGATGTAGTGGCGAATGAAGGATGGGAGCATATCAGAACCGCATTAGCCGGGCAGATAGCATCGGCGACCCGCGGTGAGATAGCAGCGAGGCGCCCGTGTCTGCGTGTGGGAAGGTAGCTGTTGGCGGACTGACGACCTGGCTCATCAACATGGCGCTGATAGCGGTCGCGAGCGCCTTGGCTGGATGCCGTTGAACATCGCGTTATCTACGCGCTGTTCGTGTGTGAGGAGTTTCCGTACCGATCTGGGGAAACTCGTAGGAACACCCGGGATTTTTTATAAGTGGTCATAAAAAACCTGGAACTGTAAGGTCAGAAAAAAATACATAGTAAGAGTAATTATTTCGTTCATTTCTAAAAGATGTTGAAATTGCGCAAAAAACTACTCACTGATGTATAAACAAAAAAACTGTTATGGAATCATCGCACTACTTGAAATAAAAATCATTCTCCATAAGAGTGAACGAGTATTACAGACGTTTTACTTAAAACACACGAAGAACGTAAAACAGACTAAGTACGCGTCTTGAGGCAGACAACAAGCGAAAATTATGCCTTCGGCAAGCTTGCAGAAAGCAAATTTCAACATTAATGTTCAAATTTAAGTTTTAATCAAGCTTGATGTGCCAGGCTTGATGTGTCAAGCTTGTATGGCAAGCTTAATTAAAATCAATGACAAGCTTCATGTTTTTCAACATTTATTAAAAGGCCTTTAAAGCTTAAAATGGCTGGAAACATTTGTTAGGTAAGTAGAAATTATAGGGAAATTTAATCCTAAAAATTCAGAGAAAGAAAAAGAGTAAGAGACATTAAAAGCTTAAGAGTAAGATGTAGTGGTTAGTGAATAAGTGTGAGTAAGGGCTAAGAGTCAGAGTAAAGGGGTAATACTAAGAGAAAAAGAGTAACAGTAAGTGAGAGAAAGTAAGATGGTGAAAGAGTAAGTAAGTTAAAGGGTCAGAGATTGAGAGGGTAAGAGAGAGATAGAACAATGGGAAGAGAGTATTAGTAAGAGAGAAAACGAGAGTAAGAGAGGGAAATAAACCGAAAGAAATATAAAGATGAGAGTGGTATTTTTTCTTGTGTCACGTGAGAGTTCTTCAAACCGAAGTTTATTCGGAATTCCTTTCGAGTTTGACGCGTCTATCAATAGAAACCGCTATGATTCTTTTCGCAAGTTTAGTTATTTTATCTATTTATTTAATTTTGCTTCAAAAATAAAACCTTTAAAATCTCCGTGAATTGTTATTTTTCGGCCGATTTCATGTCCTTCCAATACTTGTAAAATTGGTAAAATTGCATGAATTTTAGTCATGTATGGATCACTGGAATGAAATCGTTAAAAAAAATGTGACGGTTACTAAAATTCTCGTTATTTTGTGCAAAAAAAAAAAGACAGTCTGCAGTAATTTAACATATTATTGTTAATAGTGATGTTAAGGTTGTAGATGCTCCTAACCTGTGCAGAAACTAATACAGATTGTCTACAGCACATGGAAATCAGGAAAAAGTCAGTAAATCGCAAAACTTAATTTCCAGCAGCCCTTAGCTTACTTTTATTTTAGTTTTAATGCCTCATTTCTTTTTATAGTCCGACGTTAAATATAAATAGTTGGGAGACTGTTCTCTTGAATCATGTGGAAATAATCTCTGAGAAGTTTTTACCTTTCTAACTTGAAAATAGGTACGTTACGGCGTATTGTAGATAATTTTGTATTACATTTTCTCATGTTTTATTTTAGTTTATATAGGTATATCAACCTTTAATAAAATAAAACTTTTAGATTAAGTTTTATTAAAAAGGTTCTGAAAAGGTATTGAAATAGATACCCTGCAGGTCATATGTAGAACTGGCAGTCTACTTCATCCTTAGTGAATATTTATTCCATTATGATCATAAATTTTTTTTTATTTACAAAAAAAATATTGGGTCTTCGATGGACGTGATCACAAACGCAGCAGGCTCATGTGGCGAACGTCGCAGGTTCGAATCCATCACCTTGGCATTACTCGATTTTATAAGCTAAGATTCGATGTCCTAGTGATTCGTATCCCACAATAACATTGTAGGTCCGTCGAACCAAGCTTCGTTGCACAACAATGCGACGCTAACAAGCAAAAAATTGGTTGTCTGTAAATTCGGTTTACAGACGATGGTTTAACGTGACACTGTCATAACAAAACATTGATGAAATGATTGCATACTTTTATGAATAAAATTGAATCATTTTTTATTGAATGATCACTATTTTGTATGGATACAAAGAAGGAGTGAAATGAAATCTACAATTTAATTGATAAATTTACTTTTATTTGCACTCATTAATTCAAATATGTTTATTACTTTAACGAACAGATTATTTTAACTACTTATAACTTTTATACATGTTTGCTATTTAACTTCTTCCAATCTGTGTTATTCTGTTAAGGATATGAATGATAGGAAAAATTGGAAACGAATGGGACAATGTGCGTAACGGGACAATGTGTGTAACGGGACAATGTGTGTAACGGGACAATGTGTGTAACGGGACAATGTGTGTAACGGGACAATGTGTGTAACGGGACAATGAGCGTATCGGGACAGTGGGTCATCCTTTTTCGTGCGTGCAGCCGGCGTTCATCGATTTATTATACGTTGTCACGTCAAAAAAATCGTGTGCATAACAATGCTGACGTCGTGCATTGTCTCCTCCTTGCTTTGGGGATCCTGACTGCAGAGAACACACGCTCTTAGCAGTTACAGTCAATTGACGGACGTTTCAACGAAGAATTTACCGGGAATAAAACGAAAGAGTTCTTCGTTATTTCAAATAACTAAATCTTCGCAGAAAGTACACCATGTTCGACTTCCGAGTTGTATGTTTCGCTCTAAACAAAGGCAAAAAAAAAAACACGCACGTACAAAAGAAGAATTTTTTTTGTGTTGACTTAACAAGTTTTTGAATGTTTTGATAGTAGCCTATACCAAGTATATTCTTTTGGATTCACGTTCAAAGTGAGTGGACTCAGTGTCTGTACATGCACGAAGATGCTGTGAATTTACGAGGATCTATGAATAATTTGTAACCAGCGTTCTTCGTTAATTTAAGGTGAAAACGTTTTAACGGTTTTCTATCTTCGCGGATGTTGGTAAGTCCGCGTGCGCGAAAAGACGTTGTTTCTGCCGGGATTTTGAATCAAACGGATATTGATTTATGAATCGGCACTGGTTGGTCGGAGTGAGTTCTCTCTCTCTCTCTATCTCCCTCTCCCTTTCTTTCTCCGACCAAACCCTTCTTCCGTTCGCCCGTCTTATTGTTTGCAAAACTTCAAAGGGGAGGGGCAAAACTAACTTCAGCAAACGGAAGAGCGGGCGAGTGAAAGCAAAGACTGGCTGCGCGTAGGAATACGGGAGAAATAAACCACAAGTCTGGGACAACAGCGAGAACATCAAAGAACGGCTGGCTGCAGTTGAGTTCGCGCGCTGTGAAAAGCGGAGACTTGATTCATGTCAGTGAAATTCCACAGACACCTAGCGGAGTTAAAATGGAATATATATGTATATATGCTTGATATCATTTGTCGTACATTTTCTATAACAATATAATTTGTAATGGATTTTCTATCACTAATTTTAGATTATAGCCTATACAAAAATTTTAAGATTTAGTCATTACGAAAATTTTAGGATAGTCAATACGAAAATGACTATATGAACTTAATAACATTAATTAACTTAAAATTAATAATTGGGTACTGGATATCATTTGTCTTCAATTTTCTACCACGAATTTTAGGATATAGTCATGCAAGAATAGAAAATGCAAGAAGAGAGCACCCCACGCTTTTAGTTATACAGAGTTGTGGTGCATTATTTGGTTTTTGGACAAAACACTTAAATTTAATTTTTTTTTAATTTTTGGTCTATTCTACGATAAAAAGAGTTTTTTTTTAACTATGTTATGAAGTGTATTTCTCTTGTATTTAAAAGTTAAATTTTTGTTGGAGAATTAGGTTATTACTAAATTTATTTCTAGAAATTTTATAAATAACTTGTAATTTATCATTTGAATAGTAAATTAAATTTTAAATCAGTAACACAGTTTTTTCCTGTAACTTCTAAAGAACACATTTTGAGTTATTTTAATTTTGTTTATTGTTAAATTACGACTTTTGTAAGAATCTAGATAATCTAATTATTTTTTTTATAGATTATTGTTTGTGTGTTTGTATGGATTTTGTTGCCATGATGGCGTTATTTTTTTTTTAAATGTAGTAAAATATTCATGCGAAACAATACCATGGCCTTATGCATTTCAATATGTTATGGTTTTCAAATTCAATAAATGAATAGCAAAAATGTATCACCGTTCAACTGTCCCAGACGTTATTATATTTATGCCATTGTAAAAAAAGTAAAATAATAATTTTTGTATTAAAAAAACTTACGTCAAGGAGTTTGGACAGTTGCATTATCATTCTCAACGTGGACCACTGCACTTCCTGTGCGGTTTGAGATTCCAGGTTTTGTAACAGCTCACCTTGCGTCGCCCCAGAAATAACATTCTTCCTCCGCCGAGACCCGCATATATTTTCATAACTTGAAGGAAGGAGGGCCAGAGATATCCCCCACGTGTCCTCTTATGCCCGCCCCTCCCACTCTTCCCCCCCCCCCTCGGGCAGTCTGTAGCCCGGCATGGCCCACAGGGAGTGCCTTTGCAAGCTGTGTCTGCAGCGCACGTGAAGTATACACACAGCCCCTGAAGGACAGGTTCCCAGTGTCTATTGAATACACCAGAGAACGTTGGGGCTTAAGTGCACTGGAGAATATATTCACCTTTCATTTTACGAATAACGCTGGTTGCAAATTATCCAGGCATCCTGGTTAATTTACGGTTAGCTCTCGCTCTGTGTTCATGATTGGACCGCAGTTATTTGGACACGCCCCCTCCACGACCGTGAGCCGATCAGGTTGTACAATTTAACAAATATAAAAATTTTCTCGCTAAGAAATCAACCAATGGGAAAACAAACAAGACTTTTTAATTCTACCCGGAGACCAGATGAATCCATGAAATATCCGAGCCTCTAGCTATAGACCAGCAGAATTCGCGTTGTTATTTGAAGACAGGCTAGAATTTGGACCGTGATACACTTGAGTGGCGTTTATATTCATTAATGGATATAGACCGGAAAAAAAAATCGCGGATTCGTTCGGCGATAAGCTAAAATTAAAATGCATGTACCTTCATTTATATTTCTTAACTAAGACTAATTTTGAAGAATGAACGCTATTTAGTTTTTTTTAACTAAAAATAACACTAATTCAGAGCCGCAGTTGTGATACTACATCAGATCACAGAACACTGAAACTTTAATTTAAAATAATTTATTTATGTTTTTCCGTATTTGTTTTGGTTAATTTCTTTGAGCTTCGCAACCTTTCTCTATGTTAATAATGTTAAATGTAATATCTTTTAAATGCTTAATTCAAGGTCGGTGATAGGCCGATAGATCGGCGGATCTTTTAAAGACATTGTTGGTTATAGACGCTATTAATTTTGTAAGAGAGGAGAGAAAAAAAAACTTCGGTGTGCCATCTTGTGGATTGTGTGTGTTGTCGCGTCGAGCCTTGCCGACGTGACATTTTAAATATTATATAGCATCGGTACGTCTCTCAAATTGGCAAGTAAAATACGCCCGAGCTTCGGCGAAGCTCTGAGAGTAATGGTTTTATTTGAGGCTTTATCTAAAACCATATATCATCAAATCTTCAGGTATGACTATATGCTATGTTAAATCCTGAGCAGTCGCGTCACCGAATCATAGCACTAAATGAATTAGTGATCATCTGCTGTCTGATTATGCTAATTGTTTTAAGTCAATCGTCTTTGAATAATATTAAAGCCTCTAGTTTTCTTGAAATTATGGCACGATTAATATGTTGTACGACTTCACTCAGAAGTCTTGAAGTAAATTGAATTTCATGCGATCCGACGAATACTGAACTAGCTAAATTTATTTTTATCTCCTAAAAAATGAACTTTTGTATCTGTTGTGCCCAACGTAATTTTATTAGCTACTTAATATGTTGTTTTATTTTTATTCGCAAGTGTAAGCAACCGTCTTTGTCATTTTATTTTTTAATGTTAAACAATAAACGTATTATAATTAGTATTAAATTTATTTTTCTATCTAATAAATAATTAAGTTGGGTACCTTCTGGTACTGGCTCCCATTAAAGATTCAGAAGCGCATGACAGGGAGAATTTATTAATCTGTAACTGTGAAAGGGCTCATTTACTGTGACAGTAAATTGTGTACTCAGCAGGGGGCATTACACGGTGTCTTGCAGATTCTATATCTCCCTCTTAAGTTCTGCTTTGCGTACATCCGTTTGTAAATATTAATTTCATTTAGTACCATTATTTTCATTAATATTACAAATATACATCTGCCTATTTATCGTATAGGCGCAATTGTTAACTTTTGGGCATTTTAACTTTAAAAAAAAAAGGCTTAAATTCTAGCAAAACTCAAAACTTTCCAGCTTGAAAGTAATTTATACTAGCCACTACACGGCCAATTATTATTTTATTTAGTTTCCTAGATTTTTTAAACAACATTTCGAAAACGTTTCAAAACTATTTTGATAATTTTTCAAGCGTTTAATTTTATTTCAATTTTTTTGTCTTGTTTGTACACTGGGTGAAGTTAAGTCGCATAACAGTAAAATAAAATCAATTACTTTTATTTGTAAATCAAACATTAAATTAAATAAATACTATGAGTTCACAGTTTGGAAAAGTCTAAATTAAGAGAACATCTCACAACTGAAAATGAGTTATTAATTATTTAAAAATAAGTGATGTTGGCTTTTGAATTCTATTTTAATTTCATGCTATAATTCTTTACCCAGTAAATACAAACAGACAGAAAACAAAAAAAAAAACACTTTACAGAAAATCTAACTTATGTAAACTACAGTTTAGAAAACAATATTTTTTTTACAACCCTCATGGACTCTGAAGTAGAATACTAGGTACTTCTGTGCACGTGAAGCAGTTCTAGGCAGGCTGGCTGGTTGCATTGGGTTTCTGTTCGTGTATCTTCCAGTCGTTCGCACTTGAGGCCGCTGCGCCTGCAAACTCTACAGCAGGCAACCAGCAACGCTTCGAACCACCGCCTGCCATGGTTAAGGGTGTTCGGCACCTAGCTGGTGATCATGTAATATTTACCCATGTGAACATTTGCTCAACTTGTAGAGTCTTTCTTTGATATTTTATATATAGTAAATCACAATTTTTAAGAATAATTATTTAGCTTTCAAAGTCTTTTTTTGTAATATTTTTAGCTGCATACCTAAACTAGGGACAAATAGCATTAAATAATTTAAACATCTCAGTAGTTCATTTTTTCAGGTTTCAAAATCAAGATACATTTCAAGAGTATCGATGTCAAAATAAAATTGCTTTAACTGTTCTTAAGGAAATTTTAACTACATATTTCAGGAATAAGGCAACAGCGTTTAGTTGTACTTAAAATACCGAATTTGTCATTCATTTTGGCTTTTTTGTATTTTTCTTGCAAATAAGTTATAATAGGTAGTTGTACAAAGAAAATGCAACAGACAATATGTTTTCATTCATGAATATAACTTTACTGCAACAGTCTCAGTAGAGCAAAGTTTTACGTTAAAATTACCCGACCACACTTGCCATACTGGATGTTTTTCTCCAAATCAGACTTTCATGAAGTTATTTTCGAAAAATATACCATCAAAGTATTTTTTTTTATTTCGTTAACCACTTGTGAATGAATTTCATGTTTGTGGCCGCGATTAAATATATTATTCTTCAAAAAAATCTTTACTTACAAATATGTGCTAAGTTTTTTTTACAAATAGCAAGTGCCACGTATCATATATTATTTATTTATTTATTACAGTTGTGACATGCACACCAACACCTCATAAAGAGGTTACTAGGCTGTAGACGGGGTGCACACCTGGCTATAAAAATGCTACGAAACACGTAATGCTTAAATAGTGGATCATCCGTATAAATCGTCATATTTTAAAACAAAATGACATTCCGTGTGCGGCGGAGCCTTAATTTTGACTTTTATTTTAGAATCATGGTAACCAACCTCCCCCCGCTTCTACGCCTTTCCCTCTCGCCACTGTCGACCTTTGCCCGAATGGCCGCGGATACGAGGGAACTTCGCAAGAGGAGACATTTGCTCTGAACGTGGTTGGGACCGCTGGCTTTGTTCGCGGGGGGTTTTCCGCAGGTCGCGTTTGAAATTGGTAGCTCCGGCGAAATTTTCAACTGTGTTTGAGTTGGATAACAATACTTTGCGCTATTGAACTTCCACTAGTGGATCGTTTGGTGAAATTAAATTCCAAATGAAAGTCAGTCGTATAATTTAAGACGTTTACAGGGTGTGATAAAATAAAGTGGCGGATGTATGAATTGGGTGTAAAATAATCTGAAAATTGCGTAAAAATAAGGGTCAATAATCCTTTGATCCGAAAATGTAGCTCTGTCTGATGTATAACCGATTGATATTCGATGCAAAGTAAAGGGAACGAAATCGTATCAATCTCCAAAGCCGATATGATGGTGCGATCAGTAATTCGTGGGCCTGCAAAGAAAGATCTGCACTGACTTCGTAGGTGAGCGAGAACTTGAATATTTTTTTTCGGTGGTTGAAAATAAAAATTGTCCGCTTTTTGTAATATCTACGTCGGTTGCGGACCAAGATCTATGAGCCTGCAAAATGTCAAGTTTCTGGCTCATCTTTGTGTTACAAGTTTTATAGATCAGTCAGTGAGTGGGTGAGTTGTAAGGTGGGCTGTTTGTATGTAGTATTAGATTCGCTCTCGTGTTTTGATCACAGTAATATATATAAATGTAACAATTTCTTTGATTGGGTTGTTTGCGTTCAAATGGAAAAAAAATGAAGCGCATGTTTCCGAGATGACGTATGTCGTTAAAAATAGATATATTGCGGGAAAAACAGCAAATTTCCATGCCGTAATGCACCGTTGTTCTTTTATCTCCCGTGCTGTAGCATAAAATTATATGGTCGCTTGGGGGGAGTTTCGCGGCGTTTTCATTTCGCTCTTGCGGCCTGGTTCGATATTGAAAACATGGGGTCATAAATCCCGAGGCCCGTTTGATCCGCTTGCGAAATTCGACCTTATCGCAATCTTTTGCCGAACAAACCCTACTATCGCGGCGGGCCGTCTAATATCTGTTATTAAGGACGGAACTTACTTACGTGAATATCACGAACAACGGAGGTCGTTTCAGGAGGCGAAATATTCGGGTTAATGTCATCCGTGACATTTTTCATGTCCTTGATTTTCTTTTGGTTCGAGCAGAGTTTTAAAGGTGAGGTCTAAAGTATTTTCCTTACTCGTGGTAAAACGGTATTGGTTTATTTTTCTATTTAATACACTTTCTTAACATTATAAAAAACACCGTTAAAAGAATACAGTGCGATATAAACTAAATAAACAAATTATTAACTAATGAAACAAAACATTTGTAACACATAGATGACGAATAATATATGTTGCTTAAAATTTTTTTAAAAAATATCTTTACAAGATTTGGAATATTATACCTAAGACGTTAGCTAGTATTTAGCCCTTGTTAGAAGTCACTTAATAATATTTGTAGGCGTTTGATTAGAACGCTGCTTAGACTGCAGCCCTTAAGAACCTGTCTCTACTTGATGTATACAGTCCGCGTCGGATGGTTCCAAAATTAGTGTTCAAAAAGTTTTCAAACAATCTCCAATATTTTTTTTTTAAGTTGTCAAAGTGCCTTGTGCAAAGAACTAAACACAAACCATGAAATATGAAAATACAGACTCCTTCTTTACTCTTTTGCAATGGAAATGCGCACCTATTTTAAGACAAACTATAAATGGTAGTTTTAACGATAAAAATTTATGAATGCAATATGCGACTACCAGCATACTTCGAAGGAAAAAAAACGCGTTATTGGTTTCGTACTTTAAGGCTCTTGTGGTGTTATTATAACTTTATCATAATGACTATGAATTATGTTTCAAGTCAAATGAATAGTAATTTCTTTTGAATTTTTTTCTGTATTTGTCTTATAAAATTAATACAAACTTAAATAACTGTCAAGAAAAGTTTAAATGTTAGAATTTGTCAAAATTTAGTTTATTCAAACCTTCCTAAGAGAGTTTAGAGGATATTTTTCACGTCATGAATATGTAAAAGTTATTTCTGTCTACCTTTTTTTAAATTTTAAATTGCTTTGTGAACTGGCACGTTTAAATATTCATGCAGGGTTCAAGACTTTACTTCGTGTCAAAAACAACGCCTAATGTTTTTATTTTAAATACCAAAAACTTATTCTCTTGAATAGGAGTAAAGAAAAACGCAGAGATTTTTTAAATTCTGGTTGTGCAACCAAAAAAAAAAAAAAAAACACGTTTTCTTAAATAATAAGGAAAACGTTTCTCATATGAAATTTTAAACAATGCTTTCAATATTTGGGGATGAGTAAAGCAGCGAATTTAATAATGATGCCACAGTTTGTGCGTGTTACATGTGTAAATTACGAATTTTACCATGTAAAACCTATTGATTGTGCATGTCAAATACGTAACTTAAACTCAAGACATTCTGCCACGTAAAACTTAAACACTTAGTGAGGCTTCAGATGATTCAAAACTGATTTTCTTTACGGTAATAACCTCAAAATATATTTACGCTAAATAACGTAAAGTGTGGTCGTCTGCCAAGTTTAATGTTTTCGTGGTTTTTATTATTATATTATTAGCATTGGAAATCAGGCTTTTAGTTTCAATGTTGAGTTCTTTGGCCCATAAATTTTATAAGCTAGTGTCCGGTTATCTAGGGCACGTTTTAGTGTTTAACGGTAAGTTTATTACAGCAACTTTCGTGACCAAAGTGATTGAACAGTTCACCACAAAGACCCAGATTTGGATCTCGAACAATAAACGGACGAGCGTATAAAGATTTCCGAGGAAAATACCGCAACGTTAGTGTTTTAAGTTAAACCATAAAATTCTACATTCGTAAAAATTGCGTTGGTAAATTGTAACCGTTAAAAAATACGTGGCGCCCTTGTGAAGTTCGCTTTAGTAATTGCGCATAGCAGTTTATTCGACTGACCCTTATGATTGGATCATGGGCTATTTTTTTATGCGCTTCGAAAGATTGGAGGCCAATAACAAAAGCTTAAAGAAACACACCTAATCGCGCGGGCAATCAGGACGGAAGTTAAAATGTGGCAGCAGCCATTAGAATGAACGACTCCGAGTTGATTCTAAACGGGCTTGTGAATTGTTGCTGGGCGCCAGGAAAATAGCTCAGGATTGGCAGCTGTCTAAAAATGAGTATGGACAGGGAAAAAGCGCGCGTTCATCGGTCTGTGAGCTGCACTCCACACTCATCAGTTGACTTGGACCAAAGTCGTATGTTTAGTGGCTGCTTGCTATATTTGTGAGGGTACTTATCTGTTATCTTTCCACCTAGGAATTGTCATTGCGTGTATCAGACGTAATGATTCATTTTATTCCTCAGGTCACGTGCAATCTCACGTAACAGGTTGGCGCTTCGCGCTTTCGTGCTACTAAAAAAATAGTCCCTGTCAAGATTTTGCGCTTGGGTTTGGATGCACAGTAGGGACTCTCGTAATTATTTTGGTAGATGAGAAGATAACAGATTAGTACCTTTGTGGGAAATATTTAAAGTTTTTAGGCACGTTTTTAGTACACAGTAAAATCTATTCTGTACTTTTACAAAAGATTCCTTTAAAAACCAGTTGCCAAAAATAGTTTGTAATACTACAAGAAATATATTATATCTTTACAAACACATGGCTACGTTTATTTTTGTACTTATGAAGTACGTTTTTTGAGATAATTTTCAGTATTTTTACGAAAATTTTCGCATAATTTTATTTTTTAATTGATGTTTCATTTAAGCATACTTTTTTTAATTCATGGAAAATTGATCAAATATTCTATAATTTGACTTTATTTTATTTATTTATGGTAATTAATATAAGCAGTTAATATAGAAAAGTTATTCAGGTAACAGTTTATATATATTTTTATCTAATTGTGGTATTGGGACAATACAAAGCACAAAAGCCCGGGTAAAAATCCTAACCCAGTGTTACTTCGAATACAATTTTTAGTGAAAGTTGTTTTCATGTAAATTTACTAATTTATAAATATTTGTAATTTTCCTTAGTATTTATGTTCCATCTAAAAAAAAGTTGACATTGTATAATGTATTTTTTTAAATTGGTAAAGTGGTCTCCCTATTAACTGTTTGTCAATTGAAAATGCAGGGATTAAAAAAATACTTGTTTTCTCTAATTGAATTACGAGAAAATATGACTGTTAGGCTTTAATACATTAATATAATGTCTGCAAAGTTTCTATGGTTATTGTGTCTGATTAGATAAATTAACACGTTTCGCTCTTGATTAAACATGTGAAAACTAAGCTGCTGTTTTAAAGAACGTTGGTGATATATTTTTTTAAGGAGTGATTAGACTGGTAGAGAAAACGGGATAGCAACTGGGGCAAGTTACAAAAAGTTTGCGTTACTAATACTCGCGTGGACAGACGGGAGAGTACTAAAGCTAGTAGTTGGAAGAGTCGAGTGGGAAAATAGCTCGCCCACCCTCCTTCCCCCTTCCACCGCCGCTTCAAGTTTCACTACAAGACTAATCAGTAGGGGTAGGCATTTTTCGCGAATATATCTGAACGCTCATTAAACTGCAATATGATATGCCCACTGAAGCTGTTTCTTTCTTTGTGATTTGCGACCGTCTGCGAGAGACGTCGTTGCCTTATTTGACTGAGCCACTCAGGACGCGTTTTCTTCCGCACTGAATCACTGTGATTGGTGTTGTAACAATCGACATGCGCCTGAAAGAAACTCACCCAATCACGAAACACAGACGGTACTACAGTGTTTGAACTCATAACTAGGGCCATGTAATTTTCGCGAAAATATTTCCAGACCAGCTGTGTGTTAAAACTCTGTAACATTTTCTGTGTCTCGTGGTTGGCTGGGTTTATTCCAGGTGCATGTCTACTGTCGGCGCACTAATCACAGCCATCCAGTGCGGAAGCAAAAACTTTCTGAATGGCCCGGCCAAGCATGACAATGGCTTGTCTCGCAGACGGCCGCCAATCACAAGGGAGAAACCACAGATGCGGGTGTACCTTGTTGCAGTCTAGTAAGTGTTCAGATCTTTTCGCGAAATATGCATGGTCCTACTCATCAGCCGCGTACTTTACCAGCGTGGATCAGCGCAGTCTAGAAGAGGGTACCCGGCGAGATAGTTCACAAACACGAGGTGCTCAGTTTACTCGAGATGTGACCAGCAGCAGAATGTATCAAATCTGTTGAATTGTATCGCAAAAAAGAATGTATGTGTGTATGTGTGTGTGAAACACGAACAAGTGTACATCTACAGAAACTGGGACATTGAATAGGAAATATTAGTTAACATTATTTTCTCCATTTTATTCTCTTTTATAAAAATTCCCGTACCTCTTACACATGTTTTTTTTTTATTTCCTCAAATTTTCAAACATTTTCTCTGGAGCACGAGAACGAACAAGATCGCGCATTGCATGCTGGGCGCCATGAACTTTTCCAATTTGGAATTGTGTACGTGGACAGCCACACGAGAGCAGTGTTAGGAGAGTTCACGTGCATTGGTTGCTATCACGTTTGCTCTGCCCCGTGTAACCGTCCCTTTAGGAACCGCTAGGTCCTGTTGAAATGTAATTCTTCCGACCGTGAGACTTGAGAAAACCTTCATTTTGGCGTGGCAGCGTATCTCGCAATGGAGCGCGGTTTGCGAGACGGCGTATTCCAGAGGAACACGGCTTCAAGTGCCGTGTCGAAAGGCGGGAAGCCTAAGATGTACATCAAGTTCTGTCCCTTCCCGAACACGCCCGAATATTCACCTTCGGCCAACCTCGGGTTTATTTATATTAATTTATATTTCTCTGTTTATTTTAATGTAGCTATACTAACCGAACTAACCGTCCATAGTGTTTTAAAGTGTTTTAATGTAGCTAACCTAACCGACCACTTTTGATATTTGAATTCATTTTTCCTGCGCAAAAATGAAACAAATCGTGAGGTTGGCCGAAGGTGAATATTCGGGCGTGTTCGGGCAGGGACAGAACTTGATGTACATCTTAGGGTTCCCTCGAAAGGCACGCCTTTTGGCACTGATGGCCCGCGGCGCAGCTGACACTCTGTGACGTCACTACCCCTCGCTTCCCCCGCCTCTAGCGGCTCTCAGCTGCGTGGATATAGAGTCTTCAGATCCTACCTAATTGCACGTACCCAACAATTTACCTTTATGTTTTGATAACAAACATACATACTTTGAGAGTAATCAGCTGTTAATCGTTTAACCAACTTAACAAAAATATAAGACTCGTAACATACTGTAAAGATTGAAATTTGATTACGTTCATAATTAAACAGCTGTTTTTTTTTTTTTTAATACGTTGCCGTTACAGGGGTCACAATACCGGTGCATCCAATCCTAAAGTAGTTTTCCCCACGGGTTTCGCGAATTAGTTCCAGGCAAATGCTGGTTCGGCGGTTTTCCTCTGTTTCATTGAGCTGTGGCGTTGCGTTGGCGGCCCTGAACTTTGCGAGGCCCTGGCCTGTTTATTTATTCTGAACTATAATATATTTTGAGAAGGGCCTTACCGTGGTGACCTGGGAGGGGGGGGGGAGTAAGATATGGAATCACCTCCAGTGGTAAAGGAGGTGGGGTTTTGGGGGCCCTCCCTCCCTAGGAAAATTTAAAAAATTAAGTTGTTTAAAATGACATTTCTAAGCCAACCTGAAACTGAGATTTCGAATGTTCGATATCCTTTTCCTGATAAATTACACTTGGGTTAATTTAATAAATTGTAACGATCAACTGCCTGTGAAATTACGTCAATGTATAAATGGGAATATAAATTTTGAATTTAATTTTAAGGTGAAATTATTTATCACTAAATGGAAATGAAAAGGTATTGACCAGCTTTTTAAAGTATTTGTCAGTAATAATTTATTCTTACTTTTACCATTAATGTTCATAATTTTTTTTTACACAAAATAGATAAAAAAGGAAAATAAAAATGGAAAAACCGGTGCGGGACCCTGGGTGTTAGATTTATTCGTTTGTAATCTCCGGCCTAGTCAGGGGTGTGTCTGTGTTGGTTGGGCGGATGATAATAGAACGAGATCCCACAGCTTGATTACTACGCCCATCTGTTTTTTAATCAAACTACAATTTTGTAAAGATAATTATTAATAGAAAAATACGGTTCTGCCGGGTTGTCCATCTGAATACAGCCGCAAGTATTTTGAATTCATTTTTTAATTCATTTTTTAAGTGTTTCGTTCATTTGTTATGTAAAAATTATATAATTAATTTCAAAGAGAAGTATGTAAAGAACGAAAACAAGTTTGAGTTGCAGCTTCTCACTTAGCCGCAATCTCTTGTCTTAGGTATGCGTCGATAGGCAAGGGTTGCTGTCCAACTGTGTGTGAATTCCAACTCATTTGCATAAGCAGTTTTAGATTTAAATTATCTCGTGCAGACAGGGGACAGACAGAAGAAAAAACAAGGATTAGTTTGTTGCTTTTTTAACAAATTTTTAAAAGTTTTATTTATAATAATCTATTAACCTGACGGTTTATTTTATTATTATTTTTTTGACGTGACAACGTCTAATAAATCCATGAATGCCGGCTGCACGCACGAAAAAGGATGACTCATTGTCCCGTTACACACATTGTCCCGTTACGCTGTGTCCCGTTACGCTCATTGTACGCTTGCGCCGCATCTATCTGTCTTCCACTCGATTGGAACAACCATCGATTTGACTTTTTCGATGCACATTAAACTTGAAACACTCCCATTCGTTTCCTACTTTTCCTATCATCGTCCTATCCTTAACAGAATAACACAGATTGGAAGAAGTTAAATAGCAAACATGTATAAAAGTTATACTTAAAATAATCTCTTCGTTAAAGTAATAAACATATTTGCATTAATGAGTGCAAATAAAAGTAAATTTATCAATTAAATTGTAGATTTCATCACTCCTTTTTTGTATCCATACAAAATAATGATAATTCAATAAAAATGACTTAATTTTATTCATAAAAGTATGTAATCAATTTATCAATGTTTTGTTATGACGTTGTTACGTTAAACTATCGTCCGTAAACCGAGTTTAATGACAACCAATTTTTTTTTTACTGGGTCGTAATTGGCGATATTCGACAAACCAGAAGCAGGCGGTGGCGATGGCGTCCCGAGATTCACTGCCGCAAGCAGGGCACGTTTCTGCGGGAGGTTCATTGCTGCCAACATAAATCCCGACTGGGTTTACCTACCCGGGCGTCTTGTGCTCGCCGCGAAGTGTTTGTGGGGGAGGGGGGCGGGAAGGGTGTGTGTACGCTGAAACTCGATATTCTGTTAACGGCACACTTTCCCCTCCCTTAACCACTTCCCCCCCCCCCCACCCCTCGATCTTAACAGACGCCCGAGTCCGCCGCGCCAATGAGAACACGGACCTGCAGCCGATAGCCGCGGCACATTCGCCGTCTCCGACAACACTACGTCATTCCGGCCGAACGGTTTTGTTAATGGCCCGGCGGCGTTTCCAGTCTGTTGGCTGTCGACAACACCCGAGCCCGCACGGCGCGGCGAAAGTGAAGCCGAGGAGCGTGGGGCGTATCTGCCGCCTCCACTCATTCACTCACGAAGTGGAGAAGTCAGGAAACATTTGTAACGAATATCCACACACCTTTTTTTGACTTTACAACGTCTAATAAATCGATGAACGCCGGCTGCACGCACGAAAAAAGTGTCCCGTTACGCTCATTGTAAGCTTGCGCCGCATCTGTCTCTCTTCCACTCGATTGGAACAACCATCGATGTGACTTTTTCGAGGCACATTAAACTTGAAACACTCCCATTCGTTTCCTACTTTTCCTATCATCGTCCTATCCTTAACAGAATAACACAGATTGGAAGAAGTTAAATAGCAAACATGTATACAAGTTATAGTTAAAATAATCTGTTCGTTAAAGTAATAAACATATTTGAATTAATGAGTGCAAAAAAAGTAAATTTATCAATTAAATTGTAGGTTTCATTTCACTCCTTCTTTGTATCCATACGAAATAGTGATAATTCAATAAAAATAATTCAATTTTATTCATAAAAGTATGCAATCATTTCATCAATGTTTTGTTATGATGTTTTCACGTTAAACTATCGTCCGTAAACTGACTTTACCGGCAAACAATTTTTACTTGTAACATCTGAGCTCTCGGTACACGGTATTTGACGGGAGTAATTGATCGCGAATGCGACGGAAGTCGAAGGAACAAAAATGTGTGTAACAACCACGGTGCTGCCACGTGTGGCTGATGGTGCGCACCAAAAGTTCACAGTCGAAAATCAGGTCCAAAGCCGGGGTTTTTGTAATTTTTCAAGTTTTTTTCTTTCGCTTAAATCGCAGCTGTTTCTTAATGTGGTTTAAAATTTCTGACTGCAAATCAAATGATTCAATAGTCGATGTAGCTGCTCCGGCAGCGAGTTCTAGCGGCGGGTGTGTTAACTGCGTGTGATTCGTGTACAGAAATATAATTTAAAATGCAGCTTTCGTGTATTTATCACCTTCGACATTATTGTAAAGCATTCTGCGTTAAATTCCACGTCCGAGTTTTGTATTATAAGTTTATTTCCAACACGAGAACACCTGAATTTGCGTGTTACTGAGGTTTTATGTTGCACATCACTGGCAGGTACTGAACGACTCGCTCACACTTCTTTTTTAATAAACGGTATTCTTTGTTCTATTTTCAATTGTTGTATGGCACTATAGACTCTCATCACCCGTTAAAAAGAGGGTGATTTCTGAAAGAATGCTCCCCTCCCCTCCTTATTCCTTTCAGGGTGGCCACCATCAAGGAAAATAGATAAAACCTGGATTTGACAGGGAATGTAGAATTTCTGGAAAAAATGTTTGGGAACGTTAGATCAGGGAATTTTAAATGAAAAGTTCCTACATAGGCTCATCCTTTCATCTCCTGTATTGCCAACTTATTAACACTGTCATGCTTGTTGTAATTTGGGTCATTTCCATTTGCTTTGGTGGTGTGATAATACTTTTGAGCAGATTTGTAATTTTTTTTTATTTTTTTTTCCCCCCCCATATTCTGTGACGGAAAGGACTGGTTTTTAGCCGTGTCCTTTCCCTCTCGTTTCTCGGTCGCTAAGTTTTTTTTTTTTTGTAAATGAAACAGAAATACTCATGTAAAATTACAGATATTTGTAAATTTTTGCATTCACATGAAAAGCAACTTTATCGCTACAAAATGGTGTTCGCAGTAACACTGGCTTAGGATTCTTACCCGGGAATTTTTGCTCTCTTTATTGTCCCAGTATTTATAATAGTTAAAAGTTATTTACAAACAGTTCCCTGAATGCTTTTTTTCCCTTCAGTATTTACTGCGCATATAACAAGCATGATACGACAAAAATGTAATTAAATAGTTGAATATTCGTTTTATCTTTCCCCGTGGTTTATAAATTAAAAAAAAATAAAAAATTAAGCGCCAATTGTAAGGAACAACTCAGTATTTCATGCATGCGTTAATAACCGTAGCCGTGTGTTGTACAAATTCTGCTATATATTTCTTGTAGTATTACAAACTAATTTTTTTTTTGGCAAGTGGTTTCCAAAAGAAATCTTTTCGCAGAAGCACAGAACATGGTTTTCCTGTGCAGGAAGAGACGGATCGAAGCTTACTTGAAGGAAGTTTCTCTCCCCCCCCCCCCCCCCCCCCTGACCGACCCTGACCCCGGGTGTGTCATAACGGGGATGACGAGGTAGACTCTCCGGCCAATCGACACCCTTCTTGCCAGGGGGGGCCAGGCGCCCGAAGGGCACTTCAGGACCTTGGTGACCTCCCCCCTCCCCTCCAACACCCCTGTGTTCGCACGTCGGCAGCCCCCCCCCCCCCCTCTGGGACCTTAACTCGCGAGGAGCGCTTTGTCCGTGCGCCGAGCGACAGCTTTCCATCGGATTTCACGGATCCGGCGTGTGGAATCTGATGGAAAGCTGTCGCTCAGCGCACGGACACAAAGCGCTCCAGTATGATCCAGTATGTGGACCCTGACGGGATCGGTTGCCTGGGGGAGTTTTTTATGTATTCATGAGGCGTGAACCTAATAACTTGATCCAGTATGTGGTTTTTTTTTTTGGACATACGCCTTCTCTGGTTACACTGCATGTCGTAGGAAACCTCAATAACGGACAAACAAATATGAATTTGCAAAAAAAAAAAAAGGGGGGGGGGTGCTTTAGAAGTTATACTTACTTGGCGTAGTAAAAAAAAACTTATGTTTTGCATGCAAATAATTGATAGACATAAAATAATAAAAGGACGGTCGGTAAAGTATAAATTCAATCAAATTTTAAACAATAATTTAAATAAATACTCAGTATTAAATATTCATTTATAAATTCAATAAGTATGCTGAATTTCTATTCTTATTTATTAATTTTAATTAATTTTTAAATAGTGTATTATTTAACAATGCAAATCAATTATACATACGGGAACATAACCTCGTTTTTATAAATATAATTTAAAAATCTATAAACATAATTTCTATCACTAATATTTTACAATAAATGTTTTTAATGAAATGACCAGTATGAAAATCAAATCACTTAAATATAAGATTTAAATATCACAAATATAATTTTAATTTATACGTAGCCTTTAGTTTTGTAGAATTTTCGTTTCATAATGTGAAAATTACGTTGCATGGTGCGCGCGCATCGTAAAAATTTACTCATCTTTTTTTCATAACGTCCCTTAAATTAATAATAATTTAAAAAAAGAATGTTAATGCGAAACACACAGAAAACAAGATAAAATCAGCTTACGTAAAAAAAACTATCAACAGCACAGAAAATTCTATGGAAGAAATTTGTCAAAAGATAACATCAGCACAGACGGATACATTGTGCTAACGGCGACTAGACAGTAGTAACAAGTAAAGAATAGCACGACATTGGAGAACGCAGCGACAAACTGACGAACCCAACGGTGATACTTAACAAATTATGTGGACAACACAGAGACGCACAGACGAAACCGAGTAACAGGCGATTTGCCTAAAGGCGGTTTGCCTAAACATGAATTTGTTACGGCGATTTGCCTGAAGTCATTTTGCCTAAAGGCGTTTTGCCTAACGTCGAATTGCCTAACGTCGAATTGCCTAACGGCTATTTGCCTAAAGGCGATTTGCCTAAAGGCGATTTGGTTTACGGCGTTTTCCCTAACGGAGTTATGCCTGATGGCGATTTGCATAACGGCGATTTTCCTAACGGCGTTTTTCCTAGCGGCGATTTGCCTAACGGCGATTTGCCTAACGGCGATTTTCCTAACGGTGATTTTTCTAACGGTGATTTTCCTAACCGGGATATGCCTAACGGCGTTTTGCCTAACTCCTATTTGGCTAACGGCGTTTTGCTTAACTGCGATTTTCCTAACGGCGTTTTGCCTAACGGCGTTTTGCCTAACGGGGTTTCGCCTAACGGCTCTTTGCCTAACGGCGATTTGCCTAACCGCGATATGCCTAACGGCGTTTTGCCCAACTCCTATTTGGCTAACGGCGTTTTGCCTAACGGTGATTTTCCTAACGGCGTTTTGCCTAACGGTGATTTTCCTTACGGTTTTTGCCTAATGGCGATTTACCTAACGGCGATTTACCTAAAGGCGATTTTCCTAACCGCGATATGCCTAACGGCGTTTTGCCTAACTCATATTTGGCTAACGGCGTTTTGCCTAAAATTAGGCAAAACGCCTTTTGGCAAAACGACATATCCCCACGAAACCCAGCAATGTGTCAGAACAGATATTCTGGACACCACAGCGACTATAGCACAGACGATTATGGTAGGCCTTCTAATATAATAGTTGCTGAAATAGTTTTACTTTCAACAGTTTATCAGCTTTAATATTCGGCTTCTGTTTATTTGAACTCAGTCTGTTTAAAAAAAACTGTGACAAGCGCCATGTATAGTATGTGTATATAAAAAGTCCCATTTATAAATGTTAATAGTATCCAACTGCTAACGTTGCAGAGTGTTGGTTCAACGTTACAATTTATGAGTAACCCAAACAGTTTTAGTTAATCGCATGCGTGAGTACTGCTTTGTTGTTTTCTCGCTTGCAGCGCCACTTACGCTAAATGGCGATTAGTGGAAGGTGAACCTGCAAACTTTATTTGGCAACAGGGGAACTCTTTGTACGGGAGTGGTTGAGGTGGATTGGTCATAACAGTCGATCTTTTTTCAACGCTGGCCTCCACGTTCACCTGACATAACGCAATGCTATTGTTATTCCTTTCCTTTTTAGTCTTCACATAAGATCATTTCTACGATCCGCCGCTACGTAATGATTTGCCAGGGTTGAGACACAGAATTGAAGAGGCTATAGCTTTCATTACTCTAGACTCATAAACGAAAGTGTGGAATGTTTTGGATTTGTGTTGAATTGTGGATGTGTGCCGTATAACTAAAGTTGCACATTTTGACATTTATAAGAAAAAAGCTAGGTTTGATTGACTTCAATTTGATGTATGATTTGTTGTAAACAGTTTAAATAAAACTGTTATAATATACCATTGAAACTGGGACATTCCTTTATGGACACCCTTTTTCGAGAATAAAAACCGGGTCGCTCATTAGACTGCATTTGTCCGTGATAGGAATTGTTTCCTTGTAATTGCCTGCCGTCTGCAAGATAAGCCATTCCTCTACTTGGCTGGGCCGTTCAGGAAAATTTTGCTTCCGCATTGGATGGCTATGAATGATTTACTGACAGTAGACATGTGCCTGAAATAAACACAGCCAACCACGAAACACGGACAATGCTAAAATGTTTTAGCACACATCTGGTCTGAATTCTTTTAGCTTAAAAATACGTGGCCCTAACTAAGCACTTTATTACAACTCCCACAATAGTTTACAAAAAAAGCATATTACTTTATTTTCAAGTTTCATCCTTCGTAAGACCAACCTATATAGTTTATCGAATATTTAAAAAAATACAATTTAATTTTTGTATGACATTATTATCCGTCGGGAAGTTTACTTTAATGAAGTTTGACATTTTGTAGTTTTTAATTAATTTTCAGTAAAACGTTTTGTTGATCAAATACGAAAACTGTCTCGTCGTTTTTAGACCTCTGTGTTCTTCTGTGTTGTTATTTATTTATGATTAAATTCCTTCCACGGAATTTTTTTGTTGTCTGTTATATAAAGTTTTACTGTGTTCGTCTTAGCTGACATTGTGTTGTCCATAATACCTGTTTAGTTTCATCGTTCGGATCATCTGTTTGCTGTTTTGTCCAGGGTTTCTTGTTTTGCTTTCTTGAATTTTCCTGTGACAAACAGTGCAAAACTGCTATGGCGTCTGTCCAATGAATTTTAGTAATTCAAACTTTACCATTCTGTAAATCATTTAAAGAACGTTTCGTGTGTTTCACTGATCGGGAATTTTTTTATTCTTTAGACAACAATTTGTGATATATATATATATATATATATATATATATATATCAGTGATATTTTTATTTACGCCAGGTTTTTCTATTTTATTTCTTAATTTTAATTAACTCGTGAATTATTAAAAGAACATATTTTGTATGACAGAATATTTGTGATGGGACAGTTCCATTATTTCTACAATTTTGTATTCAAACTCAACAATACCGAACATTTTTTACGGTCGTGAATTTATTTTTTTATTTTTTCGAGTTTTTATGAAGAAAGTTGATGTCACATTCGCAGTCTATTTTTAGCCATGTTTACTCTTTTCAAAGACCCTCAACCAACTCATTAAAGAAAGCGCTAACAAGAAAACACGATAATTTCTTTCTTTTTTTTTCTCGTTCACGACGAACGAGGGAACTTTATTACGAATGCATTCATCGCTGAATTCCCTCCGTTCCGGATGTTAGTCCGGGAGGGGTGGGGGGTGGTTAGAAGAGTTTTTGTTACTTGGTGGCGAAAGTTTTTAGCCTTTTACATTTTAATGAGGAATTCGTCTCTGACTTTCAGTTCTGAATCCTATCACGTGCCGACGTGTATAAAAGGGGGGTGAGAGAGATACTCCTCCCTGTTTTCCTGTAGATTACTTTATCATCTGGTTCCTTGTTTGCGAATTGAAGCCCACTGATTCGAATAATGAATCGCCAGAGCACTTTAAATTTAAATTAAATCTTTTTCAACTGTCGTACGATCCTAACGTCTACACAGTAATTTTTTTTGTTAATGGAACAAAAATATTCAAGTAAAATTACACATATTTGTAAAATTTGTACATTCACACGAAAACAACTGCATCACTACAAAATAGCGTTCGCAGTAATTTTGGGTTCGGATTCTTACTCCGGCATTTATGCTCTGTGTTGTACCAGTAGGTAACTCCAATAGTTAAAATTTATTGTTAAACCGTTCCTTGAATAGCTTTCCAGAATTAACTGCACAGATTATTTGGCGTAACGAAACGAAATAAAGTCCAATTATTGAATATTCAAATATCTTTTCGGTGGTTTTTTTAAATGCTTGAATGAAACATCAAATAAAATATAAAATTATGCGGCAATTTTTATAAGAAAAACGTATTTCATGTATGCAAAAAAAATAATTATAGCCATGTGTTGGTCAAAGTTACAGTATCTTTGTTTCTGGTATTCCGAACCAGTTGTTGGTAACTTATTTCTGGAGGATACTTTTGTTTGAAGCAAAGGAAAAAAATATGTCTTCTGTGTGCGACCACGAGGTTGTATCAGTGCGACTGACGGAGTTAGCCCTGGACGAGAAGAGAGCTCCGGGTGTGTCGCGACATGACGCAGACAGAATGTGCCCTGGTGTCGTGACCCCGACCAATATCCTAGCAGCGCTCCTAACACCAGTTCTCCTCCCTACCCCCCCCCCCCCCCCTGTACCACCTTCACCGTACCCCGGTCCAGTAAATAAAGATGGTTATGGACTTGCGGACCGTCGTAAAGCTTCCTTGCTCCGACCTTCCTTCGCTCCCCCCCCCCCCCTCCTTCTATTCCACCCCCGGACTTCTTCGGAGGGCACCATTTATAGTATTGCGTGTTCATGCGGTCCCGGGGAATAAAGTTCACGTCCGGATATGCGCGGGTATATTGCGGGGACGCACCACAACGCCGAAATACCACAACGCCGAAATACCACAACGCCGAAATGCCACAACGCCGAAATGCCACAACGCCGAAATACCACAACGCCGAAATGCCAAATTGACCACAACGCCGACAGCTAGAAAACTGCTGTGTACCACAACGCCGAAAGCTAGAAAACTGCTGTGTACCACAACGCCGACAAATATCATTGCAGGACTGCCACAAAGGTTAGGTTAGGTTAGGTTAGGTTAGGTTTGATTGTGGTATTACGGCGTTAAGGTACATTTAAGAAACACACACAAATTCATTCAGTTGTTATTTCGGCGTTGTGGTACACAGCAGTTTTCTAGCTGTCGGCGTTGTGGTCAATTTTGAATTTCGGCGTTATGGTATTTCGGCGTTGTAGTAATTCGGCGTTGTCGGCGTTGTGGTCAATTCTGACATTCGGCGTTATGGTATTTCGGCGTTGTGGTAACGACCCGTATATTGCAGGTTCTCCCTCCCTCCCCCCCCTCTCTTTTTTCTTTTACCGGGCTGCTCTCGGGAGAGATGGGTATCGCCTTGTCGGCCTCTGTCTAGGCCACGCGCGCTGCGGGTGTGTTCAGCGGGTTGCATAGTCTCGTGATCCACGCAGGGGCTACCGGACCCTGAAAAAAACCACGCGATTTAAAAAAAAAAATAATAATTGCTCGAGATAAACCAGAGTGGTGTCTGTTAACGATGAGCATTTAATAATACGCTGTGATTTGATGAGTAGTTCTGTTTCCGTATTTCTTTTTTTTAAACTAGTTTTAGGTTAGTGTTTTCAAAATTGTTTTTTTATAGGTATTAAACACGTGGTACACAATTTTCAAATACAATCCCGATTATCCGCTAAATTAAGTGGCAGGGCCACCGCGGATAGTGAAATTGCGGATAATCCGCAAAAGAGCCGAAAATAGGAAACAAAAAAAGGAAACATTAATTTCAACTTAAAAATCTAAACATGTATGTACAGTAAAAGTTACAATTAACAGTAAAACTTTTTAATTTATGCTAAAATTTTAGTAGTTTACTGAATTATTAACATACAGTACATTTCAGTAATGTAAACATAAAAGTGCTCAACAATACGACTAGAAACAAAGCGCGACAGAGACAAAAATAGCAACGCATGTCAGCCTACTGCGTGAGTTCCGAGAAGGCCTGTGACGTTTCACTGTATACTGCACACAATACACTCGTCAGCAGAGTTAAAATTTGCTCACTTGTAATAAAATACAGATTTAAATTTGTGCTGTATTTTTTCGTAGCATGCGCGGATAATAGGGAGTTTACTGTATTCAGAGGCCCTCGCATGACACCTTTATCTTCATTTCTTATCCATGTAAAAATTGCATGCTCCTAGTAATGGCCTGCAGATCGAAGAACTCTTCCAGAATATTCGGTGAAAGATTTAAGGCACCTGAGTTTACTCTTATGTTGTGAATTGAAAGAAGAAGAAAAACAAGTACAAATCCCGTAATTCTACACAAAAATATTTAGAAACCCAAATTGCAAGGCTTTGGGTATATTATATTTTGGATGATGTAAAATTGTACACATTCATAGTCTGTTTGGACTTCTTAATATTGTGGTTTAAATTAACTTACAGTAGTGGAATATTTACACGTGCATTACTTATATGAATTCATTCGCCACATATTAAAAAAAATCAGCTAGCTAATGTAACTTTAACAACTTTAATAGTACTCTTTACTTAAACAAGTTTTTAAGTTACACGACCATATAAGGTGTTGAAGTATACTTACATCAATGGAGACTCACTCTCCTCCTACACAGGGGAAAATAAATCTTTGTAAATCAGTTGCCAAGAAGTAATTTGGGATACTATAATTAAATATATTATTTTAATATTAATAGTTATTTTAATATATTGTCAATTTGTACAACACATTGCTGTGTTTATTCTTGCATGTATGAAATATGTTTTTGAGAAACAATATTGATCAAATTTTGTTTCGCTTACGAAAATTGGCATATTTTTTTAAAAATCTTTTATTGATATTTCTAACAAGCATGATTTTTTAACAATGGAAAATATAATTGAAATTAAACAATATACTTTATTCTATCATGCTTATTGATCCCTGTTAATTCTGAAAAGCTATTCAGGAATTTGTTGACAGTTTTTGTATGGGTACTGCGACAACACAAATAAAGAATTCAAATCTAGGATTACTGCGATAATTTTTTTTTTGTAGCGATAAAGTTTATTTCAAGTAAATGTATAAATTTGCAAATATTTGTTATATTTTATGATTTGTTTCCATTTTCATCCGAATATATATATATATATATGTTTTTTTTTTTTTTTTTTTTTTTTTACAATTTACGTACATGGTGTGTAAATTCACACACACGCATTTCTTACAGTGTAAGTTTTATTGTCGCAAGGGAAAGGAGTCTCAGAGTCTGGGAACCTTTTTTTAAATTTTAGATAAGGCAGTATGCAAATCGCCCCGTTTGAATCATTCTGTCGCCGAGGGAAACGGAACGAAGCAGGTCCTTGTTTTTAAGGGCGCGCTTCTTTCTTCCTGCTTTTTGGTGATCTTCCTTGTTGGAAGATGACGCTGAAGTTTCCCCGCGCTTCTTGGCGGAACGAATGGGCAGGAAATTAAACGTTTTCCCTTCGCAGTCCGCGCCGCGTCTGAGAGACTGTCGTGGGCGGGGATCGTCCCTGCGAGCACAGTCAAAAACAACACGTCTATACACCTGCACCTCGGAGGCATAAGGCACTATGTCCACTTTTGCGCGAAATGCACTTTCAACCATCAACTTGAAAACCATTTAACGTTCTTCATCGTGGCACACAACTCTAGGATCTACGATACATACAAAAAGTCACATATTTTGGGTATAAAATAGGCACTCTTTAAAATTTTTTAAACTGCTCTCATAATTTTTTTTTTGTGACATAGTGTCTTATGCCGCCGAGGTACAGAAATATACTAGTTGTACTACCCTGTTTCGTTCGGGTGTATAAACTTTTTTTTCCGGATGACGTTTGTTTTAAAAATCGCTTTAAAAACTGAAATATAAATAATGTCAAGTTGCGTCATATATGTTTCTAATTTTTGTATGTCCTTCAAATTTAAATTTTTTAACCAATGGTGCGTCGATATGTCAGCATAGGTTATTACAGGGGAAAAAAACTTGATTAAGACCCAACAGTTATGTTCATTTGCTTTATATGTTGTACATAAGATATATTAGGATATATAATACAGTATCTTTCGACCACGTGCCGGCTAGCGCAAAAATTCTGGCGTGACATGGTTGTTTTCTTATATCTGCAGCGCTTTAATCCACACCGTAAGCAAATAAAGCAGTCATTTTGGTAGTTTTATTCCTCCTGTTTTAGTTACAAATATGTCTTGTTCTTATGGAACTAATTAAAAATAAATTAAAGTTAGCCTTTGTCTATTTGGTATAATGTAGCTTTTTATCAATGAAAGAATAGTTTTTAATCTTCGTAGAAGTGTTCGTGTTGACTTCTTAAAAAAAATACTAACTCACAATGTTTTTTAATAATATTAGTTTCTATACACAGGGGAAAATTTTAGTACTTTTACAAATGATTGCTTTGGATACCATTTGTCAAGAAATAGTTTGTAGTAGCCTAAGACAAGAAATATATTGTAACTTTGTATGACACATGGCTTTGGTTATTTTTGCATATATTAATTATGTTTGTCGAGATAATACTGATAATGTATATATGCTTAATGCATTTATGCATATTTTTAAACCATGAAAAATTATTACCGAATATTCGATGATAATGGGACTTTATTTTGTATTATTATTCTCATTAATGTGCACATTTAATACCCTACTGGAAAGCTACTCAAGGAACGGTTTACAAATTACTTCAACTATCGGAGGTTAAGTACTGGAACAATACACATCATAAATGCCCGGCGAAGAATCCGAACCCAGGATTACTGCGATTTCTAATTTGTAGTGATAGAGTTTTTTTCATGTAAACGTACAAATGTACAACTATCTGTAATTTTACGTAAATATTTCTGTTCCATGTACAAAAAAAATTAACTGTATATATTTTATTTAGAAACTATTCGAAGGGGAGTTGGGGGGAAAGAAATGTTAGTATACGTGGAATTAAATTGACCTGATTTTCAACAAATTTATATTGCAGCTTGTTATCGTGCGAATATTTATTTTGCGAGTGTCGATGGCAGAGATGACAGTGAATAATGTCCACGTTGAGGTCGTAGGAGCTGATGCAAGCTAGCGGACGAGAACGGGGCATTTACAATTTAAAAAAATAATTCATTTGCGCGTATTTTAATTTATAGTTGATATTTCTTTTCTTTAGTATTCGGCTCATCGAAGGATACATCATTGTTAGAGACCGGAAAATTTCGCGAATTCATTTCGCGATAGGCTAAAATACAAATAGTTATACCTCAGTGCTGCCTCTGCTATTGGCTCACAACTCACCTGGATGACTCTGGGCCAATGAGAAACATCCAACCAAAGCTTTATCGAATCACAGGCTGCTATGTTGGGACGTCACAAAATACAGCAGCCAATGAGTGGGTGACATTTAACCGAGTGTACGTAGAACTATGGAGTTCATCCTGCAGGTCATTGAACCCGCGAATATTTCCGGTCCCTAATCATTGTACTCAAGTCAGAAATAAACCATGCTTGTGGCGAAACAAAATGTTATAACATTTTATATCAAATGAATCAATTGAAAATCTCTGCTCTTCACTCTCTACACCGAAGCCAGAACGACGAAAACATCATAACTAAGAATCTGAATAAATAAAAAATATTTTAATGATTTCACAAATGTTAATTAATATATGTTTAATTTTTTATTTTTATTTTTTACGTTAGACACAACAGAAAACATTTTATTTTAGTTGAGGGAGAAACGTAACTTTAAAGAATCTACCTTTCAGAGCATAAAACATACTTATGTTAGTTAATAAACGTAAAATTATTACAATGCACTTAACCATTTTCAGTACAAGAATCATCAAAACCAATATGTTTTACACTTGCTTAACTTAAAAAAATAATGCAGTTTCGGCCACAGATAACAATGTAGGTGGAAGGGGAGGGGGTGTCTTGACTGCTCAATCACTGTGGTCCCTCGATGACATTCAGACATCGAGAATGTAGCATATCTATCCCATCGTATATGAAACTATAGGGATATATGCCTTTCAGATCAGACCAAGTTAGACTTTCGTTATGATAACAAGTGGTAAAAAATTAAAAAAAAGTTATGTATTTTTAATTTTTATGATCCGTATTTTCACTGCACACTTTTTTTTCTCTGATAAAATTGCGATCCCTATAAAAGAACAAACGTATGTTTGTTAATAAATTTAAATTACTTTTGCTATAATACATAATTAGTGTAATATGCATTTTCAGTGGTTTTTCTTTACCGTGGAGTAAATGTCAGCCAAAGAACAAACGTATGTTTGTTAATAAATTTAAATTACTTTTGCTATAATACATAATTAGTGTAATATGCATTTTCAGGTGTTTTTCTTTACCGTGGAGTAAATGTCAGCCCCCTTGGAAATTCGATCCAAGTAAGGATCATGGTTTCAGAAGCATACAACTTAACTCATTAGAGTCGTTCGCCTAAAAAAAAATTGCTTCCACTCGATTACCCCAATTCGCCAGAATCGGAAACGGAACTAGGTTGGTTTTTATAAGACAGTTCTGTTCAATGCTCGGCGTAGCCTATCAGCTAAAGTTATCGCATTTGCGGGTCATTATTCGTTTTATAAATTGAAATTTTCCAAGACTTGGGTCACAGGTTCTGGAAGGGACCTCGCTACCAGCTATTAGGGCGTGTACACTGAAAATTTGTTTTTAAATGGAACAGAAATATTCATGAAATTACATGAAATTTGTACATTTACATGAAAAAACACATTGCATCACTCACTACAGAATAGTGTTCGCAGTAACACTGGATTCGGATTCATAGGCGTGCTTTTGTGATTTGTGTTGTCCCAGTACCTTTTAATAGTTAAAGATATTTGTAAACCGTTCCCTGAAAAGCTTTCTAGTATTCACTTTGGGCATTAATAAGCACAATAAAACAAAATTAAGTCCAATAATTGAATATTCGATAGTCTATCCTATGGTTAAAAATTTTAATCATCAATTTAAAAATTTTTAAAAATGTTTTCGGTACAGCCTACAGGCGTTGGTAGATTTCGAAGTATATAGGTATATATTTTTCAATATTTCGGAAACTTCTATAAACTCCTGGAACATTTCAAGAACTTAATGTAGCTGACATGACATCTTGTATGTTCGTCAATATTCAAAAAATATCGATTTAACATTTTCTCATATTCCATGCAGTGAAAATATTTTGAATGTTTTTTTTTAACTGAATGCAGCCAGCATTGAATGTCTTAAAGAATTTCATAATATGCCCAGTAATGTAGTTACGCCATTATTTTTCATGTTCAGACACTATTTTTCATCCCTTGCACTAACACGAGGTTGTATAAATGTTTTTGTACAAAGGTTTAAGGTAATATTAAGATGGTTATTATTAAATTCCGATAAATTTGATACTAAAAAAGTTTTTAATTTATTTAAATTTCAACCCCTTGTTTTAGGGTAATAGTTCGTTTCATCAAAAATTGTTTCAGCCAAAGGCTTTAGATAAAGTTTAGGCGTTTTACAATAAATTATCATGGAAATGAAAGTAAATGTATTAAAAAAAGTAATTTCCATTTTGTCTTTCATACCTCTTTTTTCTCTTCGCAGTAATGGTTTTGTACTATCAAAAATTGTTTCAGACAAAAGTTTTAGGTAAAATTGATAAAATTTACAAACAATTTTAACTGATTTGTTAGTGTACCTACAAAGGGAGTTATGAATTTTTTTTAAATTCTACCTCTCATTTTTTTAACACCTTGCAGAAATAATTCGTCGAATCAAAAATTGTTTCAGATAAAAGTTTTAGATATAAATTATAAGATTAATAGGCTACACAATTTGTACGATTTCGACTTTTTGCCTACGAAGGGAGTTATGATTTTTTTTTGTCCGCCAACGCTTGTTTTTTTTTACATCCCTTGTTACGGTTGTTCGTATCAAAATTTTATTTATACAAATGTTTTTGGTATTACTTATACGAATTTTAAAACGTACAAACGGATGTGATGTTTTTTTATTGCGGGACCTAAAGCGATTTTTCTGTTTTTTTCAAAACACTTTCCCATTTTTTAACACTTTGGTAGGATTTTGCTCATTGACGTTTTCGACCAAGATTTTCCATTACTATATTTTATGTATCTGTTTAGAAACGATTTGTGCAAAATTACGGCAGTTATTGTGTCCATAAAATGTGATGTGTGTGTGTGTGTATATGTGTATATATATATATATATATAAATTTTTGAGTTGTCGATGCACCATGGTAATGACTACAATAGGTAATATTTATTTGATATCTACTTAAAAGTATGCGACAATCTTCGTAATGAATATGCATTATTATCTCTGAAAACGTATTTCATATACGCAAAAATAAATATAGCCATGTGTTATACAAAGTTACACTATCTTTCTTGTAGTAGCCTATTACAAACTATTTCTTGGTGGCTGGTTTCCAAAGGAATCTTTTGTAAAAGTACAAATTTTGTTTGCGTAGGAACAGAGAATGTTAAATTTTTGTGATCAGAGACTTCTAATTGAATAAAACATTTTAATCTGTGTCTGGTTAAAGCCCCCGACTACCTAGGCACACATACTGTATGTAGAGTTACAGAAAAAAACTTACGCAATTATAAACTGCTCAATATATTCAATTGCTGTTTGTTTTCTAAAAGCATTGAAGAATATGCTGTTTTCGTATTTAGTTTTTTAACTACATTTTTAGGAAAGTGAAAAGGGCTAAAACGCGTTTTTTTTATCAGAATAATTGTTAGGTATTCAACACCAGATAAACATTCTTAAAGCACTCAATGTACTTGCACTTGCACCCGCCATATAATGTTACGGTCATCGCTCAAATCTCACAGTTGGCTTCTGCACGATGCGCCTATTTTAGTTAGTTTCAAGATACAATTATATACATATTTTTTTCAATTTAATTCGTTAATATTTTTACATTATATGCTAATCAAAAATTCTGCAATTTTTGAAGTTATACTTCTTTGGGCGCATTATGTAAAATAAAGGATCAGAATGAATTTATACAATGCGCGTGCACCATGCAACGAAATTTTCAGAGGAATATAAAAAAAGGGCTACATACAAAACAAATGTTCTATACAAACAAAAATTACACATGTGCTTTTAAATCTTATATTTGAGATTTTGATATTGAATACTAGTCTATGTACTTAATTAAAACATATATTTATTGTGAATATTAGTACAAAAATTATGTTTATAAACTTTTAAAATGTATTTATATATGTATATGTATAATTTATTTGCTTTATAAATTATAATTTAATTATATTAATATTAATAAATCATTTGAAATTAATAAATTATAATAAATTTGGAATATTTATTGTTTTTCATTATTAATTAAATTTTATCTGATTGTTTTACCAAATTAAATTTAAAAAAATATAGACGTGTTTCTATTAATATTGAATACTGAGTATTTATTATATTATCCAACCTTTTATTTCATTTCTATTAATTATTTGCATGCAAAATTAAATGTAGTATTTTGTTACGCCAAGTAAGTATAACTTTCTAACGCGTACTTGCAAATCTCGCTCTCATACACCACAGGCGTTAATTAGTTAGTCTGTGCAACTTGTGTGGCGCGCGTGTTGGGCCCACGCTCGATACGTGCTTCGCCTATCGCGCTGTGCTGTGCTGTGCTGTGCTGTGCTGTGCTTGTACCAGCGAGCCTTGCGGCGCCGTCTCGCTCGCCGAGCCTTGCGTTGCGAGACGGCGCGGCGTATCGCCGTCCCTTGCGGCGATAGCACTATTCCCAGCCACTCTGGCATTCCCTTCCTCTTTCCCCCCCCCCCCGCGGTGTTTGCTCTTAACTTGGTCCACCTCCGCGTGCGGAATTACTTCCCACCTGGGGCCATGTTAGATTATTCCGCTGTTCACTATCCCCTCCCCCCTCCCCCACCTATCTTTACATGATCCTTCGGGCTTGCTCGTGGCAAGAACTAAGGAACTATAACAGCCCCTTCTCTTGGGCCCTTCAGGGCTCACTTGGGGAGCACCGAACTACTTCAAGTGAACAGGTTTAAGTAAACACGTTTACAAACGCAACAGTTTGCGGTTACACGGCATTTGGTATAAAGTTTGTTCAACTCCAAAACTGATTGTCTACTCTCGTCGAATGAACGTGTTGTGTATCCTGTTTATTTCAGCAAGTGTACCTATGTTAGGCAGTTACCGTCAGCATCAATTTTAAAACAAAAAAAAAAGTATTTACCTGGTAATTTTTTTGTTACAGTCGGTAATAAAATTACACGAACTTGTGCAAGGAACATTCTCCATCTTGCGTTTTCCACAACGGACTGTTTGTACTCTCAACACTAAACATCCAATCAGAGGCTTATTTAGAAGATATATCGTTCTGAACTACTTTCCCAACCTGTTTGGTTTGAATGAGAAGTGGCCTCGAACGAAACATGTGTGTAACCATACGTGAAAATGTTTACATTACTTGAAGTATTTCAGATTCCCGTATAACCACGGCCTTTGAGAACTACGCGCTGTTCCCCACGGGGGGGGGGAGGGGGGGGGTGAATGTTACGATGGGCCAGCCATCGGAAAACTTCTTTAGTGATTTGGCATAAAATTCGATAAAGTCATCTGCTGTACATGATTTAGTCGTTAAGTGAAGGGACATTCATTTCCTAGTTTTCTTTAACCTGTTCAAAATGTAGTGATGCAGGTCCGTAGCCAGTATTTTGTGAAGAATGGGATCCAGTAGTACCAATATGTTATTTTTATTAGAGAGTTTTTTTTACGATTGAATTTTAAAAAATTGGACTTCACACTTAAATCTCAAGGAATGGTAACATTTTAGAACTCCATGAGAAGAAAACTGTGAACATTTATATTTTTGTATTTAATTGATTTTAATACTTTGTTCTTAAGTCAGTTGTTTGATGTTTTTGTTAAACCACGTCATAAATGCATGTATATTAATGTTATTAAATACCCGAAACACACTGTCAAGTTTGTATGAATGACATACAGTAACACGTGAGCAAACATGGAATAAATATAGACGACTTGAAAAAAGAATACATAATTCCTGCCGTGTGTATAAGGCATCTTGAACTGTAATGTCGAGGACATGTGTTATTCTAACCCAGTAAGGATTAAAATAATCCTTCCAAAATAATCTATTTCTAACCTTATGTAGCTAAGTTGCCTAGCTACGTCTTTTGATTCCGAACTACCCACATAATTTGTTAAGTAGACGCAATATCATTCTAAACGCTCCCTGGGAAGGATATGTTTCCTCACTTATGGACTTGTATCATTTTAACACCTCTTAACGTGAAATATCTTCGCAGTATAAGCTACACAGTACACAAGTATGGCGGACATTCTCAGCATAGGTGAAAAGGCTGGGTTTAGCGACTCGATCAATAAGATCGAGTACCACTATCTTCAAGGACTGCTGCATGGCGTGTCTATGCAAAGGGGCCAAAAGTACCGCTTCGGACTTTAAATTAAGTCTTTCTGTTCCACGTCGGCTTCACCTTCTATCAGTTTTCGAGCTCCAACTCGATTCTTTGAGGATTGAGGCAGATTCCTGTCTTTAGTCTCAGAGGCTGGCGTGCCGGCCGCATGCTCAGATAACGACTGTCTTTATTCTAATTGTTTAATGTCACGACGTAACTTACAACTTCAGCTTGATATCCAAGACACTATGAAATCATTGATCTTTTGTGTCCTTGTATTTTTAAAACGTTTGTGAAGGCCTCCTACTTATTTTTTTTAACGTTTATTTTATATTCGGAGTTGTAGCTTTCTTAAAACAAATAATTGATGATTTTTTTCTTTAATTAAACGTTCTTGAAAGGCCCTTTTGTTTTCCTGATAAGTAAAACTATGCAGTAGGCTACTGATTGTTAAGTCAGTTCCATTCAAATGAATTAAATGTGGTTTATGCCCCAAACCTCAGATGTAGAGGTTTCAAATACTTTTAAATGAGTGTTATAAGACCCAGTGAGTGTGCAACTAAATATCTAACTAAAACATGTCGTGCAAATAACCAAATGACAAGGTTACAACAACGAGAAGACCTGCGCGCCATTCCACAGCCTTGCGCTTAGAGACGATACTGCGCTGGAAGTACCAGCGAGCGTCGCACTTATCAACCCGCCTCACTAACACAATCGCACCCCTCTTAGGTTCAGGATCCAAAAAAAAAAAACAGCAGCCGCGCCATCGCATCGGCACTAATAATACCTGTCTCACATACTTTATTCATCTCCCGCATCCATATAATAACGTAACTTTGCACTTCCTTTTTATTGCTAGGGAAAGAATGTGCGGAACTTATTTTTCAAATAGTCGGCACCTGTGTGCAATGCGAGCAAGAGTATGCAAGATGTATGCTCGTATAGATTACGAATGACGTGACAAAAAAAAAAAAAAAAAACACCCCCCCCCCCCCCCCCCCCCCCCCCGCCTAACACGTGCGAGAATCATCCCGGTAAGAGAAGTTGATTCACATTCGCGTTGATTTGCGTGGATTTCACGCGACATATCGTCACCGCTCGTCCTCGAAATTACTCTCTCGCGCGGTGGATATAACTCTCCCGGAGGGATGGTTGTCAGAAGGGGGGGGGGGATGGAGGGGATGGGAGGCTGCGCGACCGACGACACAGGAAATTGGAGCCATTTCTCCCCCGCTCCCCCCTCCCCCCCCCCCCCGGTTCCACTGTCCGTCTGCTGCCTCGCCGCGCCTACATATCGACACGTTGAGGCCGTGATGGATGGTCGGCCCGCCTCTCATCTCGGCGCGGGATCAACAAGTCCTTCCCTGCGGTCGGGCGCGTCTCCAAGTTCGGCCACGCCCGAGCGACGAGCGAAGGGATATATATATATATATATATATATATATATATATATATATATATATATATATGCCTCGACAGACAGATGGAGAGAGTAAAAATATACCCTCTCTAGTGTTGGGGAAAAAAATCGAAAAATCGGAATAATCGATTATTAAATCGATTGTTTATCATATTCGCCTGAAGCATTCGAAATCCGAGAAATGAATTATTTTACTTCTCTGATATGTGAATTTACAAGTATATGCAATTTTTTTTTAAAGTCACTATCCTTTTTTTTTTTTTTTTTGCAATATTGTCTATTCGAGGCCAGAGTTCGTTTTTTCCCTAATTTCTGAGCATTTTTTTAAAAAATTTCTGTGTACAATATTTTCAATTTGTTGCATCATTTCTTGATTTGAAACCGTTCAATCGATTTTTTAAGGGTGAAATGTATGATATACCGTTTCCCCTTAACTTAACTGCTCTTCAAACCTACTTACTGTTTTATTGTTTGGGTTTGCTACCCAAAAAAAAAAAATCAAAATTCGTTTTGGACACTGTAATTTTTTTGTAAGGGAAACAAAATGTTAATATAAAATTACATACATATATTTCTAAATATGTTTATTGACATAATGGAAAGAAATATAACACTACAAAATAGTGTCCTGGGTTCAGATTATTACCTGCGCATGTATGCTTTCTGTTGTCCCAGTAGCCTACCTCCAATTGGTTAAGTTAATTGTAAACCGTTCCCTGAATAGCTTTCCAGTATTGATTCAACAAATAAAGTCAAATCGTTGAATATTCGATTATCTTTTCCGTGGTTTTAAAAAATATATATGCTTGAATGAAAAATTATTTAAAATATATTATGCACCAATCTTTCTAAGAAATATTTTGTATCGTCTCGTAAAACGTATTTCATATTTGCAAAAATAATCATAGCTATATGTTGTACAAAGTGACATTATCTTTTTTTTTTTTTTGGTTGTATTACAAACTATTTCTTAATAACTGATTTCCAAAGAAATATTTTGTAAAAAGTACAGAAAATATGGTTCTTTTTGCATTCCCACTTCAGATTCCGGGGATATTTACGGGAGAAGATAGGAACCGAAATACGCCGCCATCTTGGTTTCAACATGTATTACGCTAAAACAATATTTCATCGTCTTAATATTTAAAAATTTGATTTCGTTAAAGCATACCATAAATCTCACTATATTTCTTTATGTATATAAATCTCTCTGTACATCTGTCGCTATATATGTATTTATATCCATATCACTATATCTCTCTATGCATGTATATTTCTATCTGTATCTCAATCTCTCTCTATATATATTTATACATCTCTGCAAATATCTTTATATGTTGCTCACTATATATATATACATCTCTTTATATCTCCCTCTCCATATCTCTTTATAATTTTCTATATCTCTATGTATGACATATTTCTTCCTATCTAATTCTTTATCTTTACAAAACATAATAAGAACACACAAACATTAATTTATATATTTTGAACTATCACAGGTGTGACATAGGTGTATAAAAAACGCGCGTATTCGTATGCAACGTTGTATCAAAATTTCAAAGCAATCCGTGAAGAAATTTTGGAAAATAAAGATTTTGAACGAAGGAAAATTTTCATTTTTATTTATATAGATTACCTAATGTTAACATCAAGACTCATAAATAGATATATTTGCAAGGATATCTTAGTTAAGAAAAATGTTATTTTTAAAATAATTAGTAGGTAAGAAATTTTTTTATATATTTATATAACTATTTTTATGTATTCGAAGTTCAATAAATATGCTAATATTCATGAGCGAATCCGAATATTAGTTACACCACTTAATTTAATATTGGTTTTGTTTTTTAAATATTGACTTTAGGGAAATTTTCATTTACCTTAGTTTATGAATTGCTTCAATGTGACAGTCGTATGAATTGCTTCAAGACAGTCGTTGTACGAACTGGTATATCATAATTCCTTGGAAGTTTCCTTGATGCCTCGATAAAAGAATGTACACAAACTTTATTATTATTATTTCCTCGGGGCAGAATTTCCGTGTCGTTGACGTGAGCGAGAGAGGGGGGGAGGGAAAGTTTCTCAATTTCCGGCCAGTCGTGAAGTTAGTCGCCGTCACAACTTCTACCTGCGGCACGCTCGGGAATATTCGCAGAAAGCCCCGTGTAGTTGTCGCTGATTGGCGTTTCCCTGCGCCGCGTGAGTTATGCGAGGAAAAGCTGTAAAATTCGTGAGGTAATTTTCCAGAAGGCTGGAACCAAAAGGGTGTTCATGCATTCGAAAGAAAAGTTCAGAAGAAATAAAATTAATTGGTACCAAACAAAAACTTGGTTCAATCCCTGGAAATGTTAATTTGCCAGAAATGTATTGGGGGAAAAAATCTTTTGTTTTATATTTTTAATGATACTATCAATTAAAAGAATTTTATGACAATATATCAACGGTTAATTTTAAAAAATCTAAACTATTCAAGCTAATATCTAAAAATTATTCATCTCTTAATTTTTAAAACCACTAAAAAGCTTTTTTTTTAAACAAATAAAGATAAATAATTTTTTAACTTCAACCATAGCTATATTATTAATAAAATTTTAATCATGTGCAAAACTCAACATTATAGAAGTAAATAATTTATGAAACTACCCTAAACAAAAATTTTGCTCTGCTGTGTAGTAATTTAAATAAATCAAATCCTGAACGCCAAAAATCTTGTAAGGAAATTTTTTTGCAGTCAAACTACTTATGTTTAGCTTATTGTTTAAATTGAATTCGTATTGTTAGTATGGTTAATTTTTTTCTTCTAAAATTCCGTAAATGTTTATGAATCGTTTTAAGTTTAAGTTTTTTTTATATTTCAACCCTAGCATGAATTGGGTTCATGTAATCGCATGGAATTACTTCTTAAATGATTTTTTTTTGTGTAAAATTTGACAGACAACGGTTAAGTCAAGTTTTGGTAAATAAGTCATGAATTAATTGATAAAAAATCGTTATTAATTTTTTTCTTTCAGAGAATTTGGAATACTGAGATTGTTTGTTTGGATGTAACAAAATACACTGTTTGATCCGAAATGTATTTTTCAGTTCCACACACTCTCTCTCTTTCTCTATCTCTCTCTCTATCTCTCTCTCTCTCTATCTCTCTCTCTCTCTCAACCACGTGGGGCTCATACATCCATGGGCCGTGCTGGAATTTGGGAGCGAACATCTTACCCGTGCCACATCGCCTTGATCACTCGCCTACGTCAGACGCAATCCGGGTGCGAGTCCCGGCTGAGTGGACAACATGTTGTTTTAGGCCTCGTGGTGTTTACCGTGGAGGTACAGCTTTCCCAGTCTATGCAACCCGCCAACACCTCATCGTCGTAGCATCATTCTCCACACTGGATTTTTTTTTGAAATGGAACAGAAATATTCATGTAAAATAACATATTTGTAAATTTGTACAGTTAAATGTAAACAACTGTGTCGTTATAAAATAGTGTTCGCAATAATATTGGGTTCGGATTCTTACCCGAGCATTTATGATTTGTGTTGTCCCAGTACCTAAAATACTTAAAGTTATTTGTAAACCGTTCGTCGAATAGCTTTCCAGTATAAACTGCGCTTAATAAGCATAATAAAACAATATAAAGTCCAAATATTAAATATTCGATAATATTTTACAAGGTTTAAAAAATATGCTTGAATGAAACATCAATTAAAATAGGTATAAAACAATGTGCCAATTTTCGTAATAACTTAGTATTTCTCGAAAAACGTAATTCATATATGCAATGTGTTGTACAAGTTACACTATTTTTCTTGTAGTATTACAAATTATTTCTTTGCGACTGGTTTCCAAAGGAACCTTTTATAAAAATTCAAACATATTTTTTTCTGTGCATCGTCTTCAATGATTTCGATGTCGCCGTAACCGAAATACGCCATATTGGTTTCAACAGGTCTTATGCCAAAACAAAATTTTTGTCTCTAAACCTTAAAATTATCCTTGGTAATTCAGATTTTACACATTAGAGGTTTTTACGAAGGCTATAATGTAGTGTCTATTTAAAACAATGTTATGGGCTTACATGATTGTAGATTTTCACTTTATGTCATCGAGAAACAACATACAGTGAAAAGAAATGTAGTATGTCTATAATATAGATTTTATCATTCTAAAACTTAATTTAATATTAAAGCCAGAGATTTTACTGAGAAATATTATTATTTACTTGACAAATTCGATTAAACGATTAAATTGTATGCTATGCTATAACAAAGCCAAAACCTGAAAATTAAAAGATATAAAATTATTTTGGCCATACATATCTCCTAATTAAACCCTATTGCCGTTCGTTAGCTGTATGCCTTTTCCGGTTATAACCCTAGCCTAGGTGCTGTGTGAAAAATAATGCCATATGCTAGTAGGCAAGTAAGTCGTCTGCAGACGATTCGAGTTCCTACACCAGATCTCATACCCGTGGTTGACCACCGGAAACAAACGGGCGCTGTGCCGAATGAATCCTCTGGTGGCTCACAAGGGCATAGTGAGCGGCCGTAACAGATACGGACCGCCTAGTATAGTCATCAGAAGCCTTCCGGCTCAGGAACTCTTAATTATCGTTTTCTCTCAGAGGGGATGCTGCCTTAGAGGCGTTCAGGCGTAATCCCACGGATGGTAGCTTCGCAACACCGGTCGTTCGACCGAGTGCGGTGCCAGTGGCCCGTACCTGCGGTTCCTCTCGTACTGAGCAGGAATACTGGGGCAACGTCCAGTTTCTCAGTAGGGTAAAACTAACCTGTCTCACGACGGGCTATTTTTTTTTTGTTTAGGCGAGGGGGTGGGTTTCGAGTTTTGTGGAAGCTTATATGTCGAGCAGAAGTTTTCCATACCATGCAAATGGAAATTTGTAGAGGCCAATACCGATGGCCAGCAGGAATTCTAATAACAGTGCTGCTCCCTGCGGGTTTTATTTTCTCTTTTCGCTTTCCTCTTTGTTCCTTTTGTTTGCCTCCTCGTCCTTAGCAATCACTCCCTTTTCACTGTTTCAGCGTGACGCTCATCGATCTGCCTCCGTAGCGCTGACATGTTGGCGACCCTCTCGTAAACATCCCCCCCCCCCCTTGTTTCCGGTAGGAGTGGATCGAACTCGGAACGCAACCCGTACCTGTGTGGGCACCGGGGGTGAGACGCCATTGCTCACCCCTTGTTTCCGCCGAGACCAGTGCAGACTCCACTGTCATCTCACGCCTGGCTTCCTCGCGTAAGCGGGAGACCTAAGATGCACATAAAGTTCTGCCATTCCCGATCACACCCGAACAATTCACCTCCCGCCAACTTCGGAATTTGTTTTATTTTTGCGCAGGAAAAATGAATTCAAATATTAAAAGTGGTCGGTTCGGTTAGCTACATTAAAACACTTTAAAACACTGTGGACGGTTAGTTGGGTCAGTATAGCTACATTAAAATAAACAGAGAAATATAAATATATATAAATGAACCCGTAGTTGGCCGAAGGTGAATTGTTCGGGTGTAATCGGGAATGTCAGAACTTTATGTGCATCTTAGGCTTCCCCGCGTAAAGCCTGTTCCACGTAACTTGGCCGCCGGACTCGACAGCTCACAGAGGTAGTAGTAGTTGCCGTTGGTGTCAACTTCTCAACCGTCGAGATTGCAACGCACCACGTGCATGTAAGCGCACGTACTCTTCAATAGCCACGTGCAAGTTGCACTCGAACACTTGTCGACTGTACTCAGTCAGTGATGTGTGACATCTAACCTCGGTAACAAGCAAACATTAATGTGTTCTCATGTTGCAAATATACTTATTTACCCACAATTGTGTTTTTCAGTTGCATTTCTGGACGCGAACCTTACGTAGTTTCCGCACCCGCCGCTAGATTCAGCTGCCGGAGCAGCCTGGTCGACCGTCGAATCATTCCATTTGCAGACGAAATTTTAAACTTTACAATGAAACGGCTACCGATAAAACTGAAAAAAAAAAACCTGAAAAAAAACTAAACCCTAGCTTTGTACCTTATTTTCGACAAGTAATTTTATTAAAATTCTGCCCATATTGTTGAAATTCACTAAACATTTAATATTATAAAGTTTTTCTTCGGTTTTATTTAAACATTTGGGCTTCCCCACTAGAAAAATATACTCAGTTCTCTAGCTGAGTTTGGCCAATTAAAGACGAGGTAGGTCAAATTTCAAATTTGTATTTATCAAGATTGTAGGTACATTTGTGTTACTGGCTACTCGTAACTTGTGTCGCACGTTGTGTCTATAATATAAAAAAAAGTTTTTCCTATCTTTAAACATAAAATACCCGAACGTTAATGAATAATTGTGTTCCTTAGCATTAAACATTATTTTATTATTCCCAGAGTCCAAAACTGCCGAATAGAATAGGTAGGCCTACTTTAAGTGCGCTTTTCAAGTTTGCGTTTTTTGAAGTGGTAAATATTATCAGACTGAAATTAGCCTACGTTTTATATTCTGTCGTGATCAAAAATAACAAAATTTATATATTTCCTCCCCCTTCACCTAAAAGGGAAGTTAAGTTGGTGACTTATTTGTACGTTCTCTCTATAAATGTTTTTTTCTGCAATTATTTTGAACAAAAAATATCAGTGTTAAAAACTTTATGAAATGCCATAACATATCAAGACTGCCGCTTTGAATATATTTCGTTTATTACTGTTTGCTAGTTTTTTTTTCTTTTTTAGGAAAAATATATCAAATTTTTAAACTGTAGGAATTTACAACTTTTACGCTGTGTATTCAAATATTTGCCGCCTTCTCTGTTTTATAAAAAAGCAGTGATAATGCCAAGACTTCTTCAATTCCATTGATTATCTCTAAAACTTCCTCCGGAACTTAACTATGATTCATTTTGTTTCACTTCAGCTTATTGAGTATCTGCAGCTTCAACGAAAAATTACTATTTCGTTGACTGAAGCGGATTTTCGTAATATATTTAAATCTCTTCTTTGTACAAGATTCCATGTAGTCTACATATCCGGATACAGAAAGTGATTGGACTTTTCATAAAAACATATAAAAACAATCAGTACATTTTATAGGTAAATAAAGTTATAGTGTCTCGTGTTATTTTAGAATCACTACATTCTAAATATATATATTTTATTCCCTGTTAGAAAATTATGTACCGAAACCAAAATTAACTGTAACTATTTTTTTTCCTGCTTCACGAAATGGGTTAGCTAAAAAAAAAAAACTACTGATGTCATTGTCCTGGAATTAAGTGAAGTTTAGATAATGAAAAGATGTCGCTGGTGCCGGTGAGTTCGGTGTAATTGCAGCAGGTATCCAGCGTAATGAACTTGTGGCGGCTCACGTTTAATTAATTTGGGCGGTCGCGGGATTTGCGCGAAATAACGCGTGGCGAAGAGTGGGGAGGGGGGGAAGGGGGGGGGGGGCTGCAACCCCCGCGGACCAAAATTGTATTTAATATCAGCGCAGCGCGACTGCTCCGGATGCTGTTAAACCCGGATCCGCCTTTGATACGTATGGGCGCGCCGGCGATTACGTTTCGAGAGGGGGGGAAGAAAACTTTAATCAAGTTCTCAGGGCGACACGTAGCGCCATTTCTGCTCTCCTCGCAGGGGTGAAGGGTGTTGGGGGGGGGGGGGGGGAAGAGAGAAGAGATGTTTATATTTCAATTTAGGGCGAAGCTCCGCGTGTGGGATTCCGCGCAGGCGCGAACTGGGGATTACGATGGCCGGCGGCGTTGTTGCTTCGGGCGTCTGGAAAAAGTTTCTAGCTCCGGGGGAGGCTGAAGAAGACGGCATTGTTAGTTGCGCGCTCGCTAGAGCTTAAGGCGTAAGTGCTTGAAGCGCTCGTCCTTCATGCATATTGAACATCCGCCCGGACAGAGCGGCCGTGTTGAGGGAGGGGGGGGGGGCAGGAGGTTGGTTGTATGTCCTCCCCTTCCTTTCCTACTACCCTCAACTACTTATCAACCAGGAACCAACAACAACCCCCTTTCCGTGTATCTCAGCGTGTGCATTTGTAAGCGTCTTCCGTAGCTCAAGGCTGTTTTTTTTTTATGAATTCCGCCAGAAACGCGGGAGATCGCAAGTACGTGACACTTGACAAACGCAATAAAACTACGGTGGTTTAGGACAGAGAAAAAAAAAAAACACGCAATACAATACTAACCCTTACAACTTTGAAAATATGAAACTATGGAAAAAAAATTTTTTCATCGTGCTTCTTTTCATGTGAAATTCTGAATAATTTTATTTCAAACCGGCATTAAATTTCAACTTAAATAAAACGCAAACTTAAATACATATTACGTTTGCGTCTTACTAAACCGTTCGGAACATGTTCATCTCAGGCTGTAACCTGTTCCATTCCAAGTTCCCTGCATCATCCTTGGTCGAGTGCGGTATCTTGAGACCTCCCTGCTGGTGAAACCCAAAGCCCAAATAGAAATAGACAAAATACGGGATGACTCAACAGGGAGACAACTGCAAGCCGAAACGCAAGAAGTTGAAATGTTGGTTCCTATGCTTGCGTTGCGTTTTTTTGCGTCTCGCGTATTTGAAAAACATCGTGGCAGGTGCGGTGCGAAAGACATCATGCGACAGCAAAACATCGCATTATTGTGTGTTCGCGTGACAATGTTCAACGATTATGTGTATTTTTTAATGTGTAACATCTTAGCTCTCGGTATACCGTATACCGTAATTTTGTTGGAGTAAATTCGTGAATGCGACGGAAGTAAAGAAACGGAAATGTGTAACAGACGGTGCTGTCATATATAGCGGATGGCGCGAACCAAAAGTTCACAAAGTCGAAGGCAAAAGTTTTATTATTAACTTTTTAATGGATTTGAACAAGATGGGCAGTATTTTAATGAAATTCCCTGTCGAAAATCTGGCATAAAGCCGGGGTTTAGTAATTTATCCAAGTATTTTTCGCTTCTATTGTATCCGTTTCATTGTGCAGTTTGAAATTTCTGTCTGCAATTGGAATGATTCGGTGGTCGACGTAGCTGCTCCGGCAGCGAATTCTAGCGGCGGGTGCGGAAACTACGTGTGATTCGCGTCCAGAAATGTAGTTGAAAACACAGTTTTCCGTATATTTATCACGATCAGCATTATTTCAAAAAATTCTAATTAAATTTCGTTTTTGAGTTTCGTAAAATAAATGTGTTTGCAACATAGGAACAAATTAATACTGGTGAGTAATGAAAGACTAGATTACAATTTTTTTTGCTATCATTTAAGCACCAAACACATGACAGAGTTTACTGTTTACATTTTTTTTAATCGACATGCTTGAGAGAACGATCTTAAATTTTAGATTCAACATTTAATCTAAAAAAAAGTCATTGTGCATGAACACATAAAAAATTACACATATAAAATTACTACATTAAAACCTGTAAAAAAATACGACTAGTCATACTGTTGCCGATGAATCGGTCCATCTATTTTTCGGAAACCAGAATTCTGAAGCTCATATCAGAAATGTCAGCCTGCGACGCGAATATAAATATAAAATATTTTTTTAATGGAATTTCACTTCCGTCGCGTCGCGCCCATCGCATCGCGTCGATGTAAATCCAGGCCAGTGTCGTAGAGTACCCACGGTGTATCGTGAGTGCATTTCGTATTGATACTTATCCGTCTATGTGAATCTTATTCACATCGCATTTCATTTACAAGCGATAGTAATATTTCACTGGTAAAGTGACAAACCTTTAAGAGTGTTCTCTTGTATAGTCCCACATGAAGTGAGAAAATCTATTATGCTATTTCTCATACAATCACTTGAATACTATTGCATATATTGTGACAAAATTGTTTTCCGTGTGAGTAAAAAAAAATCTGTATTTTGTTTCTTTAATATTTTGAAATCGAAAATACCTAACGCGCGATTTTAATTTAACTTGAAAATAACCAAGTGTTCGAAAATAAAACCAAAGAAAATTATGCTATGTTTTTCTAAACAAAATCGTGTCAGTAACAGGTATTGTCGTCAGAAACGTACGTAGAATTTCATTTGACGAAAGGGAAAAAAGTGTTGGTGAGTTTGGGGAGGGGGGCGGGGGGGGGGGGGGGTATTTATAGAACAATTTTCCCGCTGTTTGGTTTCAAATTCTTTCCACGTGTTGATTAAAAAGGTTTAAATTTTTTTTCTAGAATTTTTAGACGGAAAAGGGGGGGGGGGGTAAATTTATATTCCCTCAATTGTCCCCACACGCGTACTACGCCATTGATTGTCACAGAATTGAAGTTAGTCCAGTTTACAGAATAGCGCTGGTTAGATTGCCACGTGACACCGTCCGACCGAGGAATTATTAGGAATTATTAAATACTTTTTGCGCTCAACCCTGAACCCTGAAAACAACACTCTTTTGAAACTAGAATTAAAAAAATGTAAACTGGCCGTACATGGCTAGGACAATAGTCATAAAATACCTACTCTGGTACAATGCAGTTCCTCTCTTATAGGAAGAACACCTAATTATAAGGCAACTAAAAGAATCAGGCTTTTTTTTATCATAAATAACAATTTATCAAACAACAGAATGTTTAATTAAAAAATGATACTTTTAATTAAAGGAGAAATGAATTTACCACAAAAAAATCCTAACCAACCAGACATTCGCAGCCAGACACCAGCCAATAACATAAGCTTTTATGTGCGCTGCCAATCAGGTGAATGCTCACCTGTCATTGGTCGCGCCAGGAGAAGGGGTTAAATACATATATAAACTCCTGTTCCCCCCCCCCCCCAGTTCCTGATGATGGGAACAGATCTCATAGCCCGAAACATCGTGTTTGTCTGTGCTGTGCTGTCGTCGCTGTGTTGCCAGAATATCTGTTTGATTTCATCGCCGAGTTCTCCTCGCATCGCTGTATTGTCTTGGGTTTGTGTTAAGCATCATCGTTGGGTTCCTCTGTCTCTGTGTTGTTGTCCAAGGCTGTTGTTGTTTGTCTGTATTCACTGCTCTTGTTGCGATTGGTCTCGTAGTTGTCAGCCTGCTTTGTTGTTCCGTGATGTGATATTGTTCTGACCAATTCCTTCTGCGGAAATCCCTTTGCTCTCAATACATTAATTTACCACTTGACTTCGGCTGATTAGGACTTCTTGTGTGTGTGTCTTCATATTTCTTTGTCCGTTCTGTATGTTTTCTCTATGAAATAACAGTGTAAACAAGCAATGGCGTTCGTCCAAAATACCGTTTCGTTAAATCAATATTCCACATTGCAAGAATCATTTAAAGAACTCTTTTAAAATCTCGTCTCATACGTTATGGTGGTTAGTTCGCTTCTTGTCATTACTATTTTTTTCAAGGGCTTTTCCCGTGTGTCCGACGCGACAGCTGTCTTGCAGTGCAGTTAGCGGTGGGAAAGTAAAGTCGCTCAGGTCAGAGTTCTCGCCGCGTGTGAAACGGGGGAAGCCTTCTTTTCACAGACGAGAGAGTCAAAACCCGAAGTTCCCCGAAGTTCATGCTCGCTTTTTTTTCTCTCTCCGTATCTTTAATGCAGCTATCCAAACCAAATCAACCGTCCACAAATGTTTTAAAGTATTTATAATGTAGCTAACCTAACCTAATTGACCATTAGTATCATTTTATCAACACATTTACAATGAACAAAAAAAAATAGTGCGTGGAGTCCCTCCGCGCGGAAGAAGTGAAACTTCGTAATGTGGAAATGAAAATAGGAAGGGGTATAAATTGATTTTTAGTGAAATCATATTGTTTCTTTAAGACAAACTTTATTAACATTGCTTACAATTCACAATTGATCGCATCTTTTGATTATCATTTTCGAGTGGAGAAATATCCAAATCTGTAACATTTACAATGGGATTGCTACTCGTTGCTAACGCTCGCGCTGGCCTGTAACAGGTATATACTACGCGCTCGCGCATGCGTTCCGAGTGCCACGCATTCATTCTCGCTCTGTCTCTCTCTATTCCCCCTCCCCAGGAGCGTTGAACGTTTAACGCAACAGTGCTTTCGTACCCCCTCCATGGTAGCGTTAAACGTTTAATGCAACCTTTGTTGGAAGTCGCATTAGAAGTTTCACTTCAAAAAAAAAAAAACCGAAGATGCACGATCGGTAGGGACCGGAAAAATTCGCGGAATAAATGACCTCTAGGATAGCCTCCATTATCCTCTGCGTTTCTCAAGTAAACACGCGTGTTCATTGGGTACTAAATTGTGAGGCGTCTCCACTGGGTAGCTTGTGATTCGACGCTTCTTTGGTCGATAGTCTCTCATTGGCCCATAGAGAGCTTACAGTTAAACTGTGAGCCAATAGCAGAACCAGCAAAATTGTACACATTTTTTGAATTTCAGCCTGTCACGAAATGAATCCGCGAATTTTTCCGGTCTCCAACGATCGGGCGTTCGGCTCTCTCGTCTGTGAAGAGAAGGCTTCCCGGGACACGGAAGCCAGGTTGTGTTGGCCGGTGCTGGGTCCGAGGCCGCTAGGGGAGGGGTGGTCGGTGATGGAGGGTCGTCGGGCCGGTTGGTCGATGGCAGTCGCACGAGGGGAAAGTCGTGCCTGCTGCTCGGGGCCCACTGGCCCAGTTGTGCGCGGGGGTTGTAAAGGGGGGGGGGGGGGCGAGATAAGCCCCGCGAATCACAGACCGGCGGCGCCTCGACCAAACCCAACCCCCGGCATCGATCCCCTCCGCGCCCTGAGGGTGGGGGGGGGGGGGGGGTGCCCGCCTGTCCATCCTCGGAGCACTGACCTAACTTAGGACTGTTATTGCTTAGAAACACACGACTTATATAGCTGGCATAGCTGGGAAACACACAACTGACTGTATAATCTTAGAACACTAACCTAACTTAGGACGGTTATTGCTTAGAAACACTCGACTTATAGCTGGGAACACACAACTGACTGTCTCATCTTAGAACACTAACCTCACTTAGGACTGTTATTGCTTATAAACACACGACTTATAGCTGGCATAGCTGGGAAACACACAACTGACTGTCTCATCTTAGAACACTAACCTAACTTAGGACTTTTATTGCTTAGAAACAACGTATAATTGGCATGATTTGGAGACACACAACTAAGGACTGTCACAGCTTTGATCACTGACCAAACATAGAAACTGTTTTTGCTTAGAAGTTAGAAACACATACTTATTTCTGGCATAGCTGGGAAACACATAACTAAGGACTGTCACAGCTTTGATCACTAACCAAACATGGAACTGTTATTGCTTAGAAACAGACAACTTATAGCTCGCATAGCTAACAAACACACAACTAAGGACTGTCACAGTTTTAATCACTAACCAAACATAGAACTGTTATAGCTGGCATAGTTGAGAAACACACAACTGAGGACTGTCACAGCTTTGATCACTAACCAAACATAGAACTGTTATTTCTTATAAACAACGTATAACTGGCATGACTTGGGGATACACAACTAAGGACTGTCTTATCTTAGAACGCTTACCTAACTTAGAACTGTTATTGCTTAGAAACACACGCCGGGAAGCTATAGCTTTGAAACACACATCTTAGAACCACTTTACATAGTTTATAATACACGCATCTTTAAATTGTCATGAAAAACACATCTAAAATGTATTATAGTTTATAGCACACACATACTATAACTATCATAGCTCGGAAACACACGTATAATATTTATTATAGTTTATAACACACACATATTAGAACTGTAATAGCTCGGAAATGCACACCGAAAAGCTATATCATTGAAACACACATCTTAGAACCGCTCAAGTTTATAATACACACAACTTCTAACTGTCATTGCTTGCAAAAACAAACTGGAACATCATAGCTTGGAAACACAATTTAGAACTGTTCTAGCGTAGAAACACACAACTGAGAACTGGCATAGCTTGAAACCCACAACTGGTAACTATCATAACTTGAAATACTCAACTTAAAACCATCACGAGTTAAAACCACAAATTAGAACTGGCATAACTGATAATATTACGTGTGGTGTGTGTTGTACCGTGCATACGATTGCCTATGGCATTCCAGATGAAACAGATACACAGTGTTTCTGTGTATACGGTAACTTGTCTAGGCATAACTTTCTGCTTTGCATGTTTTTGACGTTTGTTTTTAATACATGTGTACGAAAAGAGTACTGGTAACAATTTTTTTAAAAAAGTTATAGATGAGACCTCGCAATATTTTCTCATAAGCGTGATTTTTTTCTCTCTCTTTTACAGTGTCGCTGCAATCCGATCTTGTCGAAACTTAAAACTCGATTCTCTGCGGTCTGAGGCTAAGCTCTATCGGATAATAATGTACTGACGCTATCACTGACTCACTGACTGACTGTAACGCTATAAGATAGCGTCTACCTGCAGAGTAATAGCGTGTTGTTATACACTCATTCGGACTTTTATATGTGTTAAGAAATGCATTTGAATTTTTCACCAAAAGATGGCACTAGAAGTTAAAGAAAAGCATTTTTTTTTTCATTTGTGAGATTCTAAGTATCATGCTTTTTAATTGAGTAACTTTGACAATTCATTCTGTAAAAAAAAGTAAATTGTGCTAACCATCAAGTTTGTTGCTTAAATAATCCGTATTTTCAAATATTGTTTATTGACAGTATTATTACATAGCTAGTCATTCTCAAATATTAATTTAAAAAATAAACATTAACGATTTCACCGGGAGAAACATATTTTCCAACCGGCAGTCACTATTAATTTCAAGCACACCATTTGATTATGTACTGTGCTTTAACGAAGTCAAATGTTCAACGCTAGTGTATAACTGGTATAATTTATAGTAAAACTGTTTAAACCAAAACCAAAATGGCATCGTTTTTAAGGTTTAGATGGGACAACGGAGAGATGGATGAAGAAGGGTCAGAGAATGGGGGTAGTGAGGAAGGTTTAGAGAGACGGAGGAAGGTTGTAGAAAGAAAGGAAGGACATAGAGAGAGAGAGAGAGAGAGAGAGAGAGAGAGAGAGAGAGGATGTTTGGAAGGGAAAGGGTGGGAGTAAGGGAGAAAGAGAGAAAAAATCTTTTTAATCACGGTAGCGGACGTTGTTAAATGTCTGTGCTGTTTCGTTTATAAGTTAGATATCCCGTGTGGGAACTTTCATAGCGTAGTTTTTTTTTTACATCCGTCGCACGCTGCTCGCTAATTCGCTTTGTACCTCGTCGCTCGGTCCACCCACGCGTCTGTGTGGCGATCCAAACCGGACACGGCCGACATAATGTCCGCGACAGAGCAGTCCCTTTGAAGTTGCCCGGTTTCTGTTCTCCCTTTCCCCCCGTCCCTGTCCTACTCTAAAAAAAAAATGACTGCTCTTTTCCTAGGACTCTCTTTTTTTTTATGTTCCATTAGCAGGTCACCGGGGGAAATTTCAGCGTCCTTCGGGTAAATGACGAATCTGTGCGTTTCAGAAAAAAAAAAAATTTTTCCCCTCCTTTCACTTTTGCGACTGCAATTTTTTTTTTCCGCTTTCTACGTGCTTGTTTTACCAGATCGACTAGCCCACTGTAAAAAAAATATTATGCGTTTAGCTCGCCTAAGTGGTTACGTAACCATCCACTCATTTGAACTGTATGTGAATTAATATATTTGGGGGGGGGGGGGGGGTAGTATCAGCCCGTAACTTTGAGTAATGAGTGTGGCTGGTAAAGGAACAGAAATACGCGATGTTGGCTTGAAAATTTTTATATTGCCGTTATTCATAGTTAAATATATTGAAAATCGCCATCGTTAAATCAGAGCTTGTACAATAAGAGATTTTTTTTAATGCCCATAACATAGTTATTGTCAACAGTTTTATAACAATTGAAACCAATATTGCGCTTTTCGCTTCCTTCCTAAAACAGTAGTTTACTAGATGTTAATGTTACTGTGACATAAAGCTAAACGTACAGAAAAAAATGCAATTAGTAGATAAGTACGTAAATTGAAATTAGTTTTTTTGTAGTTAAAATAAGTTTCAAAATTGGAAAACTCTAGTAAGGAAAGAACGTAGAATTATTTGTAGCAACAAAGAAACGTAGTGTTAAAATAAATGGAAATTCTTAAGGTCACTGGGTAAAAGGTACTAAAACAGCAAAATCAACATTTTGCAAATAAACTTAAGTCTTATCTACCATAAATAATACACAAAATGTTTACTTACAATCAACCAAATCAACCTCATAAAAAAATCTCGGCCAGTAGCTGTTAATTAATTAATGTACGTTATCTTGGTTTTGGCTGGAATTGTTTAAATTGGTTCCCAGCATTACTGCGTTCTTAAACGTGTAAACACTCAGTGTGGTGGGTACTGACACTGATTAATTTTTTACGAATTTAAATTAGATTGAAATAATTATCAGTGGAATATTTATGTTTCTAACATTTGGGAGCCATAGTGGTATGCGTGATCAGATCACTTGCACCCGTAGCAAGCCGCTTCTACACTGTTAGAAATTAGAGCAAATTTCCGGACTTTACAACGAAGAACTAACCTGAAAGAAACTAACGGTTCTTCGTAATATCACATAGCAGGATCATCGTAGAAATTACGCCGGATTCTGACTTCAGAATTATAGTTTTATTCGGAAACGAGGTAATTCACACGTGAAAGAACAAAATGTTTTCGCTGTAGACTCAACACTTCCTTGAATGTTGTGTTAACATAATAAGATTATTCTGCTATTTTTTTATTCATTATCTTTGAAATTTTTGTGCAATGGGAGTGCATGACTTGATGTAAGTTTTTGGACATACGCCATTGCTAAGCACTTTTTCTGTAGAAGAAAACTAAAAAATAAATAAATAAAAATACCCAAAAGACAAAAAACACAAATTAAGCAAAAAATTGCTGTTGTCAACAGGATACAACAGTGGTGTTTATATCCTGTTGACAACAGCAATTTTTTGCTTAATTTATATTTTTTTGTCTTTTGGGTATTTTTATTTATTTATTTTTTAGTTTTTAGTTTTCTTCTACAGAGAAAGTGCTTAGCTATGGCGTATGTCCAAAAACTTACAACAAGACATTTTTTATTCATGTTCAAAGTAAGTGAACTCAGCACCCGCAGAATTACGAATATAACAGTAAATTAATGAGATCCCTTTATAATTTGTACCCAGCGTTATTCTTAAATTTTAGGTGAAAATATACAACAGGGTGGATTCCATTCACGGAATGCTGCTGTGCTACTACATGTAGGCCTACATCACATTTTAGTCGACCAAAATTCTTGCTTCTTGTCCACTGTTGTGTATATTATAAATTACACCGGTGAGTTTGCAAAATTAAAATAAAATATTTTAGCACCTTTTTCAAAAGAACTTCTCTGTAATATTACTGACGGTTTTATAATGTAGGTAAGAAGTTATAAGTTAACGAATTAATCAATAATATTTGAGTCAAAATGAGAACGACCCCCTTTTTTTTTCATTACATTCGTCTTTCTAGACAGCTCAATATATTTTTGGGTATAACGAAGTTCAACGTTAATTCCTTGATGATGTGTTGTTAACTTTTTTTTTTTTTAGCAACACTCACGTCATGGTGACATTATTGCGATTCTTCCTTATGAGTTCCTTGTTAGATACTTAATAGACAAGTTTCTAACATTAGCCTTCTAAAACTACGGCTTGTTTTAGTAACCAGAAACTCAAATGTTTAGATCAGACACCCTCTTCATAGAAATGCGTAGTTTTTATCGTGTAGGTTTAGTTTTTTTTTTTTGTCGGGATGTACGACGCTTGCGAGGTCTTATTTCCCATGTCGGGAGATCACCGCTCGGGTTCTTCTTCTTGAAGATCTCTCTGAAACTTGCGAACAAAAACTTCCGACAATTTTTTTTTCTCCCCCTTTTCATCGCAACCCCTTCGGCGCTGCGAGCGCTATCTTTCTCGCTCGTCGAGAAACTTCCGTCCGTTTCCAGGCTTTTTCTTTTTTTTTCCTTTTTTTTACTTCCGTCGAACCAGAGTAGTTGGACAAACTGATTGCGTGATGCTCGGGCTGTTATCGAACCTGGTATATGCTGTTAGAAATCACAGTAAATTTATGGACTTTTTCAAAGATGAATGCGTCTTAAACTAACGAAGGATTCTTCCGTAGTTCCAGAAATTGGACATCATGGAATTTTACGTTGAATTCCAACCTCTTGAGTGTTTTTTTTTTTTTTTGTAAATGAGGTAAATACACACACGCGGAGGGATGGGAACAAGTTTTGGGAGGTTCTGTAAAATTTTCAACATGATACGTGTGAATTCATTCTCAAAGTTGTTGAACCCCGTTTACCGTTAAAATACCAGGCTTTACACATTCTGGAAAGTAAGGGGAAAACAAGGAAGAGTCAGTGAAGTTTATATTGGTCAGCTAAAGTAGGGGAACTTACGCGAAATCCTGGAAAACTCGTGGAAATTCCCCAGCGATAGAGTTATTTGAGTAAATGTGCCCCAGTTTGTTTGCACCCAGACTTTGAAAGCATTTTATTCTCATATGCTGTTATATTGCATAGTCGTCCACATTATAAAATCTGTTTATGCAAGATTGTTTGAATTTTCATTTATGTTATATTTTTCTAGTGTAATTAATTGTGGAGGCTATATTTTCTTTATTTAATCAGAAAATTGTGAAGTAAATTATTTTAAAAAATTCATGCAATTTAGACATTTCGGACAGGGAAAAGTCAGGAACATTTTGTTACAGTTTTGTACAGACACACTGTTTACGATGACAACCTTAAAAAAAATTGTAAATCCCTAGGTAATTGGTAACCCATGTTCTTAGTAAATTTTAGGTTGAATAAAATTCTTATCAGCACTCCACGATGAAGCAGTAATGTACGTTATTTACTGCGATCTGAATGAAAAGTCGCACTTAATATATTGTTTTAGGTAATGCTGGAACCACAACAGCGCGATGTTTGCGACGAGGATCACGCGACGCGACAACAAAACTTCGCGTTATAGTGAATGCGCGGCTTACACCCGAGCGACAACCAAATTAAACATTCGTCCAAAAAACGTTTTTCTGCTTTACGTACGCGCCAAAAATATGACATCGATCAATGGTTCGAAAATATCTTAGTTCGTGAACACATTTCAAATATATTCGCAGATAAATAACTATACTTACAAAACCTTAACAAATATACGAATAGTAATAGTGTTACAACTTCACCAGTTCCACTAACTTTAGAAAGAAAAATTTTGACGCACATTTCAGTGAAGTCGTGCCCACAAATTTCGTTGCGCTGAAAATAATTGGTTCGATAATTGTTTTATTCGTTTAGCCTCCAGGGCTTTGTGCCCGTTGCGATGATGTGAATTCTTCATAACGGTTTTTAAAATAATATTGTCACAATTTTAAGTTAGTCACCATGTTTGTATTAAATATTAATCTGAAATTTTAAATGATTTTTATACAATACATCGTTTCAACCTCTCTTCGCCCCTCCCCCGGCTCTTTTTTTGTATTTGATACATACATACATACATAATGCAACTGTATTAATTAATACAAAAAAATAATTGCCCATAGATAGAGACCCGGAAATTTCGCGGATTCGTTTGGTCTCAGGGTAGAATGCAAAGTCATAGAGATGTGCTCAGCCCGTGTTTGCTTTTCCATTGGTTGATTTCTTAACGAAAGCATTTGTATCCTTGTTAATTGGCACTTCTTGATGTGCTTACTTCTCTCCTAGCTGGACATAGTTGGCTCACGGTCGCAGAGGGGCGTGTCCAAATAACTGCGATCAGTCATGAACACAGTGCAAGAGTGTGAAGGTCTGTATTCTGAACCATCGACCAAACGAATGCCCGAAATTTCCGTTTATCTATACCCAATAATATTTGTCAGAAATTAATCGTTGTGTGTGCACTTGTAGCATGGTCTTGAAAATCCCATACCATGCTAAGACACTGACGATCTATGATCCTCCGAATTATGTTCCTAAACCGTGTTGGCTAGAAAAAAAAAAGGACATGTAAGGGACTGATTGTAAATTAACTAACTAGTTCAAACTACTTCTGGGGCTTCTGGTTTTGAGATGACATCCGTGAAATTATTTGCTCGATTTCAGCTTGCTATTGAAAGTTCTTTGTTACATTAGATTTATTGTTTGCATTCCTTTAAGATGGCTGCATCATGGGCATGCCGAAACGTTGGAACAACATCATTTCCACGGACGTGACTGCGGCCACGGAAGGCTAGGTCTGGACTTAACTGGGTCTAAAAGCAAACATGCACTCCATTGGGGATTCTAACCCATTACTTTAGAGTTTAAAGTCAATCATAAATTTTTGGCAAATACTTCCCGCCCCCCAAACCCCTACATTTACACCGTGATATTGAACAGGGTTTCCAGGAAACGAAAATAAAAAAAGAACATGTATAACTAAACGACACCAATAAAAAAGTACAAATAATACACATTTGTTTTGAATTGTAATTTTATTCTTACTGTAAAAAAAAGAGAGAAGCAATGAAAGAAGTATTAAGAAAAATAACTGAATAACGTTACATCTCGAAGGATTTTAAAAATACGCAATTGATTTTAAAAAAAAGATGATACTTTCGGATAAGAAAGTATGTTTTACAAAGTCGTATCTAGTTAAAAAAAGGCGGAGAAGATTTTTTTTTTTGCCCCTGGGGGGAGAGGGTGAATTTTAGACAAAATAACAAAACTAAAATTTAATTTTTCCACTTCGCAAGAGTTTGGGTAAGGGGAGGATGGGTTTATAGGTAGCTCTGTCCTCGTTTGCCTGCTCGAGGATACGCCCCTGACGTCTGGCAACCCTGATAAATTATTCATCGCAACGCGGTGACGACGCCAGCGACAACACGAGTGAGTCTCGTGTTTCAGCAGAAGTCGCAAATCCTCCTGATCTTCCGCGCCAGTTAGTCTCCCTGGTTGGCGCGCCTTGCGTTCCTGGGCCTCCAACAGTCCCGAAGTCCATTGAAGAGTTCGCGCTGGCTCCCGCAACTTCGGCAGCGCGGGGTATGGGACGTCGTCGTCTTCTTTGAGTGCTGACTGGCCAGCGTAGCCACTCACCGCCCTGGTCGTAGATCCAGCAATGGGTTAAAAATATTAAAGCGGACCACGCGTCCCATGTTCCCAACCCCCTGCATGGTATAGACTCTTTTCTACTCTGTCCAACTCTTCATCCTTTACCACCCTCTGTCTCCTTTATTCGTAGAGACCGGAAAAATTCGCGAATTCATTTCGCGACAGGCTAAAATACAAACAGTTATACCTCAGTGCTGCCTCTGTTATTGGCTCACAACTCACCTGGATGACTCTGGGCCAATGAGAAACACCCAACCGAAGCTTTATCGAATCACAGGCTGCTACGTCGGGACGTTTCACAAGACAGCAGCCAATGAGTGGGTGGCATTTGACCGAGTGTACGTAGAACTATGGAGTTCATCCTGGAGGTCCTTGAACCCGCGAATTTTTCCGGTCCCTATTTATTCGCCTACGCTATTAATGCATGCCATTGAATCCCGCATGTTTGTGCCCAGGGTTTTCCCTGTGTCCGTGCAGGTTTTACCTGGACCCAAGCTAGCATAGTTTTAATAATATCAGTCGCTGCCATGACTGGCCAATCCCCGCACAAAGCACACGATCCATGCGGCACTCTCCCTGCGTGGCTAGGCGTATAGGCTTCGGCCTGAGGCGCACCTAGGTCCCTCCCCTAACCCAGACCATTTCTACAAATACACGTAGTTTTATGTTAAGAAAATAAATCGTTGTCTTTCGTGGACCTTGGTGACGTTCGCGCGATTTCACAGTTTTTTTTTATTGTAGCTAACTTAACCTAACTAACCGTAAACAATATTAAGACCGGGGTTATAAACTGCGCGAGAAACGCAATAACGCTAGAAACGCAAGTCGCAAAAAAGTTGAGAAACTACATTTTAGAGTGCCGATTCACAACTACGCAAGCGCAATAACGCAACGCAAGTATTGTTTAACTTCCAATTTTATTGCATTTTGGATTGCGTTCTCGACGGCCACATTGCAAGTGAAGTATTCCGAAACATTTTAAAGACGCGATGTCGTAATGGTCGAGACGACAGAGTCATTTTTTTTTTCTCTTTTGGCTGGCCTCCACGTTCACCTGACATAACGCCATACGATTCTTTTCGTTTGGGGCTTCATAAAAGATCGTATCTACGTTTCGCCGCTAACTTAATGATTCGCCAGAGTTCAGACACAGAATATTGATGAGGCTATTGCTTCCATTACTCCGGACGTGTTAACAAAAGTGTGGGAAGAATTGGACTTTGAGTTGGATGTGTGCCGTATAACTAAAGTTACAGATATTGAAAATTTGTTTTAAAAAAAAACAACCTTTTTTTTTAGTTTATCATCAATTTGATGTATGATTTGTTGTAAATAGTCTAGATTAAACTGTTATAATATACCTACCATTATTTTAGGGAAAATCCTGTATAATGACTTTATTTAAAACCGCGTGCAACGACACGAAACATAGGTAGCAGAATAATTGAGGAGACTGCTCCCCCCTGAAGCAGGGTGAAGGGGGAATTAGGGGATGCCGACATCACCCCTTGTCCTCCCACGAACACGGCCCGCCCGTCACTGGTGACAAGCGTGACAACTTGACAAGGCAGCTGTGTCTGGGGTGGGGGGGGGGGGGGGGGCCGTGTTCCGTGCTGCGCCCGGCACGCCTCACTCGTGTCCGCTGCAAACACAGCTGGCTTCGCAGTTCACTCGAGGTGTGAGAAAAAATATATATATACGGTGAATAATTGTATTACCAACAAAGTAATAAATTTACGTCAAATTAAGACTAATATCCTTCAAAATTATCGCCGTTAGTTCGCAGGCCACCACAAGCTTCACCAAGCCGACGAAGGGGACGCACCATAACGCCGAAATACCGCAACGTCGAAATGCCAAATTGACCACAACGCCGACAGCTAGAAAACTGCTGTGTACCACAACGCCGAATTACCACAACGCCGAATTACCACAACGCCGAAATACACTAACACCGAAAAATGTCATTGCAGGATTGCCACAAAGGTTAGGTTAGGTTATACTAGGTTAGGTTAGACTAGGTTAGGTTAGACTAGGTTAGGTTAGACTAGGTTAGGTTAGACTAGGTTAGGTTAGACTAGGTTAAGTTAGGTTAGGTTATATTACGCTAAGTTAGGTTAGGTTAGGTAAAGTTTGATTGTGGTATTTCGGCGTTAGGGTACATTTAAGTAAAAAAAAATTCATTCAGTTGTTATTTCGGCGTTGTGGTACACAGCAGTTTTATAGCTGTCGGCGTTGTGGTCAATTTTGACATTCGGCGTTATGGTATTTCGGCGTTGTGGTAACGACCCGCCGACGACACACGGCAAGGCAAAGGATAGGAGGAAGTTTTCCAGACCTGCCAACATGACCGTGGCCTAGAGGTTACCTGCCTTCCCATGAACTGGAGCTGAGGATCGGCGTCCCGGTTTTGCTGATGCGTAACCTCGGTACACCGAGACTGTGCGACGGTACCAGGCTGCGCATCACAGGGTCGTTACCACAACGCCGAAATACCATAACGCCGAATGTCAAAATTGACCACAACGCCGACAGCTATAAAACTGCTGTGTACCACAACGCCGAAATAACAACTGAATGATTTTTTTTTACTTAAATGTACCCTAACGCCGAAATACCACAATCAAACCTTACCTAACCTAACCTAACTTAGCGTAATATAACCTAACCTAACTTAACCTAGCCTATCCTAGCCTAGCCTAACCTAGTCTAACCTAACCTAGCCTAACCTAGTCTAACCTAACCTAGTCTAACCTAACCTAGTCTAACCTAACCTAGTCCAACCTAACCTAGTCTAACCTAACCTAGTCTAACCTAACTTAACCTTTGTGGCAATCCTGCAATGAAATTTTTCGGTGTTAGTGTATTTCGGCGTTGTGGTAATTCGGCGTTGTGGTACACAGCAGTTTTCTAGCTGTCGGCGTTGTGGTAAATTTGGCATTTCGGCGTTGTGGTGCGTCCCCCGCATCACAGAGCTGGGGGAGAAACAATTATATCCTCACCGGAGCAGCTGAAGGAGAGAGCGTGTTAATACCCCGCGTCATAATAATTCCCAATAAATAGCTATTACAATTTAAGAGGCTGCAGTTGATGCTAAATTTAGCATTTACTGTGCCATTAAGTGCCAGGGTCAAAATTGAAGGTGACGGGAATTTATTTCGGCTCTCCATGCTTCTCGCATGGTAAAATCTATGTAGATTGTTCAAGAGTATATAGCGCCCAAAAACTTATACATACAGGCAGAAAATAAAAAATATCATATAGTGTTGTCTATAGAAATATATTACATTAAATCAAGAGTGAGAACAAATTATTAATTCCGCGACTCTACTATGTCAATAAAGCGTAAAAATTGCATTACAAATCACTCTCGCCTATATTTTTTATATAATTAATTTTCCTTCTTTATTTATTCACCTCTGGGGCAAAAGCGTGTTATAAATTCAGATACTTAATCTATACTAAAATTAAAAAAAGGCTTACGCATAATGACTTTGATGACTTATCATTCTAAAAGAGTTTTTTTATAAATTATATCTTTTATACACCTGGCTGTTAATTGGGTCAATTTCTAAAGGATTTTTTTTACAATAGTAAAATATCGGCAATGCCCTGATAATGCGAAAGCGAAGACGCGTGTTATTAGCTAGTGAGTTTGTATTAGCGCGAATAACGAGGTTTTTTTTGTTACTGCACGCCTTCTATTATTTTTATTTCCAGCCTTCTTTCACCCTTTCTTACTTTTTACCATACTCGGTGGAATTATTTGAACTCTAGCTATTTTTTTTGTTCCGAATGGAATAAAAGCGTGCTGCTGTAATTATAAGCAAGTAAAAAAAAAAAAAAAAAAAAAAAAAAAACTTTTTCAATCAAAGCGATAAGCTTGTTGTTGACGCTGGTAGAATTTATTGCTTTGAGAACGTAAGGGTACTGTAAATTTATGTACAAGGAATTTTAATTTCATATAATATTGTCAAAACTTAGACTGCCTTAAGTATGCTATAAATACGGCAGTTAGCAATAAAACGTTGAATACAAGCCCCATTAAATTATTAGTCTAGCTTTAACGTTGTATTCAGTTATTTGTTTTAAGGTTACTATTTTTTTCCCTCCATTGAAGCAGTTTCTAAATATAGACGCATTGTAATCTTAATTCCCTCACTTCGTCGAGGGAATGTTTGCAAGGAAACACTGCTAATTAGTTATTTCGGTGACTATTTGTTCAACTCGAAAGGCAAGTTCAGTTTACTTTTAATCCTACTTAGTAACGTTCTCCATTATAGGATTATGTAAGCTTTGTTGTCCAGAAATAAACCTATCACTTAAGTGCGTCTTCCTGTCTTTATTCATTACGTTACATTATTCCCTTGTCACCTTAATATCTTTATTTACTCAGTAAAGTATTAAATTTAAAAAAAAAACACAATTCTCTGGGCAGTTATACTAACAATTTAAATTGCAATGTCCAAATTTTAAGTTCTTTAAATTTTTATTCAATTTAATTTACCTAAATTCACTTATATTTTTACTTTTTTTTGGCGATACGAGTCTTAATTATTTTACTTATTTTTAAAGTTTATATTTCTGAAAAATATAATGGTTGCTTTAGAATTTTCATCGTGGTTAATTGTTATAGAAGGCAGTGATTACTAACTTCTCCATCTAATAAAATATTATTATTAAATAGCGTTGACGGGAACCTAGTGACTTAAGGGCATACGTTGAGCAAGGCTAAATTGTTTTTAATTGGTAAATATAAAATAAAAATATGTCGCTATCATGCTTAAACGTTATTGTAATGTACACAAGCTAAAATAAATGTGTTAAAAACAATTTCACTAATTTTAAACAGTGGAGAAATTTTACTGTACATAAATGTTCTTCCGAATATAATCTGATATTTTCAGAGTGCGAAAACGAGCTTAATTCTCAGTTAATTTTCAGTGGTATCGGCGCAAAAATTTTTGCGGAAGTTTTTCCTGTAGCAATTCCAACTCCAGAATTTATTTTTCTTTCGTGAGTGTAAAACTTAAATGGTAGCTCAAGGATATTTTTAGATGTCTCGGTAATATGAAAAAAAGAAATAAAAGTTCGACATGTTGTTCTTGTAAATTAATGCATAACATCTGCATGTGTTCCACTTTTAGCAACGAATTTACGTAGGAAGAGAGAGAGAGAATAAGAGATAGAGTAGAGAGTAACTTTTGTAGGGGCTTTTTTTTTAATATTTACAATAAAAAACCCGTGTAACTTTTCGCATTAAAAAATATTTGATTAAGCTGTGCGGAAATTACTCTCATTCTCATTCTGTCGGAGCAAACTTGCCTTTTGTTATGTCTTATTTCGAGCTCGTGTAACTGAGCTCTCTAGGAGGGTGTGTGTGCGGGGGGTTGCTGGGAAGCGGCACTAGACTGAAAGGCACTATACCGAAGAGCACTAGACCGAAAGGCGCTAGATCGAAAGATACCAGACCAAAAGGCATTAGATCGAAATACACTAGACTTTATGGCACTGTACCGAAGGGAACCAGACAAATGTGTACTAGACCGAAAGACATTTGATTCAAATACACTAGACTTTATGGCACTGTACCGAAGGGAACCAGACAAATGTGTACTAGACCGAAAGACATTTGATTTAAATACACTAGACTTTATGACACTGTACCGAAGGGAACTAGACAAATGTGTACTAGACCGAAATACACTATACTGAAGAGCACTAGACGGAAGGGCACTAGTTCGGCACGCAGAACACTTCGCACTGCTCATTAGACACGAGTGTTCGGATAAAAAATACTTTAGTGTTTACATTATATCTAAAGTAGTTTGGCTTCTAGGTTGTAGCCGCGTCCTTGGCGAATAATTGGTGAATTATTCGCAAAGGATGCGGCTACAACCCAGAAGCCAAGCTACTTCAGACAATGGCCGTGAAAGCCTGCGAACGTTATTATCATTATATCTAACTGCACTTATATTCCAGATTCTAGTTTTAACTTTAAAAAAAATGATAATCATAGAGGCAAAGGTTTAAAAAAAAATGTTTAAAAATTCACTGAAAATCTGCGAATTATAAATACGAAACTAACTTCATTTTACTTACGTTGCCGATATGTACATAATGGTGTAAAGACCGTAGTTTGAAGCTATTTATAAGCGGATATAATTGGGAAAATGGGGTTTAAAATCTCTAAAAATAAATTAAATTAAAAATAATTAATATAATTTTGTAGGAAAAAGATCTTTTGAGGTGCACACGGGCTCTTCCTCCTCCCCCATTTCTTTTCGGGCTAAATGTCCTGGAGGATATATGTGCCAAATTTCACTGTTCTAGGCCTTTCTGTCTTCGTGCTAAGCGAACAGATAAAATATTTTCTTTTTAAATATAGATGGCATTATATGCATTTAATGTCATCAGAAGAAAAAACAATGGCAAACCCAAGCTTTTTAAATCATTGACTGAAGCACTTTCCGTACGGACTGATTTAGTGAATATGAAACAGCCAACTTGCTAGGTTTACGGCAACATTCGACACTTTTATTATTCGTAATTTAATTTTCAGGATTACAATTGTATCTCTGAGGGAAAATCATAATTTTAATTATTTGTCTTGGTGTGATCCCATTAAAATTCTTTCCCCATGCGTTTTACCATTTTTAGAGTGTACTCAGTATTTTGGTTTTTTGATTATGCTAGAAAGTAAGAGCCTATCAACATGTTGTAAAATGTACACATTTTCTACGTTTATTTCGCTCTCTTTCCTCCTCCCCCCCCCCCCCCTCATGCTAGTTAGAGGTGAAATGGCCGTGTGTGGATTTGATAGGGTGTTCCAGAGTTAAGATTTGCTGCCTGGCCTCGAATGATATACGTGCGGAATCCTCGGACTGTTCATTTAAACACAACTCCCCACCCCCTCTCCTACCCTAGGCTACTTATCCCACTCGTTTATTTTTTTTTTACGCAGTACTTACCGCAAGTGTAGCGCGCTACGATTCGTGTTGAGTGTGTGTGTGGGTGAAGGGGTGGGTTGCAGAGGGGAGGGGAGAGGCTTTTACGAACGCGGGCCCTTCCGGTGGATTACCGCCGTCGGAGCTAGCTCGTAAAACCGCCTCCGCGGCTCGTATCGCTTTAAATGGTCCCGGGTACACCAGCGACGCTCATCAGAGCGGTCGATGGGAACTCTCCCCACCCCTCCCTACATCACCCCCTCCCCTTTCTCCCTTTCCCACTCCCCCCTTTCCCAGTGATCTTTCTACCGAGTGTTCGCGTTGCGCATTTCCCTGGCATTCTGCGAGTTGTTGACCCGACTATGCGCCGAGTGTGTGGGAAGCGAACTCGTCATTTACACCCCGGCTAGCTAACGTATTTTTTTTTTAAATTGTATTTACATTCCTACCGCTCTGTCCTCAACCAATAATTTACTAACGACAACTCCGCGTGCGTTAAAAGCTGCATAAACATAGGTTTATTTTTATTTATTTTGTTTTAGAATGAAAAGCGCTTTCGAAGTGGCAGGTTGTTGCAGTAAGCTCGAATAAAATACGTAATATTTTTTTTGCGCTTATTTTCACTCGTGTTTAAAGTTCCCGCAAGAAACAGCAGTTAATTCAACGCTCGTTGAACAACATTTTTACACGTACGTTAAATGAATTACCTGCTCTGGCTTTTAAGTTTCCGTTGGCATGTTTAAAGGAGAATTGTATTGTATGAAACCGAAATAATAATTTTTTTTTTTTCAATTATTTAACTTTGGTGCGTTTAATTTCAGAGTAACCTGTGGAATTATCAGTATATCTACTCGAGGAACGCTTAGGTTTTTCTACTAACAATGCTTTTGCATGTTGCTCCATGAAGAATTATGTAATAAGCATATTTCTCATGACCAATGATTGGGCGAACCCGTAAGAAATATTACTAGTTGCATCATGACATATCAGGAATTTACTTTGGAGAAGTTTATTTTCAATTGCTCTTGTGTCGAATTTCCCCCAAATATTTTAAATCTTGACACACTGGTAATGCTAAACATATACATTTTGAAATAATTATAACTATACAGCTAAGAAGTCAGCAGAATTTGATTTACTTTTGAATGAATTCAGTTGTATAGTAAATTAATTTTATTTATTTTTAGGCCCCAAGTGTGTATTTAAAACATGAATTTCAATTAAATTACACAAACCAATATGTGCAACAATTTTTTTCATCTATTTTGTGTAAGTAAACTCATTTAACGTGTCTACAAAGCTTTGTTTCTTATAAAAAAAAATAGTTAAGTCTACACAGAAAAAATTTTGCTGTATTTTTACAAAAGATTCGTTTGGAAACCAGTTGTCAAGAAAGAGTTTGTAATACACCAAGGAACATATTGTAACTTTATACAGCACATGGATATGGTTATTTTTGCATGTATGAATCACGATTTTCGAGACATCACTAAGTATTTCTTATGAAAATTGGTGCATAATTTTATATTTTCACTGATGTTTCATCCAGCATATTTTTTTTAAATCCATGGAAAATATAAATGAATATTTTAGAAAATTACTTTTTTATCATGCATAATAATGTGCGTAGTTCATACTGGAAAGCTTGCCAGGGAATGGTTTACAATAACTTTAACTATTGGAGGTACTGAGACAACACAAAGCATTTATGCCTGGTTAAGAATCAGAAACCTGTATTACTGCGAACAATATTCTGTAATGATACAGTTGCTTTCATATAAATGTAAAAAATTTATAAATATCTGCATAGTTACATGAATATTTCTGTTGCATTAACAGAATTAAAAAAACTACAGCGAGCGTACACGATACCACCCGTCAATCAGGACTTGGCGGCGACTTTGTGAGTTTCTTGGGAAGTTTGGTCACACGCTTTTGGCAGAACTGCGGGCAAGTGTCGCGGTCTCATTAGGCGAACATCCTTCTCTCGCTTCTCTCTCTTTCTCTCTCTTTCTTCGAGGTTTCCCTTTCATAAAAAAAACAGGTAAGGATTGGAACCGTAAATGACATGTTGATTTTCAGCCTTTTTTTTTTTTTAAATGTCATAACATATTTTATCGTATAATATTGAAATTTTTCCTTCATAAGGGCCGAAATCACACATTTGGAATTTAAAAAAATCTATAACATAGTGCAGGGGTCGGCAAACTACGGATCGCGAGCCGCATGCGTCTCTTTACAACTAACTTACTGCGCTGTCACAGCAAAAAAAAAAAAACTAACCAAATGAAACGGCCCAATCACAGCGCATGTCCTCAACCTGCGTGCTCGCCCCGCGCTCGTCCACGTGCTCTTTTATTTTAATAATTAATTAATATAATTAAGGTTTTCTCGTTTCATCAGTAGAGCTCTACAGGTTTGGGGAAAAAATGGTATACCTGTTTTGAAAGACTTTTTATAAAAAACGTAGCAATCTTACAGAAATGAGGTTTATTTTATTGGAATCAGTATACATCCCCATTTTTATTATCAAATTCTGAATATCACATCGGGAAGATGGTGGATATCAGCAGCGATACATTGATGAAGGCTATTTTTGAACTCTTGGGCTGCTTTTCGGCACATCTCGAGGAGTGTAGCGGCGATTTCCTCCCGGACTTGCATCTTCAGCTCTTCCAAGGTATGAAGATGGTGTTTGAAAACCTTCCCCTTATTATCTTTCAAAGATTTGTGCAATGGGAGTGCATGACTTGATGTAAGCTTTTGGACATTCGTCATTGCTAAGCACATGTATGTCTGTAGAAGGAAACTACAAAAAAACACAAATGACAAAAACACAAATAAAGCAAATAATTGCTGTTGTCAGGATATAAAAACCACACAATACTCCACATAAGGAATATGGTAAACAAAACAAAGAAAAAACAAAGAAAAATGGACTAACAGAACGAAAAAAAACCACAAATGATGACAGCACAATGGCATGTTTCTGTTTTAGAAAACTATTGTGTTTGTTTCGTCTTTTCGTTTTGCTGTGTCTTTGTCTCGTTTCAACTGTTGTGCTGAATTTTTTGGTTTCGGTATTTTTGTGCTGTCATCATTTGTGGGTTTTTTTTTTGTTCTGTTAAACCATTTTTCTTTGTTTTTTCTTTGTTTTGTTGACCATATTCCTGTTGTGGAGTATTGTGTGATGTTTATATCCTGACAACAGCAATTTTTTGCTTTATTTGTGTTTTTGTCATTTTTGTTTTTTGTAGTTTTCTTCTACAGACATACATGTGCTTAGCAATGGCGTATGTCCAAAAGCTTACATCAAGTCAAACTTCTCCTTGCGGTTTACCCCACAGGTAGAAGTCACAAACACTCAGATCCGAGGCCCGCACTGACCGAATTTGGGCGTTTGTGACTTCTTCGAGTTTAGGTAGCTCAAGGAAAATAGTTTAAAACATCGTCTTCACACCTTGGAAGTATACTGAAGATGCAATTTCTGGAGAAAATCACCTCCATACCCTTATGTGCCGAAAAGTGGCCAAAGAGTTCCGAAATCACCTTCCTCAAATGTTTCGTAATGTACCATGTTCCTGACGTGATCTTCAGGACTTGATAAAAAAAATGTTGTGGGTGTATACTGATCCCAATAAAATAAACCTCACATCCGTAAGTTGCTCCGTTTTTTTAAATACCTTTTTAAAACCGATACACACCTTTTGCCTCACCCTATACTAATGACTTACATTTTTTTTTTAATTTAGGTTTTTTTAAGTAGCCTATATATTTAAGACGTCATGTTGAATTTGTGGATAAAATATTTTGATTTTATCTCGTTCTTTATCGTCTTAAATGTCCATGTAGATTCAGAGAAAATACATGTTGCGGTTCTCTAAAAAGTTAGAGAATGTGTTTACTTAATATTTGGCTCATCTCATTCGAAAGTCTGCCAACCCCTGGCATAGTGTCTTTCGACAGTATTTTTGCAATTGAGGTGATTCCCGAAAAAAAATTTAATATCATACGTCATTTAAGTGTAAAATATATAATGAAAATTTTAGTGAAAAAAATTGTTATTGTCAAAGAGCCTTTGAAACCTAGATGGCTTCGCAAGCAGCTCGAATATTTCTGTCTTCACTCGTTCGGGATTTAATTCACTCACAAGTTTTGTTTTTCTGGAGTTTCCTTTGCTTTTCAATTTCTGATTGTCTTCGATACCAGTTTTGAAGATCTTGCCAATATTGCTTACAACAATGTAGGGCTTCTCTGTGTTTTTACCTTCCCTATTTTATAAAATTCCTAAAGTTGTCTTTGTAGTAAATACGTGTTATTTTCTGGGAATTAGGTAAGTTGATGTGTCGACCACCTAACGTTTTTAGTTTCATTGTGGTATATTTTTCTCGAATCCGGAAGTTAATGGGCAGATATGATGACATTTATTGAAATAATTGTACCATTTGATAGTCTTAAATACATTTTGTTCATATTTTAAAAACATTTTTTTTGTACGGTGATAGAAGCCCGTCCCATATTGAATTCAGCCAATGAGTAAGCACATACTGCAATTCACGTACATAAAGTTTGTGATCTACACTACAATAACAACGTAACGTAAAAATAAATATTAATTTCAATCATGAAAGTAAGAATAGATTACAGCGAATTGCATTCTAGTTTAGCGGGAAAAAAATTTACCCTATAAACAATCATCGCTGATAATGGGGCGTATTTTTCCAAGAAGTCGTATACTTAAATTTGCATCGCTACTGGAGTCGTGCTTATTGTGTGTTTTCCTGTTCAGTACGGAGTGGTACCACGGGCACGACATGCGGCGATGAAAGAGTGAAAAGGATGGTTGTGAAAAGGGAGGGATGGGGTACAACATGGTAGACGAAGGCTGGTGGGGGAGGGGAGGGAATGAATCCAGGGCGAGTAATGAAATTTCCCCGGCGCAATAGCACGTTGCCATTGTTTTACAACACGCAACAGGTCTGAGCTGTTCCCTGGCTAAAGGTAAAACACACTCTGAGACAGGCCACTGGACAGGTCAAGCCCACTAGGGGGTTGAGGTTCGATAGTCTACACGCGTTCCTACTACCAGACACTATAATTTGAAAAATAATTCGCACAATTATTAAAATTATTTAAATTGGTAGCTTGCCCCAAACTAAGCTCTTGCGATTTCCGTTATTAGTGACTTTGTAAATTTTAACCCCATAACTAATAATGAATATTTACAATGTAATCCACAATCTAACAACCAAATATAGTCCAACGTTTACATTCCTAATTTAGTTACATCTAAGTGCCTATTTTTTTTCTTTAGTTCACTTTGACGCACGAAGTATCAATGATTTCACGTCCGAAATTAAAGTAATAATTTTGATTTTTAAATCTATTTGTGTATTTGTTAAATGTATAGAAAACCTCTCGACGGTTTTTGCTAATACACAAACTTAAATTTTTTTTTGCCATAAATAGCAAACAAATTAAATAAACTTCCAATCAAAGATCGTAAAGTTATCGTTGGACAAAGTCGTACGTACGTACGTACGTACGTACGTACGTACATACATACATACATACATACATACATACATACATACATACATAAATAAATACCTAAAACGATCGCTTTCGCTTCGCTGGGTCGATTAAGTGAACATATTTTCTTTGTTCACTTTTGTATGTATTTCGCATATATTAACTTTTTTTTTATGTGTTAACATCTCATCCCTCGATATGCGACATTTGGTAGGAGTAATTTCGTGAATGGAACGGAAATCGCATGGAACGGAAATGTGTAACCACGGTGCTGCCATCTGTGTTGGAAGGTGCGAACCAAAGTTCAGAAAGCTAAAGGGGAAACTTTATGGTATTACCTGTTTAGTGAATTTTAACAAGATGGGCAGTATTTTTATAAACTTCCTTGTCAAAAATTAGGTTCAAGCTTGTTTTTAGTATTTTTTTCCAAGTCTTTTTCGCTTTTATCGTAGCCGTTTCATTATATGAGTTAAAATGTCGATCTGAAAATGGAATGATTCACTAGCAGACGCAGCTGCTCCGGCAGCGAATTCTAGCGGCGGGTGCTGAAACTACGAGTGATTCGCGTCCAGAAATGTAGTTGAAAACACATTTTACTTATATTTATCACGCTCGGCATTATTTTTAGGAATGTTCGGTAGAATTTCGTATTCGAGTTTCGTATTATAAGTACTTATATTTGCAACTTGAGTACACATGAATTTGCTCTTTACCGAGGTTAGATATTTGAAATCTCTGGCGAGTCTGAAAGACAAGCTTACATTTTATTTCGTTTATCGTTTAATATTGAAAGGAAAAAAAATACCATCTTCAAGGGAGAGATGACTACGTTATTGAATTCCCTTTGGATTTAAAGTAGTGTCATTTGACAGTATCATTACAGTTGTAGTCATTCCTGTAATTAAATTCAATACTTAACGCCATTTACTTAACAAGGGTAACTTTTTGTAACAGTCATTCAATGTTAACGTCAGGCCTACTAAGTAAGTTATATACTTATTTCGCTCCAACAAAACAAAAATTTACAATTAAACAGTAGCAAAGAGTTATTTTCTCAAAACATTTTTGGTTTCCGTCTCCCCTTTTTGATGGTACATGAATTGCTCCGTGCTTTCTGATCTAACATATTTCCGTCGGCATTTTCAAATATCGCCATCTTTTCTACATTATCAACTTGTATTTTCAGTGAAGTAGCGCGTGTGCATTTTATTGACTGTTTATTAATGTCTACTCTTTTTCGTCACGTATTAAAATTTAATTTAACTATAACAAATTGGTTTTATTTTCTGTATAAACCCAAATATTTAATACGTTTAGTTCAGTCAGTCATACTCTTGTTATAAATGGCTTCCGTAATCGTAGTAACATCTATAAAAAATATTATAAACCATATATTCGTCTTATTTTTACATGTTTCTAAGTTAAGGCGTAGTCACCTTGTATTACACATAAACACAAATTAAAAAAGTTACTGTTTTGAATAAAAAAATTAAATATGAAATCAAAGATGTGATCAATAAAAAGATTAAACTAAGAAAATAGCTCTTACTTAAACTACAGGAAAAAAATTATAATTAATTAATTTTTTTAAAATAATGTTCTTCATTAGTGATAAAACTATAGTTTTGAAAATAATAAAACAATTATGTAAACTACACATTATTAAATTACAAACTAAAATTATAAATTATGTAACTACACATTTTAAACTAATTAACCTATCACATAAAACTTATTGGCAAACTACACACACTATTAACTTAAAAAAAAGTGTATGAAAGTGCTTCTTTTTTTACTCCAGAATCATTGTAATTGATGGTTTAAAGCAACTTGTGTAACATTATCTAATGGTTCCCTGTGATTGGTTCCCAATGCTATTGCCAATTCGATCACAACTCTCGAACGCGTGGCGGGCGAGACCACCAGACCCGCGGCCCCTGATGTGTCTGCCGCCGCCACCCGCAGTACGGTCGTGTGCTGCGGGTTGCGGCTGGGCGGGACGTCGGGCGCTGGCGTGACCGGGGTCGCGCGATCGATGCGCGCGCACTCACGGAAAGTCGTCACGCTCTCTCGTCACCCCTCCACTCCCCCCCCTTTTTTTTCTTCCTTTCCGCTTCCCCTCCCATTATGCTACAACCATTTCCTACCGTACACCGCGGCTAAGCAATTCGCACCCCTCCGTCCCCAACTCCCTCCCTCCCACACAAAAAAAATCAAACTCTCGATCCTTCTTCCCCAATCCTCTCTTCCACCGCGGCCCAAGGCTCGTGGCTGGTATTTTTATTCGTTAAGGCGCCCGCTCTCGGTCGGAGCTGTTTTGCTTATTGCAGGCACGTAAGCGCCGTCGACTAGAGATCTCGCCTCACCACCACGTGGGAAGTCACTTAAGGGGCTTAACCCGACCCCCACGGCCCGTGGGAACGCTACCTGCCAAACATAGGCACGACACAAACTATGGTATCTAAGTTCTGCATGGTTGTTCGTCAGTACCATCTTGAGCTGTTTTGACGTATAACATCTTAGTTCTGTTACAGCGTTTGGGAAGCCTAAGATGTACATCAAGTTCTGTCCCTAGCCCAACCCCGCCCGAATATTCACCTTCGGCAAACCTCGGGTTTATTTATATATATATTTATATTTCTCTGTTTATTTTTATGTAGCTTTACTAACAACCTTCTATAGTGTTTTAAAGTGTTTTAATGTAGCTAACCTAACCGACCACTTATAATATTTGAATTCATTTTTCCTGCGCAAAAACAAAACAAACTTGATGTACATCTTAGGCTTCTCTACGGCGTTTGGAGGGAGTAATTTCGTGAATGCGATGTAAGTCTAAAGAACGGAAATGTGTAACCACGGTGCTGCCATCTGCGGTGGATGGCGCGAATCAATGTTCACAAAGCCAAGCAAAACTTTACAGTATTAACTGTGTAATTAATTTTTACAACATGGACAGTATTTTAATAAAATTTCATGTCGAAAAATCAGGTCCAAAGACTGGGTTCAATATATATATTTTTTTTTTTTGCTTTTATCAGAGCCGTTTCATTATATAGATTAGCATTTCGCTCAGCAAATCGAATGATTCTACGATATAGTCAACGTAGCTGCTCCGGCAGCGAATTCTATTGGCGAGTGCGGAAACTACGTTCGATTCACGTTCAAAATGGGGTTGAAATCACAATTTGTCTATATTCATCACGCTCGGAAATATTTTTAAGAATTCTACTTTAAATGTCTTGTTCGAGTTTACATTTAAAGGAGCATTTGCAACATGAGATTACATGAATTTTCTCGTTACCGAAGTTAGATGTTATATATCACTAGAGTACTGAAAGACTCACTCACAAAATTTTTTTTGGACACAATTGTAGATATGGCGACGAATTTTTGGCACCATTTTAAAAGTAACATTTAATTTTTTTCAATTTAAAACTGTACACTACAGGATCTTTTCTGTTTAAACTTGGATTGAATTATAATTTCACCGATATGTATATTCTTTTAAATACATTTAAATAAACACTTATCAAACGAACACAGTAACTTATTGACGATTACACATAGTTGCATTGTAAATATATTAAAAAATTGGTTGACTGAAAAGTCGGTGTACGGACGATAGTTTAACGTGACGTCATAACAAAACATTGATGAAATGATTGCGTACTTTTATGAATAAAATTAAGTCATTTTTATTGAATTATCACTATTTTGTATGGATACAAAGAAGGAGTGAAATGAAATCTTCAATTTAATTGATAAATTTACTTTTATTTGCACTCATTAATTCAAATATGTTTATTACTTTAACGAAGAGATTATTTTTACTATAACTTTTATACATGTTTGCTATTTAACTTCTTCCAATCTGTGTTATTCTGTTAAGGATAGGACGATGATAGGAAAAGTAGGAAACGAATGGGAGTGTTTCAAGTTTAATGTGCCTCGAAAAAGTCAAATCGATGGTTGTTCCAATCAAGTGGAAGAGAGATAGATGCGGCGCAAGCGTATAATGAGCGTCACGGGACACAGCGTAGCGGAACAATGTGCGTTACGGGACACTTTTTCGTGCGTGCAGCCGGCGTTCATCGATTTATTATACGTTGTCACGTCAAAATAACGAGCCAAAAAAAAAATCGCACATAGGAATTATGACTTGAGTGCGCAACCCCCTTAACCCAGGGGGTGGCTTATCGGGAGAGGGGTAAGTTGTTTGTGTTCCGCCGTGAACCGCCGGTTGACCCAGTGGCACGGCGCTATCTCGCTCCTTCTGCGAGCCCGCTATCAGCGACCCCGTATCTGGGGTCACGTCACGCCGTACGCTTGTGGGTCAAGATGTTGTTTTACACGTCCCTGCAGAGTCCTCCCGTTGTTTTTTTTTTTTTTTTGTTTTTTAGTCCTCCCCTGTTTGGGACACAATACTACCGTAGTCGTTGGAAGTAAAAGTCCTTTCCCCATCCATTTAAGGGTCTGCAAAACCATTTCGTGCGTAGCGCCTAATTTTTTTTCCATACATGACCATTATTAGTGAAGTGGAATAAATGAAGTAGCTTATAGTAACTTGGCTTCTGGATTGTAGCCGCGTCCTTGGCGCCAGCGTTTCGGTTCGACATTGCAGTCGCCATCCTCAGGGAGCAGGTAACTGAGGATGGCGACTGCAATGTTGACCGAAACGTCGGTGAATTATTCGCCAAGGACGCGGCTACAACCCAAAAGCCAAGCTACGTCAGACAATGGCCGCGAAAGCCTGCGAATATTTTGAAGTAGCTGATAACTGACGTAATTTTAATGGTTGCCAGTCCTTCAGAGTAGATGTTAAGACGTACATCAACCTTCGGAGACAATGCGTTGCGCCGCACTCATGTGAACCGCGCTCGTGAGGTCTTGAGGCGACTACCACTGGTCAGTGCTGCGAGCGAGCGCGCTTCACATTGGTTGAGTTTTTGCCTTTTATCTTAACTCACGCCTGTGTATTGCGATTACACTCCGTGTTGACAAAAGCCCCTCCCTTTATTCCACTTATTGATGGGTCATCTCATCTTGTATTTTTCGCCACTGTGAAGTTTTGTAGGCTTGATTAGAGACGGGACTGTGATTTTCGTGATTATCATTGGTGATGTGTTAACCAAGTATACTTACAGTGTGCTATAAAACTTGTCTACTGAAAATTTATTTATTTTCATAATGTGCCAAAAATTCCCTCGGATTAGCATTTCCAAAACCTTTTGCTTCAATTTAATTTACTTTGTTTCTCCTAAATATTTGTCATATTTAAACTTTTCCCTTCTAAGGCTCACTCCCATTTAAACTTTGCCAAGCTGCTGTCAGTCCTTTCCCAGGCTCACTCGGCACAGGATAACTGTGTCCAGCCGACTCTGCTGGACAGACTTTAGTTCCCACCGGCCAGAACACGCCCTGGCGTGTTATCTAGTACCTCCTGATCCATTCTGTCACGAACTCACGTTTTGTTCTGAGCTTCGGCAAGCTTCTCAGGGTCGGCTTCCGACCTGAGACTCAGCTGCGGTAGGCGAGTTAGGTCAGGCCTCTCGGCCCAAGTTACACCCCGGCCAGGCACGTAGTCTAGGGCCGGAGCCCCGTTTTCCCACTGACACCCCCATCCCTGTTCCGAGAAGTGCTCCTACCAAGGTCTTCCTTTTCGCAGCTATACCGCAAACGGTACCTCTCGGTGGTATCGTGAACTAAATTTTAAATCTCAATTCCGTCTTTACCCGCCTGAGCGCGGCACATTCGCGCTCCCTGCGACCTATGTCTCGACCACGAACCCATCTACTTCCCCAGCCTCTCGTCTCGGAGCGCCAGTGTCGCCCCTTTGGTCCTAGCTTATGTGCAGTGCCTGCACCGCGATCTCTCGTGGCGGCCTGGGCAACCAACTGCATTTAGTTCCGTAACTCGCCACGAGATTGCCCCCCATCCCAGCCTGTTACACCCCTCTACGAGTTGCCCCTTGACTGCCGTCCACCTGCAATACACACATACCCCCCTTCCCCTGGTTGATGTCTAGGCCCGTAACTGACAGGGTACCAGCCAATCAGAGCCCTGGATCCCCCTCTTCTTTGCCCCCAGGCGCCTTTCGGCATTTTAATGTACTGCGCTTCCCATGATGAGATGAAGTCGTCCTTCTGTCTCGACCGAGCCCAGATCGTGTCCTGGAACGTCGTCCGCGAATTATTTCGCTAGTTAAATTTTGTTTCGAGTGATCTCTCCAGTATGCTACTTAGTATGTAGTCGCTTTTGACCCGGGAGTGTTCACGAAATATTGTATTTTCATTATTGATTTTAAGCAGTATTCGGTAGTGCCGGAAGTGCATCGTAGTTTTGTTCGACAGCCGCGGTCGTGTCACATTTCCTGCATGGATTAATCTGCGAGTTGCAACCCACGATGGTGAGTAATAATTTACGCCTCATTCCACAATAGTTAGTCTGACGTTCCCCTTTTGTTTTTATATAGTTGAAAACTTCCAATATCCTAATTTTACACTGTGCTTCTGTGCAGTGGGTTTAAGTACCACCCCGGGCATCTCCCGAGTACCGAATTCAACTACCGATGCAACCCTTGCTACCAGCGACCCTGCAGCGGGCTTCTCTTTCTTCTCGGCCACCATTGTTCTCCTTCTTGACGACATGCGCCAGCCAACAGGACTATGAAATTAGTCTGTAATCACAATAACATTGTTTTGTTACAACAAAAATTGTAAATCACAGCAGTATCGAAATTGATCTGGTTTAGCATGATTAAATAATAATGTTATTTCAGAAATAATTTAATATAAGGGTACAAGTGGAGTTGGTATGGTTAAAATTCAATATTGTATCCTACTTTTTATAATGTATGTTAACTTCCGTTAGATCCCCGGCCGGGCTAGGATAAGTTGCAACATTTGGTAACTTAACGAGAGAGTAACTTCGTAATCACACGATTTCACTTATATTCAAATGAGGTATAAACAAGTTTAAATTAAGACTGCATTGTAATATTGGAAATTTCTGTGTAACATAAAGAGGGAGAAATAATTGGATCTAATATATATAATCCTATGTCAACAATAAAATGAATATGCTTATAAACTAACACCGTAGTCTTTAAAAAATTTTTTTGCCTTGTCGATCCTCAAACACTCAACCTGTTCTCCAGTGAGTGCTCTAAATTCATCTTGTTTCCACTCGTGTCACCTCTGGGAGATGCTATGGTATTAGGGCTCACTCCCAACTTTTGCTCAGTGCTTCCAAGCTTTTGCATTTAAGTACTTATAGAAACATGTAAGACATGAGTTGGTTACAATAACATTGAACGTTTTTAAATACCATTTAATTTTACCGTAAAGCTGCATGACCACCCTCATCATGCAAAGATGAACATTTTTCGTGACTGCTTTCTACTTGTTTAAAATTAATTCCGTTCCCTGGAATACTGATTTCATCCTGTTACGAAGCATCGTGTATTGTTATTTTGCATTGAGCAGGTGCTGGCATGTAAGAATACATGCGTAAGTTCTAACTCATAAATTGCGTGTGTGTATATATCAATGAATGTGTCGATGAGTGTATTTTCGTATTTTTTTTTAGTGCAGATTTAGTCAAGACACTAGATTCGTCTGTGACGGCTCGCTACTAATAATTCCAACCCTGTTGGTGATATTTCTTTTTCGGGCTCAGATGTTGGTAAAATTTTAAGTCACCCGCCTGCCCGGGCACACACACGATGTGCAGAGCTTCAGAAAAATAACAACGCCGTTTGAAAACTGCTTAATATATCCGAGTGGTGTGTGTTTACGAAAAGCATTTGCGGAAACGCTGGGGGTGGTTAAGTAATTCATTTTCAGGTTTCGTTTTCAAACTGTAGTTTAAGAACGATGAAAATGGTTTAAAAGGCATGTATTCAGTGTAATTTTTAGGCATGAAACTCTCAGTAGATATATTCTTGAAAGCACTTAAGTGACTTGCATTACACTTTTATTATCGTTTCTTCGCCAATTTTATGTTCACCGCCCAAACCTCACAGTTGCCCTATGCCTTACACCAGTCCACAGCCTTGCGCTTAGAGGCGACACCGTGCTAGAAGCTCCAGCGAGCGTCGCACTTACCGTCTCGTCTCACCCACACCAGTACACCCCTGAGGCGGGCCCTTTAATGGGTATACCTGCTAGAGTTATTGTGCGTGTTACTTGCTAGCGCTAAGGGTGGCACCATCACTCAGTTGCCTCTAGGAGCAAGGCAGCGAGTGATGCGTGAATCTGTAAGTAGGGACCGGAAAAATTCGCATATTCAATGACCTCCAGGATAGACTCCACGATCCTGTGCACACTCGGGCAAACGTCACCTGTTCATTGGCTACTCACTTGTGAGGCGTCTCAATTGGGAGACTCGTGGATTCGATACTGCTTTGACTGAGGGTCTATAGTAGACCCGCAGTCCTCCAGGTCAACAGTGAACCAATAGCAGGAGTTGCATAAAGGTACAATTATTTGCAGTTCAGCATATCGCGAAATGAATCCGCGAATTTTTCCGGTCTCTATCTATAAGACTTCAAGCGGTGGCGCTACAAATTTTACCGTTGGAAAATCTGTTACAAAATTCATTGGACCCGCATTGGCTACTTCCGTAGTTATTCATTGGGAAACGGTCATATCACGTTAATTTTTGGCTATTTTGAGTGGCTTTGAGAAAATTTTAAATTAACTTCGATTTGGTTTTCGAATAGTAAGGCTAGGCTGTGTTCTATATTTTTGCAACCTTAACCAAAAATAATATTTTAATCACAATATGAATTTAGTGAGAAATAGGTCTTGAAAGAATGTCCGCATTCTTCCAATTCTATCGCAGCCTGGTGTATAACAATTAAATACATTTTTGGTGGTCATTTGTTCGAGATTACAGATTCTTTGCGGTTTATTTCAAAGCAATATTTAGTTCGTACACAGTCAAGATGAGCAACTAACAATAATAAATGTACAAAAACTATGAATAGCACGTTTGAGCTTGGAACTCTTCTTAAGTTGTCATCGCGAATTTCCTGTTGGTTTTTTTTTGTGTTCGTTTAAATTTCCGGGCATCGAAGGTGGAAAGTGCGTCTGCTTTTTTTAAAAAAAAAAAGTGGAAACTTCTTTAGCCGTGTTGAGCGATTTTTGGTAGGGGAAAAACTTATGGGTTCGCGTCACCGACATGCTAGTGACGTGTTGCGCCAGACTGGCGACGCGCAGCGGCCTGTGTACATGTATACGCATATACACACTAATACATTGTATATACTCGACTGTATCATGTGCATATTGGACTCTTTTTTGGATGGGTAATTCTAGTGATATAACAACCAAAAAAATCATTTTCTTACGTACATGTGACTTAGAAATGATGTCATGTTACACATTTAAAAACAAAGTTTTAAGTTTTCACTTCTTTGTTGGCAGTCCCCATGACTGCCTTTTCATATTTTTTATTTTATTTTCCACACGTGTGCGTTGCGTCGCGAGTTGAATTGCGCGATCACGCGTTATTTTTCGTGTCGGTTCGAACGAATGGCGTTTTGACGCTGCGCCCGCGCGTGGGTTTTCCCACGCGCGACCCTGCCTCCCACCCTCCCTCCCTCCCTCCCTCTTTCCCTCCCTCCCTCTTTCCCACTCTCCCCCTCTTTCCCTCTCTCCCTCTCTCCCCCTCTCCCCCTCTCCCCCTCTCCATTCAGTCCCTGCACATGTTTGGGCGCACTCGTCCGGACGGGGAATGAACGTCAGCTGCGACTTGATTCCGTTTGGCGGGTCCACTGGTCCACTGGTCCACCGGTCCACTGGGCCTTGCTCTCGGCCAATCATGCCGTGGCACTGCGGGCGAGTTCACGCTTCGTGGGCGGAATGTTCCGCTTCGAATCATCAAACGAGTGATATATATATATATATATATATATATATATATATATGTATGTATATATGTGTGTGTATGTATATATAAATACTCTTACAGAGGAAACTGAAACCATGTCCGTTGGGTGGGCCCCCCATTATTACTACCTAATAGCTAGAGACCTGCAAAATTCGCGGTTTCGATGGCCTTCAGGATAGACTGCACATACCCCTGTACACTCGGGCCAATAACGCAAGTTCATTGGCTGCCGACTTGTAAGTCGTCTCAGCTGGTTTGTCTGTGATTCGATTCTTCTTTGGTTGAAGGTTTATAACTGGTTGAGATTCGTCCAGATAAACAGTAAGCCAATAGCAAAATCATCTAAGAGGTATATGTGTTTTTAATTCTAGCCTATCACCGAATGAATCCGCGAATTTTGCAGGTCTCTACTAATAGCTAGGGACTGAAAAAATTTGCGGGTTCAATGACCTCTAGCATGAACTCCATAGTTCTACGTACACTCAGTCAAATGTCACCCACTCATTGGCTGCTGTCTTGTGAGACGTCCCAACGTAGCAGTCTGTGATTTGATGCTGCTTTAGTTGAGTTTTTCTCATTGGCCCAGAGTCACCCAGGTGAGTTGTCAGCCAATAGCAGAGACAGCACTGAGGTATAACTATTTGAATTCTAGCCTATCGCGAAATGAATCCGCGAATTTTTCCTGTCTACTAATAGCACAATAACAACTCGGGACGTGCGGTTCAAGTGTCTAATGACAAAGGTGGTTCAGCGTGTGAATTTTTGCAGTCTAGACCGTCACAAAATAAAAACTTGAATTTTTTTCTTGTCTGTTTATATGCCTTTTTTCCTTGGCCAGTTTTATTTTAAGCATTTACCGAGCGTATGGAAAATTGCACAGTAAGAGGAGAAAATAAATCGACATCACAAATGCACGATATTAAAGTTATAATGTTCTATTTTGAATGGATAGGTTTAGTAAAATAAAAATAAAAAGATATTTGCGAGAAATTCAATAAATATTTTTGGGAGTATCCAGTAACATTGGCTTCAAACAAAATACAAATTTCATTTCTGTAATACTTTTACTTCTCCGTATTTCTACGCTCCAAAAACTTAAATATAAATGTAAATGTAGCAGATAAATGTTATATATATATATATAAATTTAAGAAATACTTCAAATTAAACATTGTAAACTTTAATATAAAATTATGATAAAAAGTTAGTTACATACTTAATAAAAACTAAGTTACATTCGATATTTTAATGTTTTGAAAGTTGGACGTAAAAATATTAGTTTTCTGAGAGGAACCTTTTGCCATAGTTGTTCATTGAACTACTTCAGAAATATTTCTTCTTTTGCAGTCTTAGTTCTTTCTTGAAAACATGAGCTTTATGGTAGTTCTTGTGTGAAACTACCGCCTCAGAAGTTTTCTGCGTCATGGAGAACTCGGTCGAACATCCAATCAACTAACAGCACAATTTCATAAAAACGCGCACTCTGAGATACTCCCTTGAGATTGGTGCATCTCTTGTGCAAGTGCATCATCTATGTTTGTTTGTGAAATTTAGTTGGGTAATCATTACGAAGTGGTCTTTTTATGCGAACATATTATGGGTACTCAGCAAATTAATTTTACAGAAATAATTTGTTGCAGTAGGCTACTACTTTTATTCAATTATTATATCAACATTACAAATAGAATGCTTAAATATAAAGATGTTCGTAAGTGTTGTATATTTTAATGATGATGCTAGTAAATTTGTCCACTGTTTTGCGAATTATTATAATTATTATTTTTTTATAAAGGGAATGACTGTTACCTTAAAGTTTTAAAGTACCTACACGTATGTATTACTATGTCGATTTTGTGGTTATTTCGTGTTTTTTTTCTCGAGTTTCTGCAGTGGAATCAACATCTCAGCGGTATACACTTTGAACGAATAATACGGACAGCGCGTATTTCTATAAAGCCATGTTCTCAGCGTTCTTATACTGTTGTAATTATAACAATTAACTAGCATCACGGAAGCTTAGCTTGTTTAATCTCTCACGTCGCCGACGAAAGAGAATGTAGCACAAGCATAACGCCTCAGAGAACATAACACTTTGTTTAAAGATTTTGAGAAAAATAGAACTCACGTAGTTCTGGAATTCCAACATCGGTGGAAAACAAGGAACACCTGAAGTGGCCGGTAATTTTGAGTTTCTCGAAGAAAAAATTCCCTGAAAAGGCAAGGGAAAAAAATCTATATTTCTTTTGTCGAAGAACTAAAAAAAATGGTTGTATTAAGCCTGTTTCTGTATAGCTAACCTCCTTGTATATGGAATAGGTCTTTGTTGAAATGTTGTCAATTTTTGTGCAGATTTGTATTCCTGTGACTTTGGATTTTAATTTTGATGGGGTTTTGGAGTGTGACGTAATAAACCTTTGTTTGCGTAGTTTCCAGAAGTTTTGTTACTGTATAAAACGTTTTGTCACATCATTAAACAATCAGTAAGTTTTAACTATATCAGAGGTACGAAGTAGTGCAGAAATTTATATTGGTTTGTTTTCTAAGAAAATGTTACAGGTTTTTAGTCAGTGAAAAAATTAAAGACCTGGAAAATTCAGGGGAAAATGAGGAAATTCTGTTTGTAGATTTGGCTAGACATCCTTTAACAGAAACATGATTATGTATTATTTTTTTGGCAAAGCTTTGAAGAGACAGAAATTGTGTTTCCGGCAGCGTGGCAAAAAGCTTACAAACTGGTTTAATTGAATGCACTACACTGAGTTTCCTTTAACTCTTGCGTGTTTCTGTTTAAATTCAAGTAAGCGGGACCTTTAAGTCAGTTTTTGACTGTGATTGTTTTTCTGTAGTATGTTATGTGCCATGTAGTATGTTATGTTACTTCACGGTATTAAATAATATACGGAAGTTCAGTTTAACCATTTTAAAACGGCGAAGGATATTTGTGTGGCAAACCGGAAACGCCTCCGTATATTAAAGAAAAAAGTTATAGCATCTTTGAAAATTGAAGCTATATTTTTGAGCACTTTATTATCGTCCTCTGATTTATGCCGTTATAAGAGATTTCTACAGAACGGGCGAAGCTTAAAGGATTTAAATGTAGATGATCTGGAGTAAAAGCGAACAAAGTCACGCTCTGTGCAACAGAAGTGCGCTATACAGTAGATTGAAATATCGTTAATGGCCTTAAATGATCACGTGATTTTAGGTGTCTATAAATGTTTTACGACAAAAAATTTTCAAAGTTCCTGAATGATTTTGATAATAATTTTTACAATGACTAGTGAGGTATGATTTCGTTGAGTATTCAACATTGATCACACTGATGAGTGGTGGGAGTTTTTACCACCGTGACCCTAATGACATACCATTTAAATGGTCTGCGTTATAAATGATTTCGTTTTATAAAAAAATCCGACCCCGTTTAGAACTGGTCTGTGATGAAATAATCATTTCCGCCTAAAAAGGTTAACTGAAGCATAGAATCATTTATTCGTAAACCACTAACTGATCCAAAAGCTAAACATAATCCTACAAGAATATTGTCAGATAAAATACTCTATTCGTTATTATTCATAGAATAATTATTTCGTAAGTCTTAAAAAGTAATTTGGCGAGTATTAAACCAAAACTCAGCTTAATCACTTTAATAACTAAAATTAGTTTTATATGTATATATATTTCTTGTCTAGTTGATATAAAAGTTTTAGTAAACCATCCAGTTTGTTAGAAAACAATTCTTAAAGAAATATGTTATTTGATTTGTTTCTCTATGCCAGTTATTTGTTTTAGTTAAACGTGTCTAAGAATTATGTGTTGCTCTATGGTGGGCATTTCAAATGCTAACTAGGAACAACAACTGGAAGGAGAGTGATTTTTTGACTGTGCCATACTGAATTAATTAAAAAAATGGAAGATTTTCTTATATTGCAAGAATATAGTCCTAGCCGTTTATGTGCCATTTAAAAGTAGTAAAATAGGATTATTACTAGTAACACCAATTTTCAATTGATGGTAGAATAAAGATGAGCGTGGAATGTATAAGATAAGTATTTAATATTTATTGTAATATTGAACTAACACATTGTTTATGAAGAATCTGTCAAGAAAAACGTTTTTGTTTATTGTGAGAATTATATACTTTTCATGCCTTTGATATAGGTTGGTGTATTTTTCCAAGACATTTTTAATTTAAAAGGCAATTATATTATTTGTGTTTATCAGAAATCACCTGTTAACTTTAGAAAACTGAGATAGCCTATGGGGCAAACTGTATATTCATGTGTATTGTCAGAGCCAATATTTCAAGTATCATATCCATCTATTATGAAACTTTGGTTGTATAATTAACTCATACTTGGCTACACGTAAATGGCAACACTGTTGCATAAAAAATGCTAGTATTATTTCTGTTCACTAATTAGTTCACCAAAATTTGACTACATCAAACGTACCTACTTAATGTATTTTAAATATTTAATAGTAACCAAGTATAGATGTTTCCTGTTGTTTCTAGCAAGCTATGCACTTCAAATTTTACACAATTGACTCAGTAAATAATGATTATTCATTGATTCATAAAATTAACAAAGTTAAATTGATGTAGGGGTAGATGTGTGAGTTGTACATGACTATACATATGAGAGATAGAAAAATTATACTATAAATTATATATTTTTTAACATCTCTTATTCGGTCTGAGTTTGATGGTGACTAAAATCTTCTTAAAAGGCTGCACGTAAACTAGAATGATAGCCATGTTTTTATATAGAACGGCGCCGTGATGGTTTGCAAGGAATGTTTCATTAATTAACTATACGTTGCTGCTACGTACCTTTTCTCAGTGATTGATGCATTAGCTAATTACGTTTTGCTGTGGTCATTTTGCACCAGTTAATTACTCAGGGGAAACGCGCAAATTACAGGTTTGCTCACGAGAGGGAGTCGAAACCATCTGACTGTAAAGGCGAAGCTTGCTTGTACATCAAATGTAAAATCACCCTTATACGCCCAAGCCTTAGTAATAACTTTCAATGTTTCCGTCGTGCAACCGCATGTTTTTGAGTGTTTTTTTTTTCAGCCGGTAAGTTTCTTAACTTGTAACAACACCGAGATCTTATGCACTACCAAAAATGATTGCTAATCGGAAATACATTACGGTATACATTACATTAACTTAAATTAAGTACCAATATGTTTTACAGATAAAAGGACCGTAACAAAATTCAGTGAATAGGTGTAATTTTGTTTGTTATTATGTTTTAAAATGTAGGAACAGAGAGCAGAACGTAAGATGAGGCAACGCCAAGTTAAAGCGATTTCGAGTTTGTACCACGATGCCATAAAAGGCGCCAAAAACATATATGTGTACTCTTTTAAACACATTTGATCATTAATATTTACGTCTTCGTAAATAAACAATTATTTTTTTTACTGCGATGAGCAAGTCTACACCAAAATAATTTTTAACCCAAAACCTATCGAAAACAGCCGATTGTTTCATACATAATCGCCAATTCATAAATAATAATGGAAGTGTGATAAATGATAATTACGGCAAAAAATACGGTATAATTTAGCTGCTTAACCTTTTCAGCCATAAGCTAAGATAAGCGATGAATTCTTGCGACGTTATTTCCTAGCTAACTTCGATGTTAATCTCAAACGACGAGTGTTTTCAGCATAGACAAAGAAAGCATCACGCATTGTATCGTTGTTAGCTGATCCCTCCCCTTAAGGCACGTAAAAGGAGACGGATCTCCCAGAACATTCCACCATCGAGCCTCTGCTTCCACAATGCACGGAAACGTAGTAAAAGGCAACCATGCATTAAGATTGAATTTCAAGGTTACGACATATTAATTTAATAAAAAAAAGCTTCGAGATCATATTAAGGACATAATTTACGTACTTGATAAAATAAACGACTAAGTTGTATAGAATACTAGATATTCTTGTACTTGAAACAATCTTTAACGTATTTAAACATAAACAAACATGGCTACCACCACAGCCAAATACTCGGCTTCTATTGGTCGCGCGGAGCAACGCAAACGGAAGAGCTCAGCATTGCCGAGGTAATCTGCGTGCTATCGTAGAAACTCCGTTTCCGTGTCATTGTAGAACGGGCCTAACGTTGGGTTTCGAACGGCGCTCGGCGCTCGGCCGGGGAGGGTGGCGACCCCCGCCCGCCATTGCGCTGTTGCCGTCATGCGCTGTTGCCGTCATGCGCTGTTGCCGCTACTCCGTCTCCCCCCCTCCCCTCCCCACACACGTCAGCGTCCACGCGCGACGCCAGCCCCGCGGCGACGGGCTCGCATCTCGCTCCGCTGCCGACCAGATAAGCCCCTGAGGGGTCTGACCACCGTGATAAGCCCTCGTATTCCCCCTCCACCACTCACACCGCCCCCCCCCCCCACTCCTGCCCGCCACAATGCTAGCTGTGCCGCTGCTAGACCCACAGACAAACGACGTTGATACGCCATGCGTCCAGCTTTTGATATGCTCTGTGCGCCATCGAGTGAGCCAGACATCGGTCAGCAGTTTGCAGTTCATACATTTTGTTACTTAACACATACAAGCTCCAAACTTAAAAGAGTTAAACACATCAAACAAATACATTAAACTTTTTTTTTAATTTTATTTTTTATTTTCATTTATTTTTTATTTATTTTTTATATTATAAAATGGATTAGATAAATTTATCTCTAAACTTGAGTTTCTCTGATATGACGTTTCGTATCATTATATATAAATACTTATATAAATTCACTTTTGTAAACTACATTTACTCTTGGAAAGTTTTGATCCTTGGATCTGGTGACCTGCAGTGTCCTCGGAAAAAATACTAAACCCTGGCTTTGGAGCCGATTTTCGACAAGGAATTTCATTAAAGTACTGCCCACCAGATTGGAATTCATTAGGCAATCATTACTATAAAGTTTCCCCTTGTTCGCGCTGTCCGGCACAGATGGCAGCATCGTGGTTACACATTTCCGTTACATTCACGAAATTACTCCTATCAAATGCCGCATGCCGTATACCGAGAGATAATATGTTACACAACCTGGACTCACACGTCGGTGGACTCGAGGCGGACTGGGGTCTGAATCCATGTAGGTCTGCAACTTGTACTGATTTGTTATATTTTGCGCGGTTACCGAAAATCACTCCGGTCCAATGTTTCGATGCGTTATCCTCAATTGTAGGCGTCGGTCGACTTTTATCAACCTATTGTGTTAGGTTCCCGTCCCTATGCATCTCGCTGTCGAAGAGACGTCAAGCCTACTTTTCGTCGCCAGATTGTATTGTTCCAACTGTAAAAAAGAAGGTATGTGTCGTGTGAAAAACTATACCTAAACACTACGTTATTTTCAACCCGTCGTGCTTAAACCGCAGCAGCTAATTTTCTGTTATTCTACAGCTTTCTCGAATAACTGCACTTCTGTAGCCATCGTCATCATCATAATCATCATCATCATCATCATCATCATCATCATCATCATCATCATCATCATCATCATCATCATCATCAACAACTGCTTTCAGCGTGTGGCCGAGTCAGCAAAATTAAAATGCATCAATCTTCCTCTGTCCCTCCACTATGTAAATGGAACAGAAATATTCATGTAAAATTACAGATATTTTTGACGTGACAACGTCTAATAATTCGATGAACGCCGGCTGTACGCACGAAAAAGGATGACTCATTGTCCCGTTACGCTCATTGTACGCTTGCGCCGCATCTATCTCTCTTCCACTCGATTGGAACAGCCATCGATTTGACTTTTTCGAGGCACATTAAACTTGTAACACTCCCATTAGTTTCCTACTTTTCCTATCATCGTCCTATCCTTAACAGAATAACACAGATTGGAAGAAGTTAAATAGCAAACGTATAAAAGTTATAGTTAAAATAATCTCTTCGTTAAAGTAATAAACATATTTGAATTAACGAGTGCAAATAAAAGTAAATTTATCAATTAAATTATAGATTTCATTTCACTCTTTCTTTGTATCCATACAAAATAGTGATAATTCAATAAAAATGATTCAATTTTATTCATAAAATTATGCAATTATTTCATCAATTTTTTTATAACGTAGTCACGTTAAACTATCGTCCGTAAACTGACTTAACAGACAACCAATTTTTTTTTTATTTTTACATTTACATGATAACCACTGTATCACTACAAAATAGTTCTCGCAGTAATATTGGGTTAGGATTCTTAACTTGGCATGTATGCTGTGTGTTGTCCCAGTACCTCCAATAGTTAGTTATTTGTAAACTGTTCCCCGAATAGCGTTCCATTATTAACTGCGCACATTATTAAGCATTATACAACAAAATAAAGTCAAATTGCTGAATAACCAATTATCATTTTTATGGTGCAAAAAAAATTGTGCTTAAATGAAACATCAATTAAAATATAAAATTATACCCCAATTTACGGAAGATATACTCAGTATTTCGTATATGCAAAAATTAACTACAACCATGTATTCATTGTACAACGATACAATATCATTCTCTTTCTTGTAGTATTACAAACTATTTCGTGGCAATTTGTAATATAACAGAACTTTTTTTTCTATGCACAGCCTTCAGGTTTCAGCTTCCCCCCTCCCCCTCAATTTAATGGCTGCGTGTGGACTGCCACGTTGGAAGGGAAGGCATTTTTTTTTACGTATAGGCGTTGCAGAATTCACAGTCTTTCAGAACACTCCTACGTGACAGAAATCTAATTTTTTTTTTTGTAAAAGTTCCATTATCACGTATCCACGTTTATTCGTCATCATGATGGCATGATTCTGTGTACATTATTTTAATTTAGTAGTCAGAAGATTCTGGACGTTACAGAAACAAAAGGAAAAAAATCACAAGACCTGACATTATTTGGCATTGAGTGTTTCACGTTTTTACCATTATCTTCCAGCTGGTGGTTAGTGCCTGGAAAAAGAAAAAAAAAGGGGGGGGGGGGGCTGGTTATATGTTTTTACAGAATTTCGCCGTGGCCATTGTCTGATAAACAATCTTGCAATTTTTTGCACCTACGTTTCGCTCTGCTTTGCAGCGGGCATCTTCATGGTTTTAGAATGAACACTGGAGATTAAATAAGTCCGCACACACTGACACTGCAATGCGGCTCTACAACAAAAACAAAATAATTTATAGCTTATATATAAATATATATATATAATGTATAATGAGACTTCAGGTAATAAAACTAAATTAAAAAATTGCATGACACGATCAACACACCTGGTCGTAAGGAAATTTCAGTTTACAGCAAAAAAAAAAATCAGTAGGTATTTTTTGAGCTTTGTGCAAATTCTCACGCGGCGTCGCTTCCAGGGTGTAACGTCGCAGCACTGAACTGATTAGCGATTGATGGCATGTGTGTGTGTGTATGGGTGTGTGTGGGAGGGTCGCACCCCTGGGGGGATTTCCCTCTCCAATAACGGGCGGTGAAGAAGCGCTCCCCTGGGACGTGTGTGTGTTGGGAAAGGGGGGGAAAGGGTTAACGTACGTGAGCCCCTCTTCCCCCCTACCCCCTGTGTAACACCCGTCGTTATCGCAAACGACCGCAAACTTGTCTGCGTCACGGGAGGAAAGCCCGCAACGGCCAACCTGGGACCGATGGCGCTGTTGCGTCGCTCTCCCTGCCGGGCATGGATCCACAGACTCCGAGTCAGGCGCCGGGATAAGCTAGAGACCGGAAAAATTCGCGGATTCATTTCGTGAAATTCTAGAATCCAAAAAAAGTTTGCCTTTTTACTGCATCAGTGATTGGTAGAGACCAAATAAATAAATTCGCGGGTTCAATGACCTTCAGGATGGACTCCAATATCCACTTAACACTCGGAAAAATGCCAACTGTTCATTGGCTGCTGACTTGAGTCGTCTCGACTGGGTGTCCTGTGATTCGACACTTCTATGAGTGAGGGTCTCTAATTGGCCCTCAGTCCTCCAGATTAACAGTGAACAAATGGCAGAAGCAGCTCTAAGATATAATTATTTGAATTTTAGCATAACACGAAATGAATCCGCGAATTTTTCAGGTCTCTAGTGATTGGGCCACAGTTTATCTGAATGATACTCGGCCAATGAAAAAAACCTTTAACAAAAGAAGTATCGAACCACGAGCATCCCAGTTAACAGGTGTCACGAGTCAGTAGCCAATGAGCAGGTGTAATTTTCTCGCGTGCATAGATGATCGTGGAGTCTATCCTATAGGTCATTGAAATCGCGAATTTTTTCCGATCTCTAGGAATAACCTGTGTTCGTGCATCTTCGGTTTCTTTTTTTTTTTTCAAGTGAAACTTCTTCAAAGCGTTTCAGGTAAGTCGAGGCGATGACCTATCATAGAGTAACGAAAAAAAATGCAAGGTTTAGGAGGAGGGTACAAATAGTTTTGGAAGGGGAGGGGTGAATAATGAATCATGTAGTCATCTTCGCACTTTTTTTTTCGTTGCCATGTTTGTCAAAGAGCTGCTGGCAGAAGACATGTGCATGGAATAAACTCAACCATCCACGAAACACAGACTTGATTCTACAGTGTTTCGACACAAATCTAGATTCGAAATCTTTTCGTGAAAGAAACTTGCGCAATTTTATTGATCACGAATTACTGTTCACTGTACTTTTCACAAAGGAAAATCCTTGGAAACCCAGTTGCCAACGATATCACGTGTAAAACTGCAAGACAGAGCTTTTTTGTCAGATTGCCAATGGTACAAAGCTCTGCCTTGCAATTTGACAAGTGATGTCGTCGCCAACTGATTTTCCAAGGACCATCATTGTTAAAAGTACAAACAATTTTTTTTTTACAGTGTTGTATCCGGCGTTTCGTTGCATTGGCCACCCCACGCCTTTTATTTAAAGAGCTCGCATTTTTGCGTCTGCCATACAGGGCATTTCATGTTGACATTCCTTTAGACCATCGGAACATCACGCAATCTTTGGTGCTGCTATTCGAATGTCACTGCGCTTGAGCTAGATGATTAGTGTTATGCTAATAGTATTTTTATAATGACACGAAGTATGACACATCGTACTTTAATTTAAAAAGTATTATATAAGGACGAGATATCGGAAAATAAAGTTATTTTTCAACATGTTCTTGGTATTAATAACGTTTTATCACTGGGTTTTTATAATTTGGCTTCGGTAAAGTTGAATAAATACGTAATTTCTGAAGTTTTTAGTGAATAACTTATATAAAAAATCTCTCCCGGGAGGTCATTGGCGTTTAGTATTTTTATTCATTTTTTGTGATTAAAACTGTAATTATACTTTCATTAGACAGTATATGTTATAGTCTTTTAAAATCTCTTCTTGCTTGGCGTATGTCTTAATAAATGAAAATTTTTATCACGCAAAGTTGAAAAATTGTAATGGCATAAAATCTTTTGTAACCAATACGGTGATTTTCAGTGTCTATCCTTCCTCTTTAATTCATTGTTATTAGTGTATTTAAAATATACTAATAGTTTTTGCACATCATATTTACTATTTAGAAAGGCCAAGTAATTCTATAGCACAACGTGATTACATGGTGTTTATGTGAAAGTTTCATCGTATTATTTTGTTAACTGCTTGAGTGACCACAGGCAGGAATATTGGTGGCACTTTAGAGCATCTCATCCTTAGATTGCAGTTTGCATTTAAATGGGAATTTACTTTCTGCTATTAGCGCTGTCCTTTTTTCGGTGTGCTCTGTTGCCAGATACACGGCATAGAGCGCAAAAGTATCAGACAAAAGTTTGTAATGTAAAGGAAATTTGTTCAATGTATCGGAAAAATTGTATTTTGCGAGGTAAAATTTGGAATGATAATTGTAATAATACATTTCCTGGTGCATCATTAAGAGCATCATCTGATATATATATTTTTATTTATAAGGAAATGTAATTGGTAGACGCCAATTTAGTTTCAGTCGTTTTTGTTAAAATTTTGTTTATATCATTTAATTTTAAGAGGTTTGGCTCCTTTCAGCCTTGCCCATATTTTCGTGGAAAGCATTGTTATTAAATGTGACTGTTACAAATATTTTCTCGTGTGAAATAATAATTGGTGTTTAGCATTTAATTATTTTTTTTCTGTCAAATTAACTAAAACTGTAATTGATAATGCTTTCAGTAGACACTATTTTATAGTATTAGAAAAATCAAGAAATATTATAGTTAAAATTATGTTAAAACTTATTGTGATTAACGATGGTATAAAATAAGACTTTTAATTTTAACAAATCGGATAGTATCAATCTGACAACAGTGTTCGCCATTTACTCTATACTGCAATCTAAGCGTGAAACAGACTGTACACGAAGACACACATTTGCATTTATATTCACCACTAGTAATCACGATAATGTTTCTACGCCTTTCTCTTAACTCGGCCACTGATTTGCATGTTGCATTGTGCGATTGAAATCAAACGAAATAAATAGAAGAGTTTTTTCACGACTTAAGTCTGTTTGATATTAGTTCGAACATACTGTGTAGGTTACTAACGTATTTTTTTACGTAGCTAATTATTGCATAGACTCACTGAGCGCAGGAATTTCGAAAGCTTGCCCAACGACAAATCTGCCCTCGAACAATGGCTTAAGTTTTCTTCTTTAAATTTCTAAATAGTAATTTTTTTTTTTTTAAATGCTGGCGTTTCATAGCTGTTAGTCAGTGGCATTAAATTGGATTCAAATTTATCAGTTCTTAAAATTTGCACTGACAGTATTTGTAAACAACTTGAGGTAGTCGTGAGTGTTTGTAAACAAAAACGTCGTGTGATGCAATGCAACGGACATCTAGGAATTTGAGCACCACAGATGGTACTACTGATGAGAACTGCCAAATTTGAGGCAAATTACACGGCCTAGACGTATAGGTGGGAAACACAACCCGAAAAATGGCATGCAGCAGACTTTCTGATAGCCCGATCTTTTTTTTTTACTTCTTTTTTTGTTAGGAGGACACGGCGAAGGAAGTGCGGCGTACAAGTTGATCCTCTTAATGAAGTTTAGGGTCTTCGCCCGGGCATCGTGTAGTCTTAGTGTAAGAGCCCGTGTTACTAAACTTGGGGTAATAACCGCTTTCCCGGTACATTATCGAACACCCAGTATCTTGATAGCCCAGTTGGGGGAAGGACATCTTCCACACACTTCCCGTCTTCTTACTTCTCGAGTTCTCCTTTAGCAGGGAAGAATAGTCGGTAGGGGGGACGCACCACAACGCCGAAAAATGTCATTGCAGGACTGCCACAAAGGTTAGGTTAGGTTAGACTAGGTTAGGTTAGACTAGGTTAGGTTAGACTAGGTTAGGTTAGACTAGGTTAGGTTAGACTAGGTTAGGTTAGGCTAGGATAGGCTAGGCTAGGATAGGCTAGGTTGTTAAGTTAGGTTAGGTTATATTACGCTAGGTTAGGTTAGGTTAGGTTTGATTGTGGTATATCGGCGTTAAGGTACATTTAAGAAACACACACAAATTCATTCAGTTGTTATTTCGGCGTTTTGGTACACAGCAGTTTTCCAGGTGTCGGCGTTGTGGTCAATTTGGCATTCGGCGTTATGATATTTCGGCGTTGTGGTAACGACCCGTCGGTAGGCGTGTTGTCACGCTTGGATAGGTGTAGGGAGGGGGGGGGAGGAAGGAGCCGGATCACTTCAGCACCGGTGCATTGTGGGTGTTTCGATTCTCGCGCGCTTATTGGTGGGTCGCTTGGGACGCGACCGGAATTCCTGGTGCCGAGAGCACCAATAAACCCGCTTCTTCAATCGCTCGAAGAAGAAGCTTGTGTACTTGCGGCGCGCGTTCGCCTCGGACCGTCCTCGTCTAGACGTCCGGGGCAACCACTTTCCGCCATTTCGGATCCGTCAGTAATCTACACAATTAAAAAATGTACACGTTCGTTCGTTCAAAGTCTTTAGTCTCCAAAAGTTCTTCACCGATTGCTTTGAAATTCTGACACAACATTGCATTCGAATACGCATGTTTTTATATGACTATGAAACAACTGTGACATAAAATGATCGACAATAATATTGATATGTAAATATATATAAATTAATGCTTGTGTGTTCGTCTTCTGTTTTGTAAAGATAAATATGTAGATATAAAGCTTTAGAGAGAGGTATAGAGAGATACTGAGATGCAAATATACATATATATGTATAGAGAGAGAGCAAGGGATATATAAAGAGAGAGATATATAGATATATTGATTGAGATATAGGTAGAAATATTTAGACATATAGAGATAGTGTGATGTGGAGAAATATTGATTGAGATATATAAATATAGAGATATAGAGAAATATATAGAAATATTATGAGATTATTAGTGTGACATAGAAAGATAGATACAGATATATGCTTTGTATAGGTATCTGTACCTACTTCAACAAATTAAAAAAAAAATTAAGAGTCATAGCAACGCATGCCGGGATTTAGCTAGTCTTATATATAAAAATCAATGTTTTTGTGTTCGTCTATTATGCGTTCGCGCATCGTTAATCCGATTGCGTTGAAACTTTGCACACTTGGGCCTTCGATGCACGAGAAAGGTCACAGTATACGTGAGATTTCAAGAAAACCACCCGTGGAAGCAGAATTTTGATACTTCTTGATAAAATTTCGCGGCTGCATTGTTTCTGCTTTCTTCGTATCAGTGGCAACGGCTATTGCATAACTGATGCCTTCTGCGTCTCCATGGCAAGGGGTATTGCATTGTTCGATTTTTGTTCCCATTCTAGGCGCGGTAGTGCGGTATCCACAAGGAAGGCATGCATAATGAGTAGAGACCTGCAAAATTCCCGGATTCATTCGGTGATAGGCTAGAAGTAAAACACATATACCTCTTAGATAATTTTGCTATTGGCTTACTGTTCATCTGGACGAATCTCAACCAGTTATAAACCCTCAACCAAAGAAGGATCGAATCACAGACAAACCAGCTGAGACGACTTACAAGTCGGTAGCCAATGAACTTGCGTTATTTTCCCGAGTGTAAAGGGGTATGTGCAGTCTATCCTGAAGGCCATCGAAACTGCGAATTTTTCAGGTCTCTAATAATGAGCGGTGCGAGAGTTCTGCCAGTAGACTTCCGAAGCGAAGCGCGGGTACATCAGCTAGTATGATATAAAGTGTAATTTAATTGTTTGCATCCAAACTATTTATATGGAACAGCGTTAAATTAATAAAATATTCTAATGCTGTTGATGTTCTGGTTTTGATCAACAAGCTCCACTCTTACCACCGATTAATCCTTTGTCGTGGAACTTGTCTCGTCTACTTCTTGGCTTTTAGGTTCCAACCACGTGTATATAATTGTAAAATAAATTATTTGACGTCTGTAATTAATTTTTTTATTGTTTTAGATACATTCATAGTTTAGCTCTCGTTAGTAGTTTGTGAATTTTTTTTATCATTTTATTAATATTGTGGTTTATTGTTTTTTTTAAATTTAAAGGCCAATTTAATTTTAACGCTATTTAAGCATGTCTTCATATGGTACAATAATAGGTATTGAATTAACCGTTATTATTTGCGTTTAGATATAAAACTTGTTTAAGTATATTTTTTATAAATGAAATAATATAAATACTTTTCCTTGGATAATAAAAGAGTATTTTCTTAAGAAAATAAAATTTCTTGTTTATGTTTTTAATGTTGTACTAAAAATTCAAATTTTTATGGCAAGGGCTACATACAGATTATTTATTCAAAATTGTATATAGTACGTGATTTCATGTTATCAAAAGTATTTAGTAAACACCCTTTATTTGATTTAATCTTCATAAACATTTGCTATTTTTATGTTACAATTTTTTTAAAAATCATTTGCAAGTTGTGGAAAATATAAAAACAAAATAATGTAGTGTTCTGTAACAAATACCTATACATTTTGTGGATGTTTATGCCTTTGAGAAGGTAATTTTGTGTGTAGTTTTACCAGTACCTTTAAAGTTGTGTTCTTTTTATTATTGCAATACATCAATTTATCCAAAAGCTCATTGTAAAAGGTCTCTGCTTTCAGTAATAGCAGAGTGCGCTTTTTAAAGTGCTTATTAGCCTATAGTATCGTTTGTGAAATAAATCTAGAACATGATTTATAATGCATTAATTTATGTCCACAGGTGGGTGCTTAAATGAAGTTTTACATCGAAGGGAGGTGAGTTGAAAACGTTTTTAAATAACTTTGATGATAAAACCAGATTGTAATATTATTCTTTTAAGTAAGTTGTTTTTTGATGGGTAATTATGAAACAGCCATCATTGATGCTTCGTTACAGAATTTAATGCAAAATAAATAAAACTTCTCTACATGCAAGGTTATTTAATAATATTTGTTTTTTTACCGTTGCATTTCTGCGTGTATTTTTTTTAATAATACCCCGTACAAATATAATTATGTGAGTTGAATCCGTTAAAATATAAGTTATTCGTGTATGATATTGTTCATTTAGGTTTTTATATTAACGGTTATCTACGAAAATTTTGCACTCTATGCTTTCTTATATAAACAATTTCCGCTAAGTTTAGAAATAAACCTAACTGAATCCGTCCCATGATTTTTATTCTGCCAATTTCTGTGATGATCACATAAGTTTTTTTGTCGCAAACATAGTTATTGTAAATTTTAATGTTTTAGTACTTACTAAATTATATTTAAATCTAAGGTCGAAACAGTGAATTTTCGTTGCAACTAACCGATCATATCCGAGCGTAACAAATTCCAGTGACGGGCTGCTCAAACACGAAATGATTACAAGGAATCGTTATTGATCTAGTCTAGCTGATGCTAGGATGGGGATAGTTATTAGTCATTGCATTTGGTTTGTCTGTTAAATAACACGCGAAGACCGAGCGTCTTTAGCATTTATTGTTTGGTTTTAACGAGCAAATATTCGACATTCAAGTGCCTTGTTAGTAGCCAAAGTTTCATATGTCACTATAATCTCAATTTTTTTTTTTTTTTAATTTTGCGTTACTGCCAGTATTTTTTTAGCGCAATTATTATATCAGCTTCCATCGCGTTTTGTTTATATTTAAATCACGTACAACTGCTTTGTTTTGCTCATCGATTTTGATTGAATAACTTGCATGTTAAATAGTATTTTATTTTATTACATGTTTATGTTAATTTCTTACAAGTAATATTAATTAATTTGGTTGGATTTTTTGTATTGTTATGTATATCTCTAAAATGTATGATCGAGACACGGCAAAGAAAATATACCAGTTGAATTAAAAACTGATTAAAAAAATGCAAATATTTTTAAAGTAATTGTTTTTTTTTTTTACGAATTATCTGACTTTATGCTTGTGAATAAGTTTTTTTAAAGTCATTTGCATACTATCAAATATTATTACTACCACGAAAGTATTTTCTGTCGTCCACTTTTTCACTGTATGCCTTGAAGTATTTAAATGAGTGTCACAGCTAGTTAAAAGTCGTAGGGATTTTTTTTTTTACTCGCGAACATTCTGTCGCCCCTTGTTCAAAACTAATTTTCATCTCCAGGGAGGTGTAGCAAATTTGAAGGACGTTCCACAGGAAAACTTTATTGAAGAGTTAACGTTTTGCCCCCCCCCCCCCCCCCCCCCCCCCCCTTTTCACAAAATGAATCCTTTGCCTCGAATAAATATCTAAGGTTTTAATTTTTTTGTGGAATGTCTTCCGGAGGCCCGTTAGTATTTTACGTTGTCAGCACGGATTGCTAGTGGTACCATGGGCTGCACTCACAAGCTGCATAATAATAAATGTATGGTCCCAACATTAAATTGCCTGGAAATAGAGAGTTATTTGTTTGTTGATACATCAGGTTAATAATGTTCACAGGCTTTCACAGCCATTGTCTGAAGTAGCTTGACTTATGGGTTGTAGCCGCGTTCTTGGCGAATAATTCACCGACGTTTCGGTCGACATTGCAGTCGCCATCATCAGGGAGCAGTTACCTACATGCACAGTTATCAACAGTAGGTAACTGCTCCCTGATGATGGCGACTGCGATGTCGACGGAAACGTCGGTACCTAAGGTGTTTTTTTTTTTTAACGTTTAAATATTTCGTAAATCTTCTCACGGCTTGTTTGTTGCTGAATCCAGCCAGGTGGACACATCAATGCATTTCGGAAATATAAATTATATAAAAAGGGGGGGGGGGGGGGTTGTCGTCTTCTAGGGCTCTTTCATGTCGGCCTTCGTTTCTGTCCTATCTTAGTAGCGAGAAAAACTGGTCACCTTTCCGACGTCAACTGGTCGAATAAAAAAAATGGAGCTAAAACTTTTCAGTCACTGGAGTGCTGAGCATATGAAAACGGAATATGGACTTTGTGAGCATCATTACTCTATACCATCGACGTGGCGTGATGATTTTTTTTCCCCCTTAGCCGGGATTGTTTCTCGGGTGGGTGAGTTGCCTGAAGTGAAAAGGAGGGGAGGATCGGCCGAGTCAGCAAGGTAATCGCCAGATGGAGAGCACCCTGTATCAAGTATGCTCTCTCGCTGCTGTTCTCTTCGAGTGTGCCACTTCGCCTTTTGTTCCCCCTCCCGTACGAGAGAAAAGAAAAATCTGCCCGCTCAGCCTCTCCTTTGGATCTCATCTTCGCTTCTTTTTTTCTTTCTGCAACGCTGGCTGTTTGCTTCGCCAAGTAATCCTTGCACCCTTCAACCTTTGTTGCGTTTTAGTTGCGTTACGCTCAAACAATTCGCACACGCTGCGTTCCTTCATTTCCACCTCTTCTGAGCTCGCATCTCGTCTTTTGTGTTATTTTCCTCCTCCAGAATTTCTGTTTACACGTGTGGTGTAACGGTGTAACTCTTTTTTTCCGTGGGCCAGGCAAACGGTTGCTATTTTAACATAAACTTGGGATTCACATAAACACACACAAACCAAATTTGGGCCTGGCACATAAAAAGTAGTATTAAAATTTTCTCTTCCATATTTTCTTGCTTTTATTCATTATTTGAAAAAATTCATAAATTACTATCGTCAATTGTTTATAAAGTGTTTTTTTTATTTAATACGTAATTATTTGTTTTTAGAAACTTAAAGGTCAATTTTTATGTCGACACTGACATGAATTAAGAGAATGTAATGGTTTTGTATACAGTTTTAAATCAATCGTTTGTGACGTAGCCTTTAACGTGCATTACTTAGTTTGTTTTAGATCAATCATAAATCAATAAAATTTTGGAGTTTCCAAACCAAAAAAAAAAAATTGTAGTGTGGGGGTTTTTCTTGAAGGGTTTAGGTAGGGGTGGGGGATGGCCGATTCAGCCAATTCGTGCCCTTCCTCGTGGTTACGTGGTTACGCCACTGCCGCGCATCAAAACAAAACAAAAAATCGCATTTTGAAAATGAACTCATGAACCTCCCCCACCCCCCCCCCCCCAAAAAAAAGTCAGAACTAATATAACCGGAAGAAATATTGGATTCTACAGTTTTTCGAGGTACTTCAAGTTAGCAAAAATTTAACCAATAATACCTTAGTGCAATAACCGGCGTTGCCAGGGAAAGAATACATTATGATCTTAGATTTATAGTGTGTGTGTGTGTGTGTGTGTGTGTTGATAGTTTGTTGATATTAAAACTGTTAGCCAACTTCACTGGAAATTGCAATCCTTTGAAAATTGATGGCGTTTCGGTTTGAAATTGAAGGTATTCGCGGTATTAAATACCGTTTTCCTTTTCCCATCTCGGATATTATGCTCGTTTCGATTTTGTTATCATACAGACTTTTAATACAGAGCCTAGCCAACCTCCAGATCGAGGCAGCGCAATGGCATTCTTTGGACATTCAACAATTCGAAAATGTGCTAGGAGCCATCAATAGAGACCCGTGAATTTCGCGGATTCGATGACCTCCAGGATATACTCCAATAACCTCTACACACTCGGGCAAATGCCAACTGTTCATTGGCTGTTGACTTGTGAGTCGTCTCGACTGGGTGGCCTGTGATTCGAAATTTCTATGAGTGAGGGTCTCTAATTGGCCCTCAGTCCTCCAGATTAACAGAGAACCAATTGCAGAAGCAGCACTAAGGTATAATTATTTGAATTTTAGCATAACACGAAATGAATCCGCGAAATTCACGGGTCTCTAGCCATCAACCACGCAGTAGCTGTTGCCAGGATACGACTGCATCAACAGCGCAATAGCCGTTGCCATGGGAGCGAAGGAAGCGCCAATAATGTTAGAGCGTTGCCATGGAGATTATCGAGAAAAAAACCCGTGGTCGAAAATTGAAAAAAATAAAATAAAATATTTTAAATAAATACGCACAGCTGCGGTCTTAGAATCGCCGCGAGTGGAAGGTGATGAGTTGTTATCGGGAAAACTGAGCATGAACAAAAACACCCCTTTTCTTATGTAGGTATATGTGTGTAGGGGGTAAAACAAAGGGGGAGGGGATGATATAGGACCCACCATTTTATACCAAGAACTTCCCCAGATTGTTACAAATTAGGGACAAAAATAAGTTTTTTTTTTTAAATTTATATCACTGTTCTGCACCAGAGGGAGTTTGTTTTATAGTTTCGTTTCCATTGTTTTGTATAAATTACAGATCATTATGTTAATTTATCGCTACGTAGTAAACCGCGGAGTTAGTAATTGTCAGCATATGGCATGCTGTGGCGTAGTTGAAGTCGCTTTCTACCTCACCGTCACTGAAACATTGCAAGAATGGTGCTAGACCATGTCTGTTGATGATTAATAATTACGAATTAAGTTTGCCTGCGTTAGAACACAAGTCACTTCCATGAAATACAGTCTGTTAGAACCGTCTCCACGATACAAACACAACACTTCGCCCGATGTTTTATTAATGACTAAGGGGCCTGCTTACGTTGCAAAATCATTACTGTGAAACGGGGTTGATAAAATTAGTCAAAGAAAATTCGTTTATCGTAGCAAATAAAGTAACTCAGAATGATTCAAAGAATGGACTGATTCAAATACACAAGCAACCAATACCTGAAATCTGTATGCCATTAACACCAGCGAGCCGGGGGGAGGGGTGGACTTTTTTAAATTAGACTTCGAGAACAAACTACCTATTGCAGCCGTTACCCATGGTGCGACTGTCGGAAAATGTTTACATACTTTTTTTTTGTTTCACGGTCCATATACCCCAAAAACATCAAATAAGCAGCTTCACGTGGCATCTCCGAAGTAACGCATGCATGGTCACTCTTTGTAGCAAACATTTTACAGAACTTTTACTGTGTCCTGTCTTTTACCATTTTTTTCTCAGTGTGTTCAATTTTGCTAGTTCCCGCTAATCCGAATTAGATGTGCACAGACCCTGTCCGAATCACCGAATGTCCGGATTAAACGTAATTTGCCTTAATATGCTCGTAATACAAGTTGTAGATGGGCGAAACTATAAAAACTGATAAGGAGAACCAAATGGAATAAATAACTGAACATTTTGAGGTTTAAAGGCAATGCCGGTGGCTGCTGCGTAGTGTGGTTTAAAATTTTATTCAGAAAAATTGATGAAATTTTATTTTTCCATTTACAATCTTAATAATTCTGACAATTTTAAAATGTTATATTAAATTTAATATAATTTTTTTCATAAATAAATTGAACCCTATCACATAGCAGCCAGTAAAGTTGTTCTTTAAACCTGAAAAAGGTTCCAGTTTTATGATCCATTTCATTCTCCTTATCCATTTTGCACAAAAACGCATATATATATTATATATATATTGCACTTTTCCAAATAACTATTTCAATTTTCATTTTGTGAAGTCGGCGAGTTTAATCGTGAGGAACGTAGATTTAAAATAACGACCTGAAATGGGACATACATCCTTAATATTGGTTTTAATACCATACCTACTGTATACGTACATCTAATTTGTTTTAACATACGATCTTATGTAAGATTAGTAAAGCAAAACGATAACCGAATCATTGGGACCCTGCTGTCGAAAGTGATCCTATATTTCTGCACTGACGCAGACAGATAGCGCCTCCGCGCACATCAGGTGTAGCGAGCGCAGGTTGTTTCGATTTGTTTGAAAGGTGGAGGGGGTGGGGGGTTGTCGAGGTGCTCACCTCTGGATGAGTTGCTGATGAAAGGGTTGTTCTGGGGAGGGTGAGGGGGAGAGGGAAGTTGTTTGTTCTTGGAGTATCCTCGTTGTCCTTCTCTCCTCTTCAGCACATCATTCCGCGTCATCAGTTTCTCACTCTCCCCCCCCCCCCCCTCCTTCTACCGCTTGCCCGTCCCAAAACCCACTCTGCGACGTGGATACACTGATGAAAAGTTTCGCAGAGTCAATCATAACGCCGCGCGTGCAACACCGGACCACGTGCCTGCCAGACCCGAGGCACCAGATAACAGAGCAGGTCAGCCTTTAGATTTCTGCGCGACAATTCTGCCCTCTACGTTCTATAAATGATTCATGCAATCAAGATAATTCTGATTGAATAAGATTTCTTGGACATACGCCATTGCAGTTTTGCACTGTTTTTTTTTATCACGGGGGAAAAAAAAATTCAAGAACGCAAACTAAGAAATAAATATGGAAACATCCCCTCAGAGAACAATCCTAAATCAGCTGATGTCAAACAGATGAAGCACAACGACGACAGCACAGGCGAACACATTCAGACTTAAACATCAGACAGCAAAAGAATTCCGGTTGAAGGAATTTACTCAATATAAAAATAACAGCACAGACGAACCCAGGTTCCTATGACATAAGAAACTTATTGTGTTCGTAATTATTGTCGTCTTGTATTGTCCATAATATCTGTTTATTTTAATCGTTTTGCTGCGTTGTCCAGGTTTTTATCTGCCTGCATTTACTGTTATTGTTGAAACTGTCTCGTCGTTATCTCACTGTGTTCGTCTATGCTGTTATTTTTTTGTATTATAATAATTTTAATTTTGTCTTTTAACTTCTCTTTTTTTCATTCTTTGCAGCAATGGTTGGTTGTATGAAAAATAATTTCTGAAGAAAGTTGTTGATAATATTTTATGAATGTACAATAAATAATAACGGATTTAATAGTAAACGTGGTACGGATTTTTTTAAAATTCTACTCCTCTTTTTTTTTTTCAACTTCTTGCAGCAGTGGTTCGTTTTATCAAAAAATTGTTTGAGACAAAAATTGTAAATACAATTTTCAAACAGTTTGAACGGATTTCATGGTGTGCCCAGGAGGTTATAATTTTTTTTCCTGTAGCCCCTTTTTTTCCACACCTTGCAATTATGGTTGGTCGTATCAATTATTTATTTAGACAAAAGTTTTTGGTGTTATCCCAACGAGTTGTAATACGATAAAATGGGTGCGATATATTTCATATTATGGGAATTACAGAGATAATTTTTTCTGTTTTAAAAAAAACCTTCCCCCGATTCTACCCTTAGGGTCGAATTTTGCTCATTTATAAACACAGCCAAGATTTTTCATTAAATTACATAGATTTATAAATATATGCATAAACTTCTGAAGTGTTGATTGTTTTGGGGTCTATGGACTGTGAAACGAAAACGTACGTAAACATTTCCCGGAAGTCGCACCATGGTAGCGGCTGTAATAGGTAGTCTGTCCTCAAAATCTACGCAAATAAAAAATTTAAAAAAAAATGTACGTTCGCAGGTGTTAATGGCATACAGATTTCAGGTATTGGTTGCTTAATCAGTCCATTCTTTGAATCATTCTGAGTTACTTTATTTGCTACGATAAACGAATTTCCTTTGACGTTGACTTTTATCAACCCCGTTTCTCAGTTATGATTTTGAAAACGTAAGCAGGCCCCTTCTGTGAGTGGCTTCTTAATTCCAGCCCCCCCCCCCCTCCCTCACACAAACCCTCTCCAGGTAAATACGTCCATGGGTGATAGTATTACAAATGAAAGATCAGTTATGTTAGGTGTTAGGTCAGTGACATTTAAAATACTATAAAATCGTGTGAAAATGATTGAATTCTCGTACAATCGTGTTTTGTTTTTATTCCGACCACGGAGTTTGCTCTGGCGAGCTGCGAACTTCGGACGTGTTCGGGGTTCAGTGAATCTCAGCCTACCGGGTGGTCCGGCGAGCTCGCCACCGCTGTGCTTGCCGGAATATTAAATTACAGCCGGGGTGTGCGCTCTGGCTTGGCTTGGCCGGTCTACCAGGACCCCTGGACGAGGAGGGGGCGGGGGAAGGGGGTGTGGTTTAATTAAAAGGGGCATTGTGCTCGCAGCTGACCTCTGTAGTCTGTGCTTCATCTTTGTTGTGGGTTTCCTGGCCTCGCTGTGCGGTGCGGTGGAACTTACATCCAAACCTTTTATCTCTCTTTCTCTCATCTCTCGATCTCTCTTGCTCTCTCTCTCTTTCTTTCCAAATTCATTTTTACTACTCCCTACTACAATATTTTTATTCTCATTTCCAAACTGGGCGGGCGACATTTAGTTGATGTATAAGGTTTTTTTTTTTTTTTTTTTTTTTGCGACATAGCCACTGCTTGTTTGCACTGTTTGTTACAGAGAAACCTCAAGAACAGACAATGGAAGATTAATGTACAAACAAACAGGAGAAAAAAAAGCCAAAATCAGCCGATATCAAAATTAAAATGATTAAACAGCCTTTAATTCCTTGGGGAGGAATTGGAAAAAAAAATATATCACAGCACAGACGAAAACTTTGGTCTGACAATGACGAGACAATAACAACAATGACAGAGAGTACAGACAAAAATGACCTTGGATAACACAGCGACAAAAAAAAATATGCATTAAACGACAGTACTAAACAGATAATTTGGACAACAGTACAACAAAACGACGAGTATTTGAGCCCAGCATGAGACTAAACATGTGTACCTATTCTAGACAACATAGAAGAACACAGTGGGCTTTACTGTAAAAAAAAATCGTTAAATTACTTGTACAAAGGTTTAATAATTATACATGTTTGTATGTTATTTCGAAGGGGGGGGGGGGGGGAACTAGTACAGTTGGTGTTAGTTTACACAAATGTTTCTAGGAAACAAAATTGTTATAAATGCTTCGGTTAAAATGCACAAATGTCAATATTTTACTACAATAATCACACATGTTGTTTAGATGAAAACACATTCATCAAGTGATAAATTAATGAGTGTTTTTGTTAGTACGCTGTAATTGTCGGTACACACATACGTAATTTTAAAAGAAAAAAATATATTTGTCACAGTAATTTAACTACCAAGGAACGGCGAAAAAAAAAGTATTTTGCAATTTATACTGAAGAAACCCGATTAAATTAAAATTAAGTTCCGAAAGTGGTATTCCCATTACATAATCATCTGTGCGCACAATTTTCAAGTGGTTAATACGGTAGACCAACAGCCTAAAAGTCGTGAGTACGATACTCCTCTAACTCATTAAAATTGTTACATTTACTTACTTAATCAGTTAAAAGTTGAAAATCGCTCAAACGTACACATGTTCATTATTAGTGAAAAATTTACGTCAAATATTAAAAATACACCAACAGCTCTGACATGTTTACTGGACCATAGCATTTGAGGCTAATTTCACCTTTTGAACATAAAAGTTAAAATCATAATCGAAACACGTTGGTAAAAAACTCTACTTGCCTCAGACATTTTGCATAAATTAAATAATCTTTTTAAAAAGTGATTTATAAGACATAGATATATACAAACCATTAATGATGTGTGTCCCAGAAAAAAATGTTTTAAGCTGTCTTCAATGCAAGAATCATTCGTGGAACGTAGAGACGTTTTGCCGACTTGCCGGCGCCCAATGTAAATGAGCAGTGGTTAAAACGGCACGATTATTTGATCGGATTCCATTATATCACTTCTAAAACTGCAAGGCAATGTTTTTCCAATGGTAAAAGGCTCTGCTTTGCAATTTTAAAAGTGACATCGTTGGCAACTGCGTTTCCTACGGCTATCCTTGTAAAAATATATATATTTACATTGTATGTTGTGGTGATTTTGCTTGTTGTAATTGTTTTTTTTTTCATCCCATATTGTATGTACTACAAATTTTGAATAGCTCTGTTTTTTTACCATTCAAGGAAAAAAATATCAAGATGTTTTTTAAAACAAATGCCAATAATACTTATGCAATATTCATTTAGTGAAAGTTAAAAGAAGCATCTGCAAAATAGAGAAAAGAATATACTACTTTAACACTAATGGAATCTCATCACTTAAATCACCCAGCTACATACTAATACAGATTTAATTGGAAATTGTAATGGTTTTTTTGTATCTTCAAGGCCACGGTGGTTAAGCTCACGCTTCGATTTTGGGCGGAGCCACAGCCGAAATTATTTCTCAAGCGGGTAAACGTTGCGGGCGTCGATGTGAGTCGGTGGGTTTTCTCGGGGTCATCCCCGTCACAGATTCATTTGAAATAGTTCGCAGCCCGGAGCGGGCAGGCGGCTGGTTCTCCGGACTATCGGGTCACGTCACGTCACGTCACGTCACGTCACGTCACGTCACGTCACGTCACGTCACGTCACGTCACGCGGGGGTCTCTCGGACTTGACGGTGTCTCGGGCGGGATGCCTCGCGCGGTGCCGAGGGGTCGTTACCACAACGCCGAAATACCACAACGCCGAACGTACAATAACGCCGAATACCATAACGCCGAATTACAAATTGACCACAACGCCGACAGCTCAGAAAACTGCTGTGTACCACAACGCCGAAATACAGTAAAGTCGAAAAATGTTCCTAGGGGGGGGGGGGGGGGCACAGGAGCAAAATGAAAAACAACTGAATGAATGTGTGTGTTTCTTAAATGTATCTTAACGCCGGAATACCACAACCTAACCTAGGCTAGCCTAACCTAGCCTAACCTAACCTAACCTAACCTAACCTAACCTAACCTAACCTAACCTTATCTTACCTTACCTTACCTAACCTTACCTAACCTTTTGTGGCAGTCCTGCAATGCCTTTTTTTGGCGTTAATGTTTTTCGGCGTTATTGTACGTTCGACGTTGTGGTATTTCGGCGTTGTGGTGCGTCCCCGTTGCCGAGAGGAGAGACGATGCTCTCTTGTCCACGTGGAGGACTCGCGGGCCGGGTCGTTGACCCCATAACTCCCCCACCCTCTTCCCCCTCCAACACTCGTGGTCAGTCGCGGCTCCTGGTCGGGAGAACAGGAGGGACGCGGTACGTTTTTTTCCCCTGCCCCAGTCTCCACCGAGACAATTTTTGTTTTGAAGTAAAACTTTTTTTTTTCCAGCCGTTAAGAGTGATATCAAATTCCTAGCTAGGGTAACAGAAGTGAGTAATTAACATGTGCAACAATTATTACTAGTTGGAGTGGGAGTAAAAAATTATAGTTTTTTTTAATTGAAATTTTTTTGCAGCTGGTCACAAACGGGAGTAGCAGCTGTGATTTCGAGTTCTTATCCGGTATTTTTTTTTTTTTTCGTTCTTTCGACAACTCTTTAAACTCTCATCTCTGTGGTCGGATACAATTTCCAATAAAGTTATGTATCAAATTTTATCTGTCATAAACCCATTCATTCTCAAGTTCCATTGAAGACATGGACGTACATAGGTAAATAAAGAAATGATCACTCGTGTTACAAATACTAGAGTACCATAACAATTTCCGTTCCCTCTTATCTGTGAAGTTTCTCTCTTAACGCCTGTGGCGACCACGTGCTTTTTTTTTTTTTTTTTTTTTTTTTTAAGTGAAACAGCATCACAACCGTCAGGCTACGTTGAGGCTATGTCTTCATCAAAGAGCAACGATTAGTTGTGTAAAAAAATAAAAATCCCTTTCGGCACAGCCTATAGGTGTAGGTAGATTTCGAAGTACCTACCTGTTTCTTCTGGACATTTTTTAAATAAAAGGTTTTTTTAAAATAAAAATTATAGGCTGTACATTATTTTATTTTGTGGTTATATATGATAAGAAATTTAATATAAATATGTATTAAATTAATTTAATTAACACTTGTGACAGTATAAGGAATTTATAGAACTTATTATTTTTCGTTGGGGTTAATATTAGATAGGGAAGGAGTGACAGCCAATACCGTACCCTCCTTCTCCGCATCCATTTGTTGTAGCTCTGTCTGTACTGTTACGACTAAAAACGAATTTTATTTTTATGACCTTCGGTAGTGTGCGTATCGCCGCTTGTCGGTTCATAGGTGTAATTGCTTCGGAACCACTTCTGCTTGAAACGGAACACACAGTAATACATATAAGTGTGTGTGTGTGTGTGGTGGAAAGGGGAGGGGAATCGGTTTTTCTTGCCGGGGTTCACGTCGATAAGCCTCGTGTCAGCAAGGTTTGTGGAAGCGTGGAGGGCCGCCGCCTGTAATTGGGCGGACCGCCGCACCTGTCGATATTTAATTAATCCACGCGCCAGCTCGTGATCGCATTGGTCGCCCTATAGTCCGCGTCTGGCTTATTTTTTTCCCCCGTTCCTTTTTTTTTTTACGACACGGAAAATGGGGCTTGAGCTGGGAGTTAATGGGTGATTTACTGCACCCTCGACATTCTGTTCACTCGAATTTCTACAACAGTTTCTCTCTCATGTTCGACCTTTTTTTTTTCTTCCAGCTGGGTTGGTATCTGCAAATCTCGTCGTCACTTGCTCATTATAATTGTAGATCGAGATGGTTAGGATGATAATGAAGATAATGATAATATTATGAATTTGTGATGGTTTTTTGATGATGATGGTCGTAATATTTAATGTTTATTGATGGTTCGGTAATAATTAATGACTTCATTCTGATGAAATGGCAGGGCCTATGAAGATGGTTTGATAGTTTGACGATGGTACGATGCTGATTTGATTATGATTTGATGATTTAAAGACTTTCAAGATGGCCGACAAGCGATGCCCGTTAAGGTGTCTTGACGATCTGATGATTGAAACTAGTGCTTTAACGAGGATAACAAATGCAGCAAGATGACGATCGAAGCTAGCATACTCTATCTAGCATACGAAAAATTGATTTGGCAATGCTTTGATGGTTAGGCTATTCGGTGGTGATTTCCACTACAGCTATTGCCATGATGAAAATATTTCCTAACCAGGACGGAATAGTTGAGGTTAGTTATTGCCGTCAGTAGAAAAAAAGGGGGTTAAAATGGGGTGAATGGAATCAAAAAGGGAGTGAATGTACGACACAACACATTGTCCTGAAATTTGTAAGGGAATTTCTCGCAAGTGGAAAATGACCCGGTTTGGAATCGAACCTGTAACTTACCGACAAGGAGTCCTGATCTCTACACCAAACTGCCAAACTCATTATTATTCTACGAGAGTAAATTGTAGTAGTTTTATTATGAATTAAATAAAACTTCGTTGACATATTTTACAAATAAAACTTTACATTTCTTAACAAAGGAGTAAACCTTTTTAAGTGTATTATTTAAGTAATCGTTTGAATTTATTTATTTTTTTACTTTCACAGTAAACAATTTTAAATTCACAGTTGCTTAAGAGTTAAAAAAAATACTTGAAATATATTTTTATTTATGTAATACATATCATATTTACTTAGTTGAACTATAAATATTTTAAATCATGACTTAGTGGGAAATATGCTGTTTTTCAGTGTATGTGATGAAACCAATGTTTGAAATCATACAAATATGTATAAAAAACGTAAGAATTTGTTCCACCAAATAAATCACATAATGAAATAATTATAAGTTATTAATTAAATTTTTGCATTGTTCACATATCTGAAATTAAAATCTACTATTCGAACACTCATTTTTAACACAAAAACACTATTTATATTAGGTTTAAGTAATTGTTTGTGTATGATTTGCTAATGACAGAGGAAAGAGCCATCCCGTTAAAAAAATAAACCTGTGTCGGCCTGGAGGGGCAGGTAAAATTGAGTAATTGACTTTGGATCATTTCTGGAAACTTAAAGAACATTCTAGATATTTCTGAAACATGCTAGGTAGTTTATTTGTAAAACATTCGTTATGAGTTATTACAATATCCGTAAGAATCAGTAGAATATTTTCGGATGAAGGTTTGGCAATTATGCAGAATTTATAAAATATTCTTAATAAGAACGACATGGCCATAAACTTGACATTGGGATGGCACAGGTAGGTAGTTTCTTTGCTGTACCGATAGTTAAGACTCTCATGAAAGTAACATACCGATTTTCATTTTTAAGCTAAGCATATAAAACATAGCCTATTTATTTTACTGTTGCCCTAGAGAACTTCAGTTATCAAAATACTTTTAGAACAATGATTTTCTTAATATAAAGAAACTTTACAACAATTTCTAAAGGGCTCAATGTTGTATATACTAAGGCGGTAGTTAATTTTTTGTTCCGCGACCTATTTTTGGTCATCCCTTGCATTAAGGGTTAGTCGTACCAATAATTGTTTCAGAAAAAAAAAGTTTAAATTATAAATCATAAAAGTAGTTTAAAAAGTATTTCCGGAAACTGATTCATGGTTGAGGAACCGAGAAATTGGCTGCCATCCTGGATTGTGATGTCCAGGTGGCCATTTTGAATAACTTGACCTTTGATTGTCACTAAAATTCGCCAAAATTACTCAAAAATTTGGTTTTTAGGAAACATTTTTCACAAAAAACATTTGTTAAATTTAAAAAAAATATCCTAATTTAATTTAAAAAATTTCCTTTTTAAAAGAAAATGTCCCAAATATTGTCGGAGGCTTTAAATGTTCCCAAAGCGGCTTAAATTCCCCATCTACCAGCCACCAATAAGCCGCTGGATACCTTTGACCTTGATCTTGAACCTGGCCACCATCTTGAATTCTGACGACACAGTCAGCATTTTAATTCTAGAACGTTCCACAATCTTTTATTCCGGTATCTTGTTTTCTAGAAAGTTCCGCCATTTTGATTGATGACGTCCGCCACATTGAAAATGCGTAATTATTATGCGAAAAAGTTATCAAAAATATTATTTAATTAGTCTGAATAAATTTTTTAATAAAAATGCACTTACGTCATGAACATTGGAGTCCTCGGTACGATTCCCGACGAGGTCATTCTATAAGGTACTACCGCCATACTGGTTTATCAATTACCCGCTAGAGTGAAGTGGTTTCAATCACCAGATCATAACGTCCACTTTGTCTCGGCCATTTTGACCGCCTTAGTGTAAATTCGTAATCATCAACCAAATATTCTGAAAAAATATTTAAAAATTTATCTAATTATATTTATTAATTTTATGGATTTCCGCCCTTTATTCGATAATTTGTCCGTGATAAAAGCAATTAAAGCTTAAAATCAGTTTTGAAATTCCTTTTTCCCATTATTTTTCGTCGCGTGTACTAAGTTCAAGGACTCTATACAAGATAAATGCCCGACTAAATAAATATGTTACACGATATCACCATGCCTAACATGAATGCTGTATTCTGTGCGCTTTATGTCTACCAAAGTGCCAATTATAAGCATACAGGCCAAGCGTCTCTGAACCACGAGGTATTCTTCGTCGATACTTAACATACCTTTCAACCAGGTAATTTACAATACTAGGCATAGCGTCTCCGAACCACGAGGCCTTCTTATTCGATACTTAATATGCCTTTCAAAAAGTGACGTCCAATACCAGATATATAAGGATTAATTTGATATTGTGTGTACTACGGGAGTTTTAAATTAATTTGCTCTTAAACACCTTTTTTTTATAATCCTTTCAGTAATATTTAGTACTGCCCAAAATACTTCAAAATTAAAGTTTTAAATCATATTTATAGGATTTACAATTTATTTGAAAGTATTTCGTACTGTGCCTGCAAAGGGAGTTATGAATGGTTTTTGTCATTCAACCTGTATTTTTTTTCACCCCTTGTCATGAATGTTGGTCGTTTCGAAATATTTTACACAAATGTTTTGGGTGCTGCTGTTAGGTATTCAATTTATGTAAAATATTCCCGAAGTTGCACCATGGTAACGCCTGCAATAGGTAGTCTTTCTTCGAAATCTACCTAAAATGACGTCACTGTGGTTTTGTATTTTAAATGTAAGTTCACTTCTAATTCAAACAAAAAATCATCCGCGTAGCAGGTGAATCATCGATCGTATTAAATACCGCATCAGTGATTACAGATATGATAATAAGTCTTTAAGTCGTAGAAGAATATCCCGGCATATATCCTAGCTGCAGCATTGATATTTAAAGATTTATCTCTAATGCCAAATCAAAGACACTGTTGAAGAAAAATAGAAAACGACTACTCAAACTTTAAACTTTAACAAACGGAGCAGAATTTGACCAACGAAATCAATTGTGTAGCACTGTTTTTACACTTAACTGCTTGTACAGTCTGTGAGTCCGGATGGGGACATGTGCAAACGACAATAAAACAGATTAACCTCGTACATATTTTCTAATGCTTGGATGCGAAACGCTTAAGCGTGGTAAGAACACATTTTATTGTTTCCTGTTGCATCAGACTGTGCGAGTCTAAAACTTTTGCATCGTGTCTGTGTGTGTGTGCGCGCTATAAAAGGTTTTCATGATTCCGTTTTTTTCTTCTCCCCTTACCAATCTTTGAAAGCTTGCCCGATTAACATATAGATGAGGCAAGTCTCGTAGAACCCTCTACCCCCCCCCCCCCCCTCCTTCTTTTGCTTCCATCACCGGTTGCATTTTCCCCCTCCTATAGCAACTTTCCTAGATGGTAATTGTATTCATGCGCGTTTCGTCATTGTGTGCGCGCTTGCAGTCCGTCCCGTTTCAGACTGTTTAGGAGTTTTTTTTTTGTGGTGGGGAGGAGGGAGTATAAGAGAGAAAGAGAAGTAGAAGAGTAGAAGAGTAATGGTACTCACCAACCCCTAGTGTTTTCACCATCACCAACTGTCCGCCCAGCTTCGTGGAAATTAAAATCACCTCTTCATCGTTTCGCGAGTGCACGGTGTTGATAAAGTGAGTCCTTTTAATCTCTTCCGGCACGTAAAAGAACATTATCAGCGTCGCTGTGAACAACAAACGGTACGTGTGGCGATATTTCACCCTGGCCACGTGCTTTGATGTCGAGCTGGAAAAACCGAGCAGAGAGACATCCTTTTAATTTTCCGGGAAACATCTTAACCATAAAAAACGAAACTCACGTTGAACTGAAATTACGGATTCACTCTTAGCCATTTTGCGTAGGTGGCGCTGCAAGCGAGAAACCAACTAAGCAGTACTCCCGATTATCTGAAACTGTTTGAGTTGCTTTTTAATTGTGAACTATAACCAAAACTCTACAACGCTTACAGTTGAAACTATTAACACATTTATAACTGGGACATTATTTCATGGACATACTGCACTAATGGTGGTGATCGACGTAATGATTGTAGCTGTTGAAGCTTTGTAACACAATTGATGTTCTATCAATGTATTATCTTACTGTTGGATAACGCGTAAACCGTTTCAAAGCCCTGCGTAAAATTTGGTTCAGAGCTAGTAGCCCTTTCACGCCAATATTAGGATTTCAGTGTGCCCAGCTACTGGTACACTGAGAAAACAATGTGATTGTAGAAACAACAATTAATTTAGTTTAGGGACAGCAATAGGTTAGATTGGAAGTATCATACTACTTATAACAGTTCTTGCAACACATGGAAATGCTGTGAACGTTGGTTTAGAATGTTCTGCGCATACTATCCATTCCTGTTGCTGGTACTGAAGTTTTCTTTTGAATTTATTACAGAACTGTTCTGATTTAATTTCTCTGGTCACTTTTCCGTAAACTAGCTCGTAATACGTGGTGAAATTACGATAAACATATACGGCTTCTCATACTAAATTGCATTAAAAAAGTATTAAATTTACTGCACTGTTTTTAATAGCTCTGGTGCAAACTAAATTGGAGTGTTTCCGCCGAATTCGGTGATTATTCATCGGCAGTATCAGCAAATGCACTGTGAATAAACTGCTATCGTGACAAACCCATTACAGTTTTCACTAATCAGTGTGGATTGGTTTCGCTCCGTGAGTGATGGTCAAACCATTGGATTATGATGGCCAGCCACCGTTTTGGTAGGAATTAGTCGTTATTCTTCGAGTAACGTCTCATAGTGGTGAGCATTCATGCAAGCACATGACCAAGTAACTTACGGGATACAGAATATGTCTCAGTAAATAAGAATTTTCATGGCATGGTTATTTATTTAAAGTAATTACAGTTCACTCTAATTCAAATAGGTACTTTTTGCGAATGCATACACTATTATTTTAAGAATTACTAAAAAAAATTAAGGATTTTTAACTGTAAATAGTTTTAAAATAGTAGGTATAACATTCAGAACTAAAAACAAACATTTTAAATGCAGTAAAATTCTGTTTTAAAATAGCCTTCAATGTTTATATTTTTTTAAATTTTAATAAAATTAATTTCTTAAGTTGAATTTGATTTCAGTCGACTATCAGTGTACGAGAAGGAATTCAACCAATTTTTTGTACTTAACGTACACACGTTAAAAATGGAATTTGACATACCATTACACGTACGTTCGCACGCTACATGCGTTTGTGAATGGCGGCATGGAAAAACAGAGTTATAACTTTCAGATTTACACACGTACGCACGCTAAGTGTAGCTTTATAAAGCCGCGCAGTGTCTCATTTTAAACATCGTGGAAGCCATATATATCAAAGCTAATACATCGCATTTTATTTTAAATTAAAGTGGATGACGGTTAAATTGGCACATCGTTATCGCGTGGTCTGCATCTCAATAATCATTACCGCAATAAAATAACATTGCGATATTGACTTAGCTTATGCATAGAATTTTGCAAAACGTACTGATAAAAACCCATTTTCGCAATACACTGTTAGCAATCACAGTAAAATTTACAGATTTTTCATCGGAGAATCATCCTGAAAAACCAAGTGTTCTTAATCTCGGATAACTGTAGGTCTGCGTAGAAACTACGTCTGATTCCGACTTCGAGTTAGCGTTTCGTTGTGAACAGGGCAAACACAAGCGTGGACGGAAAATATAAGGTTTTTCGCTGTATATTCAACAAGATTCGGAATGTTTTGTTAGTATAAGATTATTATGGTTGATTCGTGTTGAAAATAAGTTAACTCAGTGCCGCAAATTTTCTAATGTAAACCGCAAGTTTACGAAGATCCCTGAATGATTTGTAACCAGCGTTTTTCATAAATTGAAGGGAAAATTTTTTAACAATGTAGGTTCTAATAATATTTTTAATACATTGCATGAATCACATACGCAATTATTGAGAACGGGCAACAATCATGTAAAAGCTAAGGTTCGAAACCGCAATAAACGAACATCGATGTCACAAACATCGTAAATATTGACAATGAAAAATATCGTGACATGCAGTTAATCACTCTACGTATATATTTGTTTGAGGTGAAAACTTCTTTACAGCCCATTTTGGGTTTTGCCAAAGTGTCGACACATCAGAGCGTAGCGAAAAAGGGCAACGTTCAGGATTCAGACAACTCTAAAGACTGTTTGCTTTTTTTTTCGTAGCTATTTTTCTTACAATTTTGAACATATATTGGGTACTTATTTATTTAGTTTCATCGTTTAGTTGAATTTTTTTTATTTATTTATTTTTTTAATTGTTCAAGTGGATTATTGAAGTGTGAAGTTTTCACTTGTTACGCGCGCGATATTTATTTTTTTACCTATACGATAGTTGAAAAATATCGTATCATCACCGATGCTTCTAACATGTAGTACTGTCCTGCAGATTTATGGCACAGCAACTACGGGAAGGCAAGTGCTGCTCTGCGGGGGGTTCGGGGGTTTTGGTGAATGGAAGAAGTTTGGGGGGGGGAGGGGGGGGAGGGGGTTTTGCGCCCCGACGACCGACCGACGGGGCGCCGTGATACATTCGGGGGCGTGGCGTCGTGTCGCGAGTTTTTACCCCCCCCCCCCCTCCATTATTCCCTCTTAAGCCCCACCCCCTGGGGGACTGCTGAACATCCCCCCCCCCCCCAATCCATCACTTACGGTGCACTTCACGCTGAAAGCTGCTCTCTATTCGGCGAAAGGACCGCGTGACCCGAATCCGTATTAAATATGATGACGCATTTCCTAAACTCAATTTTTTTTTTTTTTTTCGTTTTTTGTATCCAAAAGGCCTCATCACACGATCAATTTATCAAGTTCAGTTTATTGAATTGAATCTATATAAACACGTGAATGTACTTAAAAAATCCGAATTCATTTATTAAATTTTTTTTTTTCAAAATTTCACACTAGGGTTTAGGTACATGATTTTTTTTTCAGTAAATATTATTTGCGAAATTAGCATTTTCTTTCAGAATTATGTTTTATCAACTGTTTTCTTATATTTTTTATATAAAACTCCTTTAATATACATATTTGACCATGTATCAAACTATTATATTAGATGGATTATATTTCTGTATTATTTTATGTTACCAACTATCCTTTGAAAACATTTCTCAAAATTATTTTAGATTATGGTAGGGACTGAAACGATCAGAGCCAAAACATTAAAGACGTTAAAACATACAAACCTGGTGTCCAACGAGTCCCAACAGATGGCACAAGAACAGTATTTACAGTGTATTTGTTTAAAATTTACGATATCGTCATTACCACATTTTTCTCTTAGCAAAACTTGTATTTTTACTGTCATACAAAGTTACGTTGAAAATAAACTTCTAGTGCTTAAAAACTTCCTAACAGAACATAAAATAGTTGTCATCAGGTAATGAAACATATTATTATAATATATGTCACATTTTTACACCTGTGTTGATAGAAAAAAGCTTATGGTATGAGTTTTTTTTTTTTTTCGGAAAGATTTCGAGCTAAGCTGAGAGTTTAAATATTGAAGCATCGTCTGTGTTTCGTTATTCGGCGAGTCCCTTTCAGTCGCATGTTTACTTTCAGTAAACCAATCACTAGAGCCACGGAATTTTCGCGCATTCATTTAGTCGCAAGCTAGAATGCAAACCTCCACACTGTCGCGCTGTGTTCGTGATTGGACCGCAGTTATCTAGACACGCCCCGCTACGACCGTGAGCCAACGATGCCCAGCTAGGAGAGAAGTAAGCGAATCAGGTAGTGCCAAATAACAAGGATAAAAATGTTCTCGCTAAGAAATCAACCAATGGGAAAGTAAACATGGGTCGAGCACACCTTATAACTTTGAATTCTATCCTGAGGCCAGAGGAATCGGGCGAAATTTCCGGGACTCTACCAATCACGGAGATTTCCCTGTAGGAGCAAAAAAAGCGTCCCGAGTGGCCCGGTCAAATAAGGCAATGAATGAATGGCTTCGCTTGCAAACGGACGCTGATCACATTAAAGAAACCGCTGGCGTAGGCAGTCCAATGGGCCCCGCGGTTCAGGTGGGGTTTTTTATTCCTCGCAAAAAAAAATGAGGCCTGTCCCCTTTAGTTGTGCCGTGTTTGAGCGGATTCCTTAGACGGCGTGTGTGTGAGTGTCTGTCTGTGTGTATTGTGTGCGCGGTGCGCGTGAATTTCTCTGCTCTGCCGGTCCTTCGTCGCCGATTATTTCTGATAAAGTCGCTGGACGCTGGCGATTTCTTTGCCTTCCGGCCGAGTTGCGTCGTGATGTAAGGTCCCCCCCCCCCCCCCCATCCACCCTGCAGTTCCCCAGGGGGTCCTGTGGCGTCCACCGATCGAGAAGGGGGAAGGGGGGGGGGGAAGAGACGTTTCTTCTGGTTTGCGATTGGCGATAGGCTCGTTCGGTCCACCCTCGACATCCCGCAAGTCCCTCCCTTCTCTCCCCTTCCAGACGCGATCCTTCCGACTGGAGTCATCCTTCGTCGGAAATCCTCCCGCGCCTTCACAACGCGAATCCTTTTCCCCGCGGAGCAGAGGAGAAGAGATTTGTGCGAGAGAATTCAACTTCTTCTCTTCCCCGGGGCGAATGAAGAGTCGTCGTCGTCGTCGTCGTCGTTGCTGGCCGTTTGAAACTTGAGATCGAAGTTCGCAAGTTCCCTGTGAAGAACGATGTCCATTTTTTTTTTTGTGACGTCATCCGTGAATTGGTGTTCATTACCTTACACTCCTTCGCTCACGATCATATTGATCCTTTTTTTTTTTTTTTGCGATACAAGTCTTTCATATATATATTTTTTTTAATTCATGCTTAGCACGAAGAACAAATAGCAGGCTCTACAATGTAAGTTTTTATTTGTTTAATGAAAATAAAAATAATATACAGTTCATTTCGTGGGAAATTCATTGGCAATATCGTCGTTAAAAAGTTTCACAGAGGAAAAAAAATTCAAATATTGAATTTATATGTTACAAAATAATCAAGTGGATATTTTTTTCTGGCTGTTTTTGTTTGTGCTTATCGTTAAAATGGTTTATTTACTGGTATGTAAAGTACGTCACTGAATATATCATAACTTGTTCAACAGTTTATTAATTGCCAAGCTTATACGAAAGTGAGCTAAATGTGTTTGAATGGCAAGCAAACCTGGTAACTGTATAAATTTTAATTGCAAACCTGTCGGAAGGTCGACGGCCCTATAGCCAGCGATCTGCCGCGACGCAAATTGGCTTTCGCCGCTGCTGACAGTGAGGGAGACGGCTCGTTCGGTTCAGTTGTTTCCCCGCGGTAATTAGTGCTTAATTACCATTCTTTGTCCCCGTGGAGAATCTTCAGTCCGGCTCGGGAGAGTTATTATTTGTTCTGACGGAGACGATAGTGAGAAAAAGGAAGAGACTTTTTTTTTTTTGTGTGTGTGTGGGGGGGGGGGGGGGGGGGAGGGACTCTAGCTTTTAAAAAGAAAGTGATGTAGTAACTGCACTTTTATCAGTTTTTTTCGAGCGAATGCTCCATTCAGAAGAAACCACTCTTTGCAGATGCCTTTATAAATGTTACTTAGATGACTTTGCGATGTCTAAGAGTAGCAAGCCAAACTTCAGTAATCCACTTGACGATAAAACTTAATAAAGTATAATATTGGAGGTAGGTATTAGATTATTTTTTTTTTCCATGGTTTGAAAAATGTATGCTTGAATAAAATATCCATTATAATATAAAATTATGCGCCAATTTTAGTTAGAAATACCTACTTATCTCGAAAAACGTATTTCATATATACAAAAATAATCATAACCACGTGTTGTTCATAGTTACAATATCTTTCTTGTAGTGTTACCAATTAATTTCTTGGCAACTGGTTTTCAAAGGAATTTTTTTTTCTGTTGTAAATTATAACACACACTGCTGCCCCTACATGTTGAAGCGGTGTGAAAGGCGTAACAACCATGTGCGAAATTTGTCGTCACAACCCTCCAGTAGAACGATTTTGGCTGCAGCACTTTTAGTACTACTCTCTTGTTACAAGAACGCCAGGCTACTGTTCGGTTCCTGAAGTAGTAGAAGGTGCAGCCCACGCGAACATATCCTATGTCAGATTTCGGAACGAATTTCCAGTGGGTTGCGCTGTTACAAGAAACCAAAGCTGTGCTTGTCAATTTAGAAAAAAAAACACAAAACTTTCTAGATTTACTGAACTGTCTTTTTATGAGTTTTAATTATTTAACAATGATCTATTCCAACTGGTCGCTTGTCCTAAAAAGTTCTTATTTTATAAATTTTTCACTTTTTTGACCTTTGATTATTCAATAAAGATATTTTCTGATTGTTCACACAATTATAGGAAACCAAGATTTTACTTTTTCTATGTGACTGAATTTACACTTTTTGAACTTTTCACTTTTTGACAATGTTCTCTTATCGGGGGAACTCTAATTATTTAACTCTAGTTATTTAAAATGATCATTTATGTTTGGTCACATATTTCTTTAAAAAAAAAACAAAACTTTACTCATCCTATTTGGCAGAATTTATTATTTTTGAGCTTTTACTGTGTAAAAAGTGATCTCTTATATTTGGTGTCACGGTTCTAAGAAAATAAGACTATATTCTTCTTAACTGACCGAATTTCCACTTTTTGAGTTTTAATTACTTAAGGATTTATCTTTATTTAACTATCTTTATTGGTCGCACAGCTATTAAAAATAAATTATTTACTCTTATAAATGGACTTAATTCCCAGTGTTGTTCAACGAAGCTATATAGACTGCAAATTTTTTTATTATATAGAGGTCTCGTTTGTCTTAAAGCCGTCTCGACGACTTGTACTGAAAATTTGTTTTTCGAACACACGTTGCAGAGATAATTGATTCTCTGTAAATTTGAAGCGCTGACGTTTTGCTGGAAGTACTGTAGCTCAGTTTCGGATCGCGGGAGTTATTCCGGTTGTGTGGGCGAGTGCATATCCGTTTAAAGTTCGGCCCGAACATTAATACCGCTAGAGTGATTGTGACAGCCCACCGCGCGCGTGTGTGTGTGTGTGTGGAATCACCCACATGTGTGCGTGCGCTATCGAGTGCCAGTTTACAGCACATCTCCTCTATAAATTGCTCATTAAACAGTGAGGATAGCAATTAGCACGTCGGGCGGCGAGCTACAGAGCTTAGTTATAACTCGCTTTAGTCCGATTGAAATGTTCTCTCCCCCCCCACCCCTTTCCCCCCCCCCCCAATAAACCCCTGCACCGAGACAGTGCTCAGTGCACAAAGCATTCATTAGCCATTGGAAATGTGTGTATTTAACAATTTAATTTTTACAGCAAAGATATAAAAAAACAAACTAATGCGTAGTTGATTTTAGGTGTACAGGCCTTTCGATAAACTTACAAAGCAAATTAATAAAATTAAGCACAAATTTTTTTTTAATAATAGTTTATTACAAAATGGATTGCACTTGTGAATTTTTTTGACTTAATTTGTTTCTTGTTTTATTGTGGGATAATTAAATTAATATTTATCTTCTTTCGAACCAAATTTTAGGCGAAACAACTGTTGCTAATCAAAGGTATTAATTATTTACATGTTTTATATCACTGAAAAGACCTTCAAGAAATAATTTAACTGAAATTATTCTCCGTGATAGAAATACTTTTGTTTTATTATTTTTAGACTAACACTATCAATTTATAACATTAATGCTTTAAATACCTAAATATTTTTTTTTTCATTGGATGTGTATCTCAGTGAGGTTAATTTTTAATAAGCGTGTTCTGTTTCATTTCATCTCTTTAAAAAATGTAATTTGAGTGTTACATTGAAATATACACATAATGTTTGTGTAATTATTTTTGTAAAACTTTGCCGTTTGATTTTACCACTCGTTCCAGTTTTTTTTTTAAATATATAAAAGTTAAAAGTGTTTTTTATGATTAATATGTGGCTATGTATATTAATTATAAGTCATATTGTGTCTTCAGTTTCCAGATATTTATTTTAAATTAAATAAAAGTTAAATATTTGGCTTTAAAAAGCTTGAATTGACTGTCAGTCTCCGGTGTACGGTTCGAGTAGGCAAATCACGAATATATTGCACCCCATTCCACTACGTTTCACATAGATGCGATGTTGCATTTTACGAGCGCATTATCGGCCACGACACTCTTTTGGTTCTTTGTCCGGGAACGCTAACAGTCTGAAGCCCTGGTCATTTTCCCCTTTCAAACCACGTGGTGGGCGTGAAGCCACTCCTGCTCACTGCTATCCACTATGGTCCACTGCTGCTCACTAATGTCCACTGCAGCTCACTGTTGTCCCACTATGGTCCACTACTGCCCAATATGGTCCACTACTGTCCACTGCTGCTCACTGATGTCCACTATGGTTCACTACTGTCCACTGTTGTCCACTACTGTCCACTGTTGTCCACTGTTGTCCACTGTTGTCCACTACTGTCCACTACTGTCCACTGTTGTCCACTACATTTCACTATTGTCCACTACGGTTCACTATTGTCCACTATTGTCCACTACGGTTTTTTTTTCTGTCTTGTTCCTCACCAGTTCATAACACAGCACGTACCGCCCTCTGGAGCTTCGCCGGTGGAGTTCCGAGCGCATATTGCATGAATCGTGCTTGTCTGGTTGTGTTATATCACCTCCTAACGCATGTACCACGAATTTTGAAACATTCAATATATCGGTTTTATACATCGTCGATAATGAGTATTTTTGAGACAGTCGCGTCCAACACAAGTTACATAAACGGGAATAAATCTGCCAAGGTTATTATTATATTCCTAATACCCCACAGGTAATTTGAGAACAGAAATTTTGAGAAAACATTGGGAAAGAAAATAAACCGAAGCGGGATAGGCGGGCTGGAATTTGAAGCAGTGAACTCCCAAATCTCGTTGAAACTTTTTCATGAGTGGTATCAATGGTCTGCGCCATGTTGGGGGGAACACCAGAGACGTTGTCTGAACTGAAGTAAGTGTTTGCATTGTGGAAAACAGTCCATATCATGTGACTGAGGGTAATGAGAGCGAGGGAACTTCTAATCCATATTTAATTAACCATCATCAGGCGTGGTTAGACTCCATCCCAGCTATGTTTCGGATGTTAGTAGAAAAGTGACTTCAAATACGTCAACAGCATACCGTCTCCTGACAATCCCCTCACTCCATGTTTCAGACGATCTTTTTCGTCTTGAATTAATACAATTTTTTTTTTTTTTTTGGCCACACGCCATTGCAGGTTTGCACTTATTGTCATGGGAAAAAAATATCTAGAATGCAAAATAAGATATCAAAAAAGTGAAAACATTAATTCACAGAGAACAAGCCTAAATCAACTGAATTAAAACAGATGAAACCAAACAAATCAAAACTAAATCAAACTAAATTCCTTCCACGGGATTCTTGTGCTGTCTGATGTTTAAAATTTGAATGTGTTCATCTGGACTGTTGCCATTGTGCTGTCCATAATACCTGTTTTGGTTATTTAGTCATTTCTAGAGACATGCAATAGTCGCTTGACTTTATGTTTCCAGAATAAATTCCACACACGTGTAATATGAGAAAGTCTGTGCCTATTGTCAACTGGCTGCTTCAGCAATTTCACCTCTCGGACGGATTGCATGTAACTGGGGCATTTTACTTTTGTAACGTTGTTATTGTTTGTTGTCTTTCGGGGCGTGTGAGAACCACCTTTGGTTCAACGAAAACCTGGTTCAAGTATATAGGCTGGTGAATGGGATGCATTCCAGCAGGTCTTCAAATAATAATCCAAATTTTGCAGGTCTCTCGTCATTTCCGAAAACTCTGAAATTGCTATAAAAATAGTACAAAAACACGCACGAGCGCCGGCGAACTTCGCAATATAGCGTGTTTTCATTTACTTGAAAACTTTTTATAAATGAGAATAACAGTTTGAAGAACGGAGTGTAACGAAAATAGCATGACGTTTAAAAGCCATAACCCCAGTTTATATTTTTATAACATTTTAAACGTCATGCTATTTTCAAACAGGCATTGCTATTTATAAGACGTTTTTCACGTAAACGAAACCCACACTATATTACGAGAATGTAATCGTTTTAACAATGTTATATTTTTTTAATGTAACTGACTCATTACAAACAAATATTTAATTTTAGTTACGCTCACCTAGACGTGAGAAAATCTACCCTCTCGACTATAACAATGAGATTTTTCACACCCCGTTAGTTTTACAACAGCGAATAAAAAATTAATATCCGAAGATGCACGAACGTGGGTTATTTCAGTCGCCTGACTGGGGTTCAGTGAGCCGCGGCTTGCAGTCTCTTCATGACGGCTTAGCCTCTTGGCCGCCTCCCAAAGACTTTTCGAAGAGAGACCACACAGTTAGAAATTCCAGTAAATTTACCTACTTTTCAACGAAGAACTTACTTCAAACAAAGAGTTCTTCGTGATCGCAGATAGTTGAACCTTCGTAGAAATTCCGGCTACCGAGTTATGTGTTTAGTTGTAAACAACGGAAAAAAAGAAGGTTTTTTGCTGTAGATCTAACAAGTTTTTTTTAATGTGTTTAATTTTGTTGATTCATGTTTAAAGAAAATGAACTCAACACCCGTAAACTTAAAGAAGATAACCGTCGATTTACGAAGATCCCTGGATAATTTGTAACCAGCGTTCTTCTTAAATTTTATACGTAAGTTTTTAACAGTTTTAATGTATTCAGAAATGCTTGTCGTTACGTCAGTACTGCAGCGGGGAGTGATTCGAACTTTAGCGGATACACGGGGCTGCGTCCGTAGCTCACACATCCCTACACCCCTTGGCAAATGCAGCCATAATGAAAGAGGGCGCATTCCTAATGAAGGGAGAGTATCCGAATACATTTACTGCCAGCACCACCTGTTGACAGTTGGTCGTACTAATGTGCGCACAGCCAGTTTGAGTCGCGATATCTACGAGTATTCACCAAAACGTAAATAACTACGAATATAATAATGTTTCGTGACTGTTATAAATTAATGTCAGCGATTAGAGTAAAAATCTGGTTACGAATCTCAAAATTTAAAAAAAAAATACTTATAATGATAATTAAATACTCCTGTAAGTTCAAGTTCGTTTTTCGGTAATTTTTATCAAGGTTTTTATTTGTCCCATTTTTGAGTAATCACTTATGCTTGTAACGTTTTAAACAAATATCATGCCAAATATCAAAAGTAATATTATATGCGAACTAAACAAAACACGATTACGATGCTAATGGACGTAGGGACGCATCAGTGGATGCGAGTGTCGCATCCCTAGAAACCTCGATTCAAGTGGACGTATGTAGGGATGCGGATGCATCACTTGAGATAATTCAGAAGCAGTGCAAAGGTGGTCGCATCCACTACAATGCACTTCTAGTTGGTTCCTTCGCTGAGGGATCCATTAGGCTAGTATTCGGATGCAGCTTACGTTATATTCATACCTTTTAAATGGTTTCTCGTGATTTAAGATGCTTTGCCTGACATCTAACTACGATGCATGACATCTAACTAGTAATCTAAAGAACTTGGGGGTTTCGTTTTCGTAAGAAGAATGTATTTTAAGAGATAATATTGCTGTATTAATTATAATTTATCGGGGGGTGGCACTCGGGACCGAAGTTGGATGGATTTTCATCATGGCGGCTGCTGATGAGAAACGAAGAAACAAGCCACCTGTAATTTATTCTGACAAATCCCAATTTTATTTACATTATGTACCAATGTGGTATTCCCACTACATACATAGAACAAAATTGTCTGTACTTTTAAAACTCGAAAAATAGCGGATTAATAGTTATCCGTGTATTTAAAAATAAAATGGTACGTTTAAGACTGTTTTTAGCACAAAAAATATCATTCTTTGAGGTTTTTTTAATCACGAATCACGACCTCTTGAACTATAAAATACTTTTTTTTTTTTGTAGTTTTGAAGAAGAATCCAAGACACTGGTTCGATTGTCGTAGAGGAAATGTATGTATCTCGGATGTTTTATTTGTATCAGATCACCCTACTAAAGACTTCTTAAGGTTGTTAACATGAAATGTTTGTGAGCGCGATAATTTAGCAAGAACTCTTTCAGTGGTGATAGAAGTTGATGGGTAGCAGTAAACTAAATGCGCCAGTTTTATTTTTCCCGGGAGATTTAGTGCTCTTCAGCAAGCTCTAAAGTAATAGCTTGTCTCCTCGCTTCAGAACTTCGCTTTAGAGTGGCATTTAAAGCTACGTTCCACACAGAGCGCTATGCTCGCTATGTTCGCTGCGCGAGTAAAATATAGCCGGCTGCATCTCAGGTGTGATTGGCCACACACAGCTGTGTTCGCTATGTTGGCGATGTCGTAAACGTTGGCTATTTTTATAAAACGTCTCAGACTTCGCGCATGCGCAGATAAAACAAAAAAACATCGGTTTTCGCGCGGAATTGTGCTGTACTTCTGTGTTTGCTTTAAATTAGTATCATATCGACGGACAATTTTATTTTAAGAAGTTGGTACGAAAATATCCAAGTTTATGGAATAGACGATGGAAGAATATAGAAGGCAGGGCATGCAGGACAATGCGTGGGATTTTGATTTCAAGGGAATGCTATTAAACTCAATTGTATTTATCCTTAAATTGTAGGTACATAAATTGGGCTTCGTTATTATGCAACCGCTTCATCAAATGACGAAGTTCTCCAAATTCATTTATTTTTTGATTAACGTCATGAACCCCTTTCTTTTTACCTTTACATTTCGTGAGAGCCAGC